>NC_141332.1:2527500-2667500 GCF_037954235.1 Aulostomus chinensis | reverse complement strand
AGGACCATGTTTAGAATCCTGTTTGTGCGTTGGGGGGGGACTGGAATCAGAAAAAAAGGTTCACATTTTTGAATTGGAAAACTTCTTTCCTGAGGACAGCTGCTTATAACTCCTGTCCTGACCCAACCAAGTTCAGCATCTCAAATGTCCCAAGTGCTGACAAGCTGCCAACACTATGCAGTAGCCTGCCCTGAACCTGAAATTGACCTTACTCCTAGTTGTGCCCCATTCAAATAGAGAAAAAATGGCTGATTTGTGATGCTTATTCCAAAGTATGAGAAATGTGTGTGTGTGTGTGTGAGAGAGAGAGAGAGAGAGAGAGAGAGAGAGAGAGAGAGAGAGAGAGAGAGAGAGAGAGAGAGAGAGAGAGAGCGTGTGGACACTTTTTTGAATATTTGCAACAAAACTTTTATAATTTTGAAATCAGAAGAAGTGGGCCGGTGGATGTCAGATGACTGGGATAGGTGGAGAATGGAACAGGGGGTTTCCTTGTCAGTGCATCCATTCGTTTTCTTATCAAACACTTGGAATCTGTCGATCTGCCTCCTCTGCCCAACTTTTGTCCTCCTAAATCAGACTGGCACAACATTACAGGCCTTCTGGAAAACTAACAACACTGGTCCATCGGCAGCATTTTCAGGCTTCTAGGGCTTCTTCTTTGCTTTTGTTGTTTTTGGACTTAGACCTGCTGTATACTGTCAAAAGATGTACAATAGCACCTCTACTGTAAGACAGTGGTAACACTGATTGTGGGGAAATCCTGTCAATGGCAGGGAAGCAATTAAGATATCTTCATATGTGATTATATAAAACCTAATTAAAAACAAAGAGAAAACTGTGGCCAAAGACGATAATGGGTGTTTTAAGCATGAACACATGAGTTTGAAGAGCTCGTCTGTAAATAACATTGTCTGTTCATATACTTCCTAGAGTAACCAACCCACATCCCTGCATCAACTCGCCTTTTCCTAATTAGGGACTTCCAGAATGCTGTCACTGCTGACCTTATCAAAGAGAGCTTCTGTCTACACGCTCCACAGTAGGCTATCTTCAGAAATTATTGCCCTATAGCCTATCCAAGCCATTACATCATTGTAGCTCGAGCTGCTAATTATTCCCTAAATTTAAAGTTGTATTTTTTTTTTTTACACTCCTTCCAAAATCATTTGCAGGACTTCTTTGAAAAGATAATTACTTTTGGTGTGTTAAGGTTGAGAGCGTTGGACCATATTGAAATTGCTGTGGGTCAAAGTTAGACCAATCTTTTACAGTTCAGGCTTACTTTTGTTATGTGAATTGGCCACTGGTTTGCATTATTTATAGTTTTGTCTGTGTGTGCAACAACTGCTGTCATGTGATTTGCTGTTGAATCAGTTATCAAATCTGAATTCCAAAATCTGTTGTTCCAACCTCTATGAAAATGAAGAGTTTAGCATATCACCTTGGTCTTGCGACTCTGGTGTTTTGTCACCACTTCTTTAAGTTATACCTGACTTAGCTCTTCTGGCCAGAAGCAGAACCAGATCCCTGCTTACAATCAGCCAATATCTATGTATTTTTTGTCAGTACAAGAGCATCTGATTGACAGTACACTAGAGCGACCTAATTAATCTACCTAACAGTCTAACTGGAATAAAGCTATCTTCACTTGTGTCCTCGTGTGCTACACTGTGAGCTGCAGGTCCAAATAAAAAATCTCTTTCTAGACAGAAATATGGATGTATGTGATTTGATTATTGCAACAACTGTTCAACCGTTCATTTAATGTCAAACTTAGTGTGCACATTTACTGGTGCCCTGAGGACATTTTTTTGGTCCTCATCCAGTCCTCCCCGGATGTTGCTGAGGAGCTGTAGGATTGCTTTGCCTGTTGGAGGAAACTGTTTTTGAAATCAAACAAAATTATGATCTCCTTAAGAGCAGAGCCTCTTTGAGAAAGCAGTCTGGCCCTGATTCATCTGACTCCACGGTGTATGAGCTGGCAGCCTTTAATCTTTCAATTAACAGACAGTGGGGACTCATGGCATTAAATCAGTATGTTCCTGTTGGTTTTTCAATGCTCCACAGCCTCACAGAAATGTGATCTCTTTGGTGACAGACCTATATGGAACTCTGATGTGCACCCTTAAGTATAAGACAATGGCTGTGTGTGAATGTGCGTGTGTGCTCTTGTGAGACAAATGTGGCCAGTGTTACTGCTCAAGTTGATTACAATGGATTATGATAGCAACAGCTTTCACAACAGTCAGTACACATAAGTGGCTCATGTCTGTTTTCAATGCTGCATGTACCAAGTTAGCAATTAAGTTTGACAATATCAACCCGTCCACCCCTCCATCCATCCATCTTCAGCTGCTTATCAGAGGTTATGTTGTTGAGAACCCCAAACATCTATGACCTCCTCAAGCAGCTCCGACTGCAAGACAGCATGGATATATAATTCCTGCACCTGGTCAAGCCTGTCCCACAGCCTCCTCCAAACTGGACATACTTGGAAAACATCTGAGGGGAGGCATCCAGATGGAAACCTAGTTAGATACCTGCACCACATCAACTGACTAATTTTGAGAAGAGGAGCAGTCAAGTCAGTTTTATTTGTCTAGCACCAAATCTCAACAAACGTTATCTCATGACTCTTTACAAGTAGAGCAGGTCCAGCACCTCACTCCTTCAATGAATCTACACCCAACAATTCTCCATCAGCAAGCACATCCTGCAACAGTGGTGATGAAAACCTTCCTTTTAACAAGCAGGAATGTTGAGCAGATCCAGGATCAGTGGGGACGGCCTTCTGCTTTGACCAGTTGGGGGGGAAAGAGACCAGGGGCCTCATGTATCAGTACTTGCGCGGATCTCATACAAAAAAACTGCGGTCGCAAGAATTGCGAAGGTTGCGTACGCACAAAAAAATCCAGATGTATCAATATGTGCGAGCGCTGGAATCCACGCACGTTTCCTTGATATTTCTGATAGTTTCTTGATATTTACATCCCAATCAACGTGGAATTGAGCGCAGATGTTGCAGCGACCGGGCCCTCCCCCGTCACGCCCACCTATAAATACGCAAATTCATTTAAATAGGGTCTCTGCCATCCACGCTCGCAAAATAATGTCAAAGAAAAAGAGGTTCACTGCGTGGAGCTGGAGGAGCTGGTCGGGAAGGTGGAGGAGAGACAGCAGATTCTGTTTGGCAGCCTGTCCAGTGGTGTCAGTATAAACAATAAACGCTGTGAGTGGGATAAGAAGTGGGAGGGTGAACGAGGTGGGTTCAGACCAACGTACCCTGGCGGAGATTAAAAAACAGTGGTGGGACCTGTTATTGGCTGAAGTTCCCTTCTCATCACCAGTGTTGTTTATCATCATGTTCATACATCTTAACCTCTTCTCATGATGGAAAGAACGAGTCGCTACGTGTTTGAAGTTTTATGACAACGGTAGAAAAGTGTTGGCTCTTCCTTCACTGAACAATCAAAGTGATACAAAGCACAGTTTTCCTCTCTAAACCTGCGCCAGCATCACTACGTCATCAGCTGCACCACTGCTGCCGCTCTGAAAGATTTCCTCGCTATTTCTAATGCATGTCTGCATTCTAATTTCCTAAACAATGCAAGCTAACGTAGGACTAAATTCAACACTGCTTAATCACTAAATGCAATAACTACAATCATCAATTGGCTTAAATCTAAATTTAAATAACAACATGGAAAATGGCACTAACAGGACCTCAAGGTGGAGGTCAAGCGGCGTACAGCTGCCCTCTGGAGGAGTGCCAGCCAGACAGGTGGGGGTCAGGGAGAGGGGCACCTGACGGAATTTGAGTAGTCACAGGCAGCACCTCAGTGGGATGGGATTGTTGCCGCCACCCACGCTGACTCCGAGAGCCTGGAGGGTCAGTGGCAACCATTTCTTACGCAACATTTCCAGATGCTTTGCCACAGATGTGAAGGCAACAAATCCACAGAATCAGACATTTAAATAAACCAATATGTTTAATAGAAATTGATCTGTCAGCCATGCCGCTGACATGCAGCACCCCTGCCGGCTCAGAGTCATCAGGATCAGCGTTATTTGGGCCAGCCCATCCCCTAGCCCCAGCACCAGGCCGAAAAGCGGCGAACGGTCCTCAAGCCCACCCAGACCCAGCGGCGCATCCTCAAGCCCACACGGATCCAGTGGGAGGGTCCTCACACAGGCGGTCCTGCAGTCGCAGGAGAACATAACGGGGATCAATGAGCCTGAACCGCCTGATAAATGTTCTGGAATGTTCCCCGGACAAAATACAGTAATCTGGCTTCATGAATCGTGTCGTAGCTTCTTACCCTTTCACATTGTGGAAATGAAATTCATGCGTGTGAGGAGGGCTGCCCAGCCAAGATCGGCGTCCATCCCTCCAGCCTCTGCGTATCGAAGATCTGCACATTGATGGAGTAGAAACCCTTACGATGAACGTAAGCGTGTTCCTCATGGGACGGTGCTTTTATGGCAACATGAGTGCAGTCATTAGAGAATTAGACATTAGAGAATCCGGCTATTTCTGCAAATCAATATTGGCCTGTTCAATGATCAGGTCCACCACCAAGGGCACGGCCTGGTTGAGGGTCGACTGACTCACCCTGGAACGGTCTGCCATCTCCCGCTGGAAGGCTTTTTCGTGCCCCATGTATGTGCGGTTATCAAATCATGTCAGTTACCAAACACCACCAAAGGGTGTCGCCAACGGACCAAAGTGCAGTTAACGCAAGAATTGGCTTTCCGCCAACTTCTACGGCACCTTCAGATTTGGCGTGAAACAACGCAAGAATCTACATACTTTTCGCGTTGATACATCTGAATGTGAGCGTCGATCCTGGCGTTCGCAAGTTTTTCTTGCGTAAACCGTGTTGATACATGAGGCCACAGGTCTGTAGCCTCCTCCAGCAGCACCCAGGATCTGGGATGTGGGGAGCCTGAAGGCTCCAGAGAAGAAGACGAGTTAGTAACACATATGACTAAGATTTATGTGTAACACATACAGGAGGAAGGGCTGCACGGTGGTGCAGTGGTTAGCACTGTGGCCTCACAGCAAGAAGGTTTTTACTCTACTGCATTCATCTTCTCCTTTAGTTTTGCTTTAATACATATTTTCGATTTGCAAATAGATAATACCAGATTTTTTCTCTTACACTACACTGTATGCGTACATGCATGTATCCCAGTCCCTCCAGGATTTCGCAGAGTTTTTTGTGATTGTGCGATCAAAAAAGCTTGATTTTGCAGCGTCTTCTCCCAAAAATTGCTTTAAATTGATTGATTTACTCTTGTTAATCCATACATACAGCTTGAATATTTCTGCCTCAGTCATGAGTGCTTTACAGAAGAGCGCGTGCGTGCACGCACACACACACACACACACACACGCACACACACAAACTGTACTACAGGTCTAATTTTTGAGACTTCACTGTATCTGGCTTTACTGTATGTGGCAAAAATTGCAATTCAATAAAAAAATGCAATTTTAAGAGAACAAACTAATGTAAATAAAGTTATATATAATCACTTTCTTTATGATAAGAAGCTACCTCAAACTACAGAAACAGTCAAAAATATTTAGTTCTCTTCTTTTTATAAGTTTGTTTACATGAAGTTTGCTTTTCAATTATCAACAAAAATGATGATGTAATTTTACTTAACATGCGCTGGAACAGAGACGGAGCTGCAGCAGAGATGCTGGAGAACTCCTGTCCCGGTTGCGCCGGTTCTGCATGTCTGCTGCAGCGCATCATCTGGAGATTCCAGGGCTTGCCAGTGATTTACACAACAGGCGCACGGCTCTCTGCAAAAATAGACCATGAGACAGCCAGTAGACAGTCATATTAGTATTGGTTCTCTGTATTGGCCTCTTTCAGGGACAATGTGGGGGCTGGGAACCTGTTTGGCTGGCCACCACCCATTGAGCAAGAACAAAAGGATACACTCTGATGCTTATGATGACCTTTCAGCCCATCCTACTGTGAACGCGGCCACTCTGATGACTGATGCTAATGAACATCAACGTGAGCATGACTCCAGGTTCACTCAGCTCTGAAATGTGCCAGGAGTTCATCTGTACACTGGAACAATGTGGGGGCTGGGAACCTGTTTGGCCTGGCCACCGCCTATTGAGCTAGAACACAAGGATACACAGTGATGCTTATGATGACCTTTCAGCCTTTAAGCTGTTTTAATAAAAAGGAAACCACACACGCAGAAGATTATTTTGTGAATTATGTGTTTAATTGTGTACAATACAGGGACTGTAACATTACATTTATCCAATTTTTTATTGGACATAATTTTTTTTTTTACAAACAAAAGAAACCTTTTTAGTTCCTGAAACTCTAAATATGTCTTTCAGTCAATATAGAATACATACATACTGCAACATTCCATTGATCCAATTTTTTTTAATTGACCATATCTTTTTTCAACAACAAAAGACATAAACAAAGCCATGGCCTAATAGGCTGCAGTGATTCCTCAGTGGTGGCATGAAAAGATCTTTCTCACAAACTCGTCCTCGTTCATTGTGGTGTGAGTGATGTTTTCCTGTTCACGTCATTGTACGGCTGGCACGTCATTGTACGAACCTCCCTCATCATCCACGTCCTGAAAGAAGGAGCAGGGCATGATCACGTTACCATGACAACACAGCGCTACAAACAGCCTCAGTAAGTAAAAACACAGCCCACATGTCCGTCCTGTTCTGTGTCCACCCACTGCCCAGTGCAGAAACCGCTACACTCAGGACAGGTGGAAGGAGTTTGCCTCCTCCAGTAAAGCTTTTAGACTTCCAGCTGAGTGGACGCGGAGTCCGGTCATCAAACTGGTGCTTTGAGTAGTGGATGTCCGCTTCGAGTCCGCCTGGTGTTTTGTCTGTTTTTTTCAACCAAAAGCGGACGGTCGCCGGACATGTCGGACCAAAGCGCAGTTATAACTGGGCAGACACCACGTACTCACACTGTGTCCCACAATATAGACCCCCTTAGCAATTCAGCTGCGCCAACTTACCGGGACGATTGCTGGTCTGTGGCGGAGCTAACTAGTTCTGGTGTCTGGCTCAGCTGAGAGCTGGGAGCAACATACAAGTTACCTAGTTAGCTACCTTGCTAATAGCAAACTAAGCTAACACTAGCAGTCGGGACTGCAACGGCATGCAACCAGTAACGTTCCCAGGTTCAAACTTACCGTTTGGTGGCTGAACTCAGGTCTTTCACCGGTGGTTCCAACGTGGGTCCAACAACCTGCGTGCTAGAACTTCAGCTACCACAGCTGAATTCCATGTCTTTGTTCTGTCCCGTGTCTTCTCTGATTCAAAAAGCCCAGAGCTCACAAACGCCACCACTCTGTCCAAACTGGTATAAACTAGATTTTTGGCAAAATTTGAGGATACTGACTTGTCTGAGCTCAATCACATGAGTACAATAAGATATCTATTAAAAAGTACAGTTTACTCAGACTTCATAATTAATGTAAAGAAAAGACACATGTTTAAGTAATACAAATTCAGTTTGTTTGAGTAGAAACTATTGATAGGACTTAAAAATACATTAAGAGATTAATGTATACATTAAATGTTGCAGGCATATGCCTGCAACATTAGAGCCGCTGTCTTCAGACCCAGTCACCACTTATAATGACTGCTCCTCCTGGTGGACTGATAAAGCGGTGCAGGTAATTACCACAAACGGCGCTTAGGGCCGTTACGAGTCGGCCCTGCGCCGATGGCGTTATCGCGGGGGAACTCATTACAGTCACGGACCTGCCTACTGCCGAGCAGGGACCCGTCATGGACCGGTCAGGGCCCCAGCACGAGATCGCGCGAAATTCGAGGCAGCTGGATCTGTATGTGGAATTGTAAATACTAGTGGAAGTTCAGGCTTCAATTCACGGCAATTTGCATGCAACACAGAAAACTGCTGCGAATTGACGTGGGCCTTGCTTGACCATGACCCAAGAAGGTTCCGGGATCCAGTCCTAGCTTGGGCATGGGATCTTTCTGTGTGAAGTCTGCATGTTCTCCCTGCGCCTGCGTGGGTTCTCTCTGGTACTCCAGCTTCCTCCACGGTCCAAAGACATCAAGAGGGACCAGGTTAATCCAGACTCTAAATTGACCGTAGGTGTGGCTGGGAGAGCCAATGGTTGTCTGTCTCTATGTGTTGGCCCTGTAATGGACTGGTGACCTGTCCAGGGGGAACCACGCCTCTCGCCCGTAGCCGTTGGAATAAGCTCCCCCCCTCCCGCGACCGTTAACAGGAACAAGCAGAAGAAAATGGATGGATATAGGGTTGTATGCGCAGGATATATGTGATGTGTTTGAAGTACCGGGACCTTGGAATTTCCCAATGGGGACCAATAAAGTATCTATCCATCTATCTTTCTATCATCTATCTATCTATCTATCTATCTATCTATCTATCTTTCTATCATCTATCTATCTATCTATCTATCTATCCATCTATCTTTCTATCATCTATCTATCTATCTATCTATCTTTCTATCTATCTATCATCTATCCATCTATCTTTCTATCATCTATCTATCTATCTTTCTATCTATCTATCTATCTATCATCTATCTATCTATCTTTCTATCTATCTATCATCTATCTATCTTTCTATCTGTCTATCTATCTATCATCTATCTATCATCTATCTATCTATCATCTATCATCTATCCATCTATCTATCATCTATCTATCTATCTTTCTATCTATCAATCTTTCTATCTATCTATCATCTATCTATCATCTATCTATCTGTCTATCTATCTATCATCTATCTATCATCTATCTATCTATCATCTATCTATCTATCATCTATCTATCTATCTATCTATCTATATGTAAAAGGAAAGGTAGGCCACGTCTCGAAACCATTTATGCTTTGATGCTATTCAGCAGAGTCCTGAGCATTCTCTCCTCTGCTTTAGTAAAAGCTAATGAGATGTGTTATAACCATTATAGTCTGTTATAGGACTTCATATATTTTTATGGAACTTTTTGAATGAAACAACAGCAAATTCAAAAAAGTGATTTTGGGGCCCTTGACGACACACGTGTAACCCAACAGAGTCTGTCCGATGAGAAGTGCGTGAGTGTGATTGTCTGTCCTACCATACCACTTGTACAGCAGGGGATTTCAGTCCATCAACGTACAAATGTGTACATCGTCTCTCAGGACCTTGAGTTAGCTTGCCATCCAGTAAAACACTGGAACACTCTGGGATCTGGAATCGCCGAACCTTAGATTCACCCCATACAATGCCTGAGTAATGTCAAATATGTTAAAGGTTAAGCTAAAGTAGTGTCACATTGAAGTAAAACTACTTGACAGGGACCAAACAGTCAGAACACCAGGACACAGGATTTAAGTTGAAAAAACAAAAGGACTTATTTCTCCAAAAAGGAGCAAAGTTTGGCTTGGGCCTCTGCATGAAATTCGGCTCCACCCTAAGTCCAATCTTTTGTCCAAACCAGGGAGTGCTGTGCAGTTAAGTGGCAGGTAGGAAACTCCAAAGAAAAGACAAAGGGATTAATTACTTAAATCACATGGCACTGTGACAAGGATTTTAATTGAATGTACTTCAGAAAAAAAATACCAAATTAAAAATAAAGCAAATTCCCAAATCAACTTGCATGTATTGAAGTGGCTGCATATGAAACTGAAAACGCGGTGATGTGGCTGAGAATGAATTTATGAATGAACTATTGTGGGGCTCTGGCTGGAGCCATCACACTACTATTCAGATTAGCTATCATGAATTCCGTCAGGTTGTACAACATTCAACAGTCAAGGTTCAAAGTTCACGGAATCAAGGTTCACAGTATTAAAGTTCAATAATCACATGTAAACTGCAGTAATATTAAAGATTTTTCACAAAGCTTCAAATATTCATGAACTATAGTCACCGTATAATTCGCTTTCACAGTAAATATTCATTGCATCAATCAGGAATAAACCTAATGTATCAGAGTGATATACTCACAAGAAAATTAAGTGAATTACTCCTTTAAAGCTCATCAAAAAAAATGATGATGAGATGTAAACACAAGAATTCAGTTGATTTCCAGGAGTTTTAAGATAGGTGTGCTTAATCCCCATAGTGCCGTAGGCCTACGGACACAAGGTGGAAACACACTGAAAATGAACCTCCATGTATTCATTATATAGCATGGTAAAATAACACAACATCAAAAAGCAATATCAGGAGGCAGCATCAAGCTTGCTTACAATTATCTTCCACAAATCTTGTACTTTCAGCTGCTCTAACCATCTTCATCTTCCTTCGACCTTTCATAGGTTAATATATTGACGAAAGATCTAATTAGCATAACAACAGTCCGTTTTAAAGGACAATAAACAACTGTAACCACAGTGGCATTGTAGCCAGCGCAGCTCTATACAGTGACATGGCAAATAATCCACATTTAGCTTGTTGCTGTCAAGTGGGATGCTCGGCGTGATGCGCTCTGTCCTTTATGACAACAAACGCAAAGCCATATTTAGTGAACAATATCAGTTTGAGTGGGACTGCATTCGTTTTGAAGCTATTTTCTCGAGCTTACCGATAGAAACGTTTCAACACTCCTGCACCGCTCGGCTGTAGAAAGCAAGAGAAGGGACTACCTGAAGTTGGCGCTAAGGAGGGACAAGAGCTGGCTAGAGCTCCACTGATTGGCTGACAAGAGAAAAGAGAAAAAGTAACAAACAAAATCGGGTCTTCGCCCAAAGTACCTTCTGGCTCAGGCCCTAATTGTTGACTCTCATCAGAGCTCATCAAACACTGCTAGGGAAAAGATAGCTTAACCTTTGCTTGACCAAAACACATATCATGCACAGTATTGTCTCCCTCTCATGCTTAAATCAATATACTGATCATTTTTCACTTTGATTAAGAAAAGAAAAGAAAGTAAACGTAGAGACAAATAAGGGATGTAATGATATATTTAACTCTTTTTAGGTGATTTTTAGGAACTGGGTTACATGAGTGTACACATTTAATGAAAAAAAAAGGCCATCAATACCGTGATTGCTGCACAGAAAGCTAGATGGAGGGAGCTAATGGCTGCTGCAGGGGCGACTAGTAAAGCTGCTTGAAATCATGCAAATCAACCCTGTTTCCACTCATGTCTTCATGTGTCATGCTGTTTCCCATTAGACGCGGTTAAAAACTAAAGTCCAAATAAGGAAACACATACCAGAAAGTCCAGCTTGGACATCCAGCCTGTAACTCAGGAAAATCACATCAAATATGCACATGAACCAGGAAAACAGACAAACTGGCAACTGAAGAGAGAAAGGACAAGACAATTACACGTACAAAGAGCACTAATCAATAATTAGATGCACCTGGAACACATGAGGGTGGAAAGGACAATGACATCGAGTGGGAAAGTGGGAAAAAAATCTTAAAAAATAAAACAGGAAATAACAACATACCAAAACAGAAACCCAAAACCTTCTAAGCCAAACATCAACATATCACTATGAGAAAGTTTACAGTGAAACAGTTCCCTGGATTCATCGGTGTCATAACCCCCACATACCTCCTGTTGGAAGTGGTCAGATAGCACAACTTGCTAATATAAACAGCAATAACATTTTGTGCTTTGCTGCTATATGTTGTTATCGCACAAAGGTTTCTGAATCCTGCTGCAGAGAGATGAGAAACTAACTTCTTCAAAGATTAAAAATGTTTCTCACTCATCTCTGCTCGTCAGAACTCATTCTCTCTTCCTCCCTCCATCCACCCCCTCCTCCACTCCCTGATGGCAAGATCCTACAGACAAGCTGTTGTTGACTTACTTGAGAGCACTTGTGTTCAGAACTTGTGTTCAGAGCATTAACCTTGGGTGTTGGGGTATATGTTTGTATGTGTTACTTTCATAATTGTGTGCTAGGCGCTCTTCCTGAAACACATTTCAGCTTCAATAATGAGTTGAGAGGCTGATTGAAGGCACGTGTTTTAGCAGGCATCGATGTGTCTGCCTCGACTTCACTCTGACCATGATAGCCTTCACTACTCCTTCTTTATGTAAATAAAGTCAAACCTATGATTCTCCACTGGCAGAACTGTACCTTAAAGGCGAGAAAAGACCTCTGGCTTGACCTTTTTCTCCTCACCTCAGAAACCAGTTGCAAGGAGTACACTGATTTACTCTCGTTAATCCATACATACAGCTTGAATATTTCTGCCTCAGTCATGAGTGCTTTACAGAAGAGCACGTGCGTGCACGCACACACACACTTGCACACACACAAACTGTACTACAGGTCTTGACATTACGGGTTGCTTAATGTGAGAGCATGTGTATGTTTCTACATTCTCCCAATTGTCATCAGCTTTCATGGTTTCAGAGCAGAGTTGCTGAATGTTCAGCATAGTCGTACAAAGTGAAATATGGTGGGATTTCGCATCTTGATTCGATTGTAATACGCAATTAACAGACACAGCAATGATCTGTACAAAAAAATGTTAAGATCTAACAAAGAGCAACAGATCAGCAGCAAAAACAGATGACATAATTATAGCATCAAAATACCAACCAAGCAACCATTTCACCATGTGCATTTTTAATGGGCCTGGATAACTGTTCTAGTGCAAAAATTCAGTCCACCACAGGGCCAACACATAGAGACAGACAACCATTCACACTCACAATCACACCTACAGTCAATTTAGAGTATCAATCAGCCTCGTCCCCTCTTGATGTCTTTGGACTGTGGAGGAAGCTGGAGTACCAGAGAGAACCCAGCAGGAACAGGGAGAACATGGAGACTCACACAGAAAGATCCCATGCCTGGGCTTGAACCCAGAACCTTCTTGCTGTGAGGCGACAGTGCTGACCACTGCACCACGATGCCACTGGGGACTGTAGCCATGGAAGTGTACTGACTACTACTAAAAACATTCTAAATCAATGATCTCTGCAAATTCATCTTTTCTCTTTTAATTTTGTATTTTACTATCATGCCATGTTTTATATGTAGCAAGTAGATGCACACTTAAGAAACAAAAAAAATCTTGTTTCTTATCTTATCTTATGTCAAAGGTGAGGAGTTCCCAAATATTTCAACTCCTAGCTAATGACTGTAAGCAGGCTAGTGAGCCAAAAAATATGCAGTGCCCAGAGTCATGAGAGAGTAGCTCAAGTAGGGGTAGGAAGAGAAACTACACAAAGTGAACCACAACAATTTCAACTCAGCGATGGGGGACAAAATCCCCAGCCCTCATGCTGTTCTAAAATGCCTTCTGAAGTTCTGCTGGAACTTACACGAGGCTTCAACAGTCAAGTGTGCATCTTCAAGTGTTTGCCTTGTTAGTACCAAATTCCTTCTCATTCATGCCCTCTGCTGGGACCCTGCAAGGAAATACTGTCCCCAGAATCTTGCACTACGAAAAGTCTTCAATTTGATGTGGCTTTTAATCTCAGAATGTACTTTTATACCAAACTGTGAGACTGTGAATGTGCATCTCACTCAGTGAGAACTAAGTAACTAGTATCACAATGAATACAGGAAATGCATTGTCGTACATTTTTCATAGCGAGTGATTCAGCTCCATACAAATTAGCCGTGTCAGAATGCAGTACAATTAAAAACTAGACATGGCAATACAATAGTGCAAAAATTTACAGTTACTTGTATGAAATGCTATATTTTTACTTTTCCAATAGTAACTGACTAAATGCAGTACCAGTATACAGAAACAGAAGGGGACAGTCATTATGGCTCACTAGGACACACAGCCATCCAATCAACCTCAAGTATGGTGGATGTTGGGTCCTAGCTAAGAACAGTGGTAATTACAATTTATTTGTTTGAGCAAATGATGAGTAAACCCCCCTGGGGGCAATTTACACAATTAGACTAGCACACTGTGACACCATAACATTTCATGATGATGCGTACCAGTTTGTGTGTATGGCCCAACTCGTTCTTAAAGAACCCGAAGTTAACACACGATCATGCAAACGATTGTTTTGCATGAAATTAGTGTCTTCACTGTCGACAAGCTTGAGTGAATGAAGAGGAGGAGAAAGGAGACTACTTGTTTAGTTTATGAGAGGGAGCAAGTTTCATGCAGGTGCAGGGGAAATTAAAATGGCAAAAATGAAACGTGTGCATATGGAGATGCATTTTCTGTAATTCACTTCCAGATACAGGCCATCTGAATGACTGCAGCATCTTCTTGTATTGATGAATATTTACATTTAAAACATTCCATTTCAGGGAAGGATTTCTTTAAGGCCAATATGTCTGTACATACAGTATGAGCACATCAATGTTGCTTGATATGGCTGAATGCAAATATGTCATTTCACATGTCTTTCTTCCATACAATGATAGTCCTGTGCATGACCGTGTGTACTATGGACGTTCAGTCCGGTTGTGAGGAGGCTCCACGGCGGACCGAGGACCTGGTGGAGGATTATGCTTCCATGTTGGGTCAGGAGCACCTTGGCACATCAGCAGGAGCTGGTTGATGTGGCCATGGAAAGAAAAACTCTGGGTTCCTGCATTGTCATTTTGTAGGATTTTCACAGTATCTGGCCATGTTCATTATATCAACCATGTGAGTCAGGTTTCTATCACCTCCCTTTCTTCTCCCATAGCCTTCCACAAATAAAGATTACTTTGTAATCATAATCTGACTTGCAAAACAGTGAGATGATTTGGCAGATATGAACGTTTGGATTTCACACTGCAGTCCTTGAAATGGCCTGTCATTTGCTACCACTATGAAAAAATCAATGTTTCTGTAGGCATCAACAGAGTTTAGCGTTAACACATGATGATTCCAAATTTAGAGTGAAAATTGTACTAAATTGTTTGTCTGATGAACCGTTTTTTATTTTACAGGCAAAGTAATCAAATGTGACAGAAATAAATGAAGCGACTTATCTGAATATGACTATCCCGTGGACCCAAACTTCGTGGTGAAGCAGATGTTCCCAATGGGCACCTGGGGGCCTGGGGGGCTTAAAATGAATATCAGCTTAGATGAGCTTGGATAAGCCTACCATTTGTTTGCTTCAACCACTTCTTGGGATAGAAGGTTGCAAGGTAATGCTTTAAAGTTAGGGTGGGTTGGTCTGTCTGTCTACAATCACAAAGTTTCTGCTGAGTCAGAAGCTCCTTCCTTGCCGTGGAGTGGGTTAGTGGCCAGCAGGTCGGTTTGTCCTGAGACACGGCACTAGACCTTGCAGCCAAATTTGCTTCTCACCTACAGCAGCCAGCTGCCTGGTACAAAGTGTGGAGCAGTGGGATGAACAAATGCAGGAACCAGAACAGCAGAACACAAAAATTTAGTGGATCATTACAGAGCAGTTCAGGTAAGTCCTTCTCATTATCAAACACAAACGCGCACGCGCGCACACACACACACACACACACACACACACACACACACACACAAACAAAAAAAATCCACGTCTCCCTCACTCAGTCACAGTCTGTAAATTCTGGATAATGATTACAGGTCCTGGAGAAATGAACATTGTCATTGATTTAATCCAAATAAGAGATAAATACAAACACAGTCAAATACCTGATTGTGTTACTGTTGACAATGCAATGTTTGCTTATTTATAGTTCTGCAGCCACTGCACATCATTAAAGAATCCTCCATTGTTCATCAGACATGAGCCAACTGTGAATCAAATTAATGTTTCATAACTTTTTTCATTGTTCTTATGTAAGATGAGCAATAATGTGTTGCAAAGTTGTCTTTAAAGCTTGTGCACTGTTTCAGATACAAAGACTAATGTATGGATGAAGTTTGTAACAACTGCTTGCTATATTTAACTTTTTTTTGTTTTGGCATATGAGAAAATATCTTATCACAGCTGATGTTATATTATTCTTAATAATTACTATTATTATTACTATTGTATGTAAATTTCATATTGTAAAACGCAGCTCAATGTGTTTTAAAGTAAAACAAACAATAAAATAAGATAAAATTGAAATACAAAAATTGTGCGAAAGAAATAGATGGCAAAAGTTAAGACAGGGAACAGAAGTATCAAGTAAGAATGAAATCAGTTAAAATTCAGACGATAAGATAAAGTTTTGAGATGATATTTTCATTAGCAGTTCATATCAAGGTGGTGCATGCTCCAATTCTTGGGCAGTGAAAGCTACATTTCCAGACCTGTTGGTGTGTGACCGGTGCAATCAGGTTTCCAGCATCTTTTGATTATGATTTGATGATTGTTGCAGGTAGAAATACTTACACATTTGTACTTACAGATCAGAGCATTATACCCTACAATAAAGCTCTGGAACATAAAGATGGTAATACACAGTCTTACTTTGTCATTGGAACACTGACACTACAATGATAAATGTTAATGCCATTCATCATGCCAATCTGTCCCGATTAAGCAAGCCCATATATCAGTACTATGCTAGTGTGTTATAGTCAGGATGCCTGACAATCCCAGTTTATTTTACTTTATCCTTTATCCAAAAAACATCCAGGTTATTTTTATAATCTGTTATCATTTTGAGTTAATTTACAGGTACATAAAGATAAAACCCAGGTCTTGCATGATGTATTTTTTAGGGAGCAATTGACAAAGGTAAGAGCCTTAACTTTTGTTAACTTGTGTAAATGAGGTGGAAGTCCACAATAACGCATAAAAAAGGGGGAAAAAACTGCATTCTGTGCATGCACATTTATAACACACAGTGGCTATCTTTAGATTTCCCTTTGCAACCCGAGTTGAAAATCTCTCAAACTGCCACTGGTTGTGATTCTCAGCCACTTTCATTTTGGAGACTCCTGAATAAAGAAATGAAATATTTTAAAGTATATACTTGAAAAGTGGCCAGATGAGACTGCTAATGGGGGTAGGCAGTAGATTTGAGATGGATGAGTTGTGACCAATGAATGTGTGTAATACATAGGTGTGTGACATGACACATGGAGAACGTGATAGGAGAATAGTCAAGTTACATCTGCCCAATCCATTTTTTTAAAGTATATTTTTATTCAAGAAAGTACAAAGTAAGATGCATTTAAATACAATATCTCGAATTAGATTTTTTCTTTCAATCCATTTTTTTAAAGCCATCCATCCATTTAACCCTGTATTGTTTAAATTACATGTTTAATTTTTTTAATCAAGTCCACAAACTGTTTTTTTTTTCTTATCTGGAGTGTGCAGTGGACATTTCTGCTTAATTTACAGAAATTCCCTCATGTCACTCCCAAAATATTGTGCTGGAGAAAATGGGATGAATACCCTGAAAAGACAGCACTTGGGAAACCACAGCTGTCTCCAGCACAGATGCATGAAAAGAAAAGACGATTGCTGAGAAACTGAGACAATCAGAGCTAGTTGGTGTTAATTTGTCAAACGGCCTGACAGCTAGTTTTCACTAACCCAGAAAAGTTTAGGAAGTATAGTTATCTTAAATCAATATCAGATCATCATGTATTACTGATAAGGATACTTTGTGTTGAACAATGTACAATTTGGGGTCAAAATCACCCTGTTGGCATTTTTTTGTGCTATTAAGCAGACAGCTGCTTTGTAACTTTAGACCTTGAATGGATGATAACTTACCAATTTCAAATGAATCTGGTCAAAAGCTGAAGCAGCATTTCAAAAAGGTGTGTTTGATCAGAAAAAGTAAACCAGACAAGGAAAATCAAAGGAGGGCCATGTTAGCCAGTGTTTGAATTGTGGTCACTTTATTACACGGGTGGTCAATGTGTCTATTATGTAAATTCCTTAATATGAAATGCTCATTTGTGATTTTCTTCCTTGGTCAAAGTAATATTTGTTGTGTAAATGCATAGTTATCATAAAGCCACACGTTCTGTCACCCTCAAACACCCTGCCTGAGTCAACAGGTAGCCAACTCCTCCTCAATCACCACATTGAAGCCAAAGTACAGTTCGGTTGTTTAATGACAATATAGAGGTAGGAAAACTGAGAAATACCACACAGGGAATAGCCTGTACATAAACTCTCAATGAATAAGATATAATTACAAGTTAGAATTCCCAGGACACGCTGGAGGGATGACATTTCTGGGCTAGCCTGGGAATGCCTTGGTATTCCCCGGAAGAGCCAGTGGAGGTTGCTGGGGTGAGGACAGTCTGGGCTCCTTGCTGAGGCTGCTGCCCCTGCAAGATAGGACTATGAGATGAGAATTCAACGTACTGTCAACTTTAATAATGGAACATGTGTAAACATGTGTGGAAAACATATAATTGAAATCTTATTCCCCTTAATCTCTATTTCCAGAGGAAAACGACAAATACATATTTTAGGTAAGTAATACTAATAGTAAATAATACTACAGTATATTTATATTCACATATTGTTTTTAACCAAGATAACACATGATCAGTCAATATCAACAAATGCAAATAAAATACAATCGTGTGAAAAGTGTGATCAAAACACACAGAAATATATTAGACACGGATCTGAACATTAACTTGCTTCCTGACAATACACCCACATAGCCAAGCTGAGTAGATGTCAGCGGGTGATACGGGTAAACCAAGAAAGTCTGCCTTGCTCTCACTTATTCCTGCACCAAATTCTGGCAAGACTGTTTTAAGTGAGTTTAAACTAAGTAAGTTTAAAAGTGTTTAGTGAAGGGTTTTACAGCCTTAAAACATCTATAATAATCGTAAAAAATAAAGCTGACTACTTTGCAGATTTCGCTGATTGCGGGTTATTTTTAGAACGTAACTCCCGCGATTAACGAGGGACCACTGTACAGGACAAACAATGGTGGAGATGAGACGCGACCTTGGGGGGATCAAGTGGATGACAAAATAATGTCAGACAGTACATTATTGACTTTCACATATTGTGGTATTTCTGTTAAGAAATCTAGAAGCCAGCAAATTAGCCCTGGATCTACATTGTAGGTCGTAAGACATGAGGCTGGATACAATTAACGACCCTTTAGAGCTTTGGTAACCTGTGGTTTGTTAAGTGGATACTGTCTCCATGAACTCATCCAAGTTGTCACAGGAGCCAGGAAACTTATCCCAGTCTGTAAGACTGTAGCAGTCCTGAGGCCACTGAATGGAGTCACATGACCAGACCTGAACAAACAGCTTTTGTTTCCTCAGGACTGGAGTGTGGGAGGGGATCAAATAAACACTGTAGAGGTCAGACGCACCGAGTGGAGCTGTCTGATAGGATTTATGAGCCCCTTTCACTTTCCATATTGAAGGTCGAGGCATTTAGTAAGTCGAGTTGGGCAAGTGACATACTGATAAAAGTTAGGCTTGCATTGATTAAAGCCCTATAATGAAGAAAGGCGCATCTGGTTAAAGTTCCTGAGAGTGGTTCCCCATGCTGACTATGGTCTGAGTTGCCAAGTCTGCATCAGCTTTAGGTTTAGGGGCGCAATGACACCAATAACAGTTCAATATCTGATGTGCAGAGTGCCTGTCCGATGACACCCATGTTGCACCAGTTTTTCACACCATCACCAAGTGCCACTGCTGTTGTTTGGAACATCTTCTTATTCTTTGGACTCTGTTACACTCAAAGATGTAAAATCTACATTTCTCATTGTAGATATATCCAAGGACAAACTTACTGTCCATGAAGAAAGTCACAGTGTCAGACTTGATGTCCATTTCAGATATGACAAGCTCTGCCATATCTGCAGCCAGCACGGCTGTGAAAGCTGGAGCCGGGGAATAGAGTAATCTGGACAAGGAGCAAACTTTGCCTTCCCAAGGATAAAGAGATCCTCAGATAGGCCACTGCAGCTATGGCTTTTACAGAAGCATCCGAGAAGACACAAAGGTCTTCACTCAGTGCTGCTTGTAGAGACACTTGCACATAAGGCCTACAGACTTGAAGGTGCTGAAGTTCTTTGATTGAGTTTCTCCATTGTGCCCACTGTTTCACACTTTCTGAAGGCAATGGTGTGTCCCAGTCACAGACGTAAGTTGTGAGGTCTTGAAGCAAAGCTTTCCTTTCTATGATGACTGGCACAGGGAAGCCAAGAGGATCATACAAAACCACTGACAGTTGATAGAACCCCACAACAAGTAAATTTAAAGCTACTCTTGAGGTCCCAGGTGATCCCAAGACTACAATGGACAGGTAAGTTGTCAATGCCAAGATCCAAGTCCCTGAGACCACTGGCAAGATCTTCCAGAGCAAATGCTTTCATTACAGCTTCACTTTTGGGGCCAGTTTATGCAGCCTTGTTAGACCGCGCTTACATCTCTTGTTTTCTTTACAGAAGGTAAATGGTGGCTGCTGCAGCAGGTAATGACGTCAACCCAAGCAGAAGTCTCTTTCTACATATTCTTGAGCATATTTTCCATACTCCGACTCTCCCTCTTGTGCTGCTCTCCTGAGGCCAAAAATGGCCACGGCCAGTGAAGGACTGCTGCTGAAGATTTGAACCTGCATCTGGTACTCTATAACTTCCTCATTAGGGTTGTTTTCTTTGTACCAGAAGAAGCACATATAGTTCCTATCTTCAGTCTGAACATGACAACAATGTAACGTGATGTATATCTGCTGGAACAGCCATGGCCTCTTTCCTGAAGTGGAGGCTGTTGTTTAATAAAAGCATGCATTACAGACATAAAGGCCTGGATGACTTACAACTTTTTACTGTTAAACTCTGATAAGACAGAAGTTATCATGCTTGGCCCAGAACACCTTAGAGGCACATAATCTAGTGATATTACTGCCCTGGATGGCATTACTTTGCCCTCCAGCAGCACTGTTAAGAACCTAGAAGTTACATTTGATCAGGATTTGTCCTTCAATTCCCCACATAAAACAAATTCCAAAGACCGTTTTTTTCATCGATGTAATATCTCAAAAATTAGAAACTTTCTGTCTCAGGGTGACACCAAAAAAACTAGTTAATGCATTTGTTACTTGTAGGCTGGACTCTTGTAAATCTTTATTATCAGGCTGTGCTAACAAGTAATTAAAGACTCTGCAGCTGGTCCAGTGTATTGACAGGAACTACAGTAGGAAGAGAGACCATATCACCTCCATCTTAGCTTCACTGGACTGAAATCCAGAACAGAGTTTAAAATCCTGCTTCTCACTTCTAAAGCTCTTAATGGTCAGGCTCCATCATATCTTAGAGAGCTTATGTTCCTTATGAACCGACCAGAGCACTGCAGTCCCAGCACGCAGGTCTACTTGTAGTTCCTAGTGTCTCTAACAGTAGAAACCAGTAGAACATCTGAAACCATCTTCCAGTTTCAGTCTGGGGGCAGACACCCTATCTACATTTAAGAGTAGGCTCAAAACCTTCCTCTTTGATAAAGCTTATAGTTATCCTGGACCAGCTCCTAGTTTATGCTGCAATAGACGTAGACTACCGGGTGACTCCCATGATGCACCGAGCTTTCTCCTCCTCTCTGTTTCTATCCATCTTTATCCACAACATTTGCATGCATCAGTGTGTCCATTAACTTAAACTTCTTCCCTGGAGTTTTCTGTGCTCTCTCGCCCTGCAGGTCACCTGGGGCTGCAGAAGTTGCGTTGATCGCTTCCTGTCCTGGACCAAATACCTGCTTGCCATGGCCCTGTGTTTCTCCCTTCTCTCTACCCCTCCCTCTCTCACTCTCTTCTCTTATCCCTCTGCCCCCAACTCTCTCTCTCTCCCCTCCTCCCCAATCTCCCATCTCTCTCCTTCTCCCTCTCAACTCCAACCAGTCAAGGCAGATGGCCACCCAAAGCTGGAGTTTTCTTCCTGTTAAAAGGGAGTTTTTTCTCGCCATCATCACTGATTGGTTGCTCATGTGGGAATGTTTGGTCTCTTTAATTTGAATTAAAGATTTAGGTTCTAGACCTGCTCTTTGTGTAAAGTGCCTTGAGATGGCTTTTGTTGTGATTTTGCGCTATATAAATAAAGATTGATTGATTGAATGTGTGTGGGACAGCTTTTCAGGATCAGTCTTTGTCTTATGTGTATCATCTGTTGGGTAAACATCAGGAGAGACCTTATGGACTGAAATAGGTGCTCTGACTTTAAAGTATTTCTATCTGGTTTGGGTCTTGCAAACAGACAGTATTGACAAGGACAAAGAATGGAAGAAAAGCAACTATATATTGTGCTCAATATGCATAACCTGAAGTAATCCATTTTTCCATCATCTATCCAAATGTTTTTTTTTTAATGAATGTATAATGATTTTGTATATTTTATTCATTACACTACCCATCCTTTTTCTACCATCGGAGCCTATCCCAACAGCTTTTGGGCGAGTGGTGGGGTTCACCCTGGACAGGTCACCAGTCCATGGCAGGGCCAACACATAGAGACAGACAACCATTCACACTCACAGTCACACCTACGGTCAATTTAGAGTATTCAATTACCCAGTAACCATTACCATGAAGCTTAATACAGTGTACATGGCTGGTTCTCCCTGCATTCTTTCGTAAACAGGAAGTGAAAAAAAAATCATGAATTTAAGGTATCTCTTTGTGCGCACTTGAAAGGCAAGATATACTTTTTCTGGGTTTATTATCATCCACTGTATTTGAACAATCCAAAATGATTCAGAAAAGGAAACCAATCTCAAAACCTCCTGATGTTCTCATTTCTGTTCTCATTTTTGAATAATGTGGGGTTTTACTGACCTCCAAACCAACCAATTTCCCCATCTTTCAACCTTCATCTACTTAAACCCACCCACTCATGCAATGAAGGACACACACACACCCACACACACACACACACACACAAACACACACAGGCAATTTAAAAGTTTTCATTGACGGACGCTTTATAAAATGCATTGAATCTTTGTTGTCCTGTGCTAAAAGAGCAGAGCTTCCTGGAGAGTGGCATGGCAGCACTGTAGAAGGAGAATTTTTGCTGTTTTATGTTGTTTCCCTGCAAATAGAGAGGAGAATGAGGGTGATAGAGGATTATGAGATAGTTTCAGGAAAAACATGAAAGCAGAAACAAGACTAACGAGAAATTGATTGCCTGTCAGAATTAGTTCTTATTCATATTTTGGGGAAACCACCCAATATAGAAACACTCATTGAAAATAAAACAATGAAACAAAATTCCCTCAGTATTGTAGGCATATTTGCATGTCATGTCTCTTACGGGCAAAAACTCCAGTTTCTGTCTTGGATAATAATAATAGTCAATTTAGAGTATCAATCAGTCCCGTCCACATTTCCAAGTCTTTGGACTGTGGGAGGAAGCCGGAGTACCAGAGAGAACCCACACAGGCACAGGGAGAACATACAGACTCCACACAGAAAGATCCCGTGCCCAAATTGGGGCTTGAACCTGGAACCTTCTTTCTGTGAGGTGACAGTGCTGACCACTGCACCACCACATGGCAGCCTGCTTTTAAAATAGGAAGAAAAAAAAAAAAAAAAAAACATCTTGTGTATTTTTTTAGGGGTGCTGACAGTATCTGATTTATGGAATGTTAAATAAAAATATCAAAAAACTTTGATTCAATTATATCCAAATGAAACTTAACTTTTGAACCTGGCTTTTCTGCCAGGTTTTTTAATGTTAATTTTAATTTTTACAAAAAAAGTATTGCAAGTCAAACTTCCTGACCATTGAAACATTATGTATATTTTTAATTGCGGTGGTATTTACTCAGTCCAACAGAATGCAAAGCAATTCCCTACAGTGTGCCAGTTTGTTTGTAGTCAGTTGTCAGTCTGGCCTAATGAGAGGCTAACTTCAGTAGAGAAACACTGACCTCACACACCCCGCTGTGTAAGAGTCTTTTTACACAAACTGCAGTGGCTGCCTTTTAATTGTCGAGCTTCCGACACAGCCTCTGTCTGCCTTGACCCAGCCTCACCTCTCCATCCAGCCCTCATCACTCTTCTTTTCATTCTCCCTTCTCTCATTATGCATCAAGAGTTGCTTAGGTTGAGAGTAGGCGGCATCACTCAGGGCGAAAATGAGAAAACAGTTAAGATTTGACTATCGTCTCAATACTGTGATTACGAAGATGAAGCACTACTCATCACATCTCCCATTGACGGCAGCTCTTTCACCTTTCCATTACTCCAGCTCTGTCAGTGGTGAGAAAGAGGAAATGGAGACATTTTTGCCAAGCTGCTGAGAAAATATTGACTTACAACCTTGCTGCCAACCAAACTGGCCTAAAATGACTACAGCACATCCAATTAAATGTTGCGTGTTGGTGTGTTTCCACATGACTGTTCTGAAAGTTATTCGACATAAGTGGAACATATTGAGGGTTATGACAAAAGCAGCCTACCGTCTTATCAGAAAGATAGAAGGGATTCTAAAAGAGGAAATATCTTGATTTCATGGAGGGCTGGGGTCCTGTGTGGATTGAAATATCAGCCTTTTCTCTCATTATCCTCTGCAGTGGTAAATGTCATTTGTGTTTTCATGGTCTGGAGAGAATGCATTTCCTTCCTTTCAATTGCCCTAAAAAGTGTTTCAAACTCAATAAGCACTTCAATTCTTCAATGTGTTGGGAGGAAATGTCCCTTACATACCTTATGGAAATTTCATTTTGTCTGCATAGCTTCGAGAGAAAATTAGATGTGCATATGTTTAAATGTCAGGTACCATGATTGGGCAAGTGCCAGGCACACCTCAGCATGTATGACGGAGCTGACTGTAGATTTGAATCTAACAAGGATACAACCACAATGACAGATTAGAGGCAACTGAAGAAAACAACATCCAGTAAACACTGAAAGATAGAAAAATTGCCCTTGCAGCAGAACTTGATAATATTTTAATGTAAAATAGAATACTACATATGGATACAGGATCAGAGGTAATGTGAGTGATGATTTGAACAGATAGAATTCTTTGTGGGGCACGGTGGTGCAGTGGTCAGCGCTGTCGCCTCACAGCAAGAAGGTTCTGGGTTCAAGTCCTGGCTGCAGCACAGGATCTTTCTGTGTGAGTCTCCATGTTCTCCCTGTTCCTGCTGGGTTCTCTCTGGTACTCCAGCTTCCTCCACAGTCCAAAGATATCAAGAGGGGACGAGGTTGATTGATACTCTAAATTGACCGTAGGTATGAATGTGAGTGTGAATGGCTGTCTGTCTCTATGTGTTGGCCCTGCGATGGACTGGTGACCTGTCCAGGGTGAACCATGCCTCTCGCCCGAAGGCTGCTGGGATAGGCTCCACCCCCCTGCTACCCTTAACAGGAACAATTGGAAGAAAATGGATGGATGGAATTCTTTATGAGAATCAGAATCGGTGTAATTGGTTGTCAGTGTATGTTCACAACATACAGGGAATTTGACTCCGGCCGTTGGTGTCACTCATGGAATTCACAGAATAAACATAAATAATAGAAAGTATATACACCTATATAAAGAAGATATGTACAAAAATGGCCAGTGCAAAAGCTCAATTGGTGCAAGGTCCACAATGTAGTGCAGACCTAAGTGGGTATCCAGTTGAACATGAGTGTGTGACCACTCAACAGTGCAGCAGCTTAACAGATCAACTGTTTCGTAGAGTAATGGCAGTGGGAAAGAAACTGTTTTTCAGTCTTGTGGTTTTTGTGCGCAGGGCTCTGTAGCGCCTGCCAGAGGGGAGGAGTGAGAACAGTTTGTGTCCAGGGTGAGAAGGGTCTCTGATGATGTTCCTTGCCCTCTTCCTGACTCTGGAGGAGTACAGTTCCTGAATGGAGGGCAGGGGGGCTCCAGTGAGACTTTCGGCGAAAGAGAAAAAAAAGAGAAAAAAAGTAAAACAAAACAGTAACTTGAGACAGTGTTGGGATATCTAGGCTAAGACTTGTGGAAGGACGTTGTCTTGGTGGACACACACAGGACATGTCAGGGGTCCAAAGAAGTTAATCGGTCCAAAGCACCAGCTCTTGGATCCAATGAAGGATTAAAACATTTGACACAAAATATTATTCTTCCTGATGCGGCACGGTGGTGCAGTGGTCAGCACTGTTGCCTCACAGCAAGAAAGTTCTGAGGTAAAGCCTCGGTTTGAGCACGGGATCTTTCTGTGTGGAGTCTCCATGTTCTCCCTGTGTCTGTGTGGGTTCTCTCTAGTACTCCAGCTTCCTCCACAGTCCAAAGACATCAAGAGGGGACCAGGTTAATCCAGACTCTAAATTGACCGTAGGTGTGACTGTGAGAGCCCATGGTTGTCTGTCTATATGTGCTGGCCATGCAATGGAGTGGGGGCCCATCCAGGGTGAACCCCGCCTCTCTCCTGAAGGCTGCTGGATAGGCTTCTGCCCCCCCCCCCCCCCCCCGGGGCCCTTAACAGGATAAGCAGCAGAAAATGGATGGATGGATGGATAATCCTTCCTCATGTGTGCTAGCTGCTGAGGAAGGTTTTTAGGGGGCTAATGCTGTTACCCCACCAGATCATTCACTTCATCCAGATGAGTGTTTTAGCTATTTTGAAAATCATCATTCATTTTGTAAGCTGTAGTTGCAACATTTCACAGCTTCGTTTTCACTATTGGCCCTTTCATGCTCTGTACTGTATCACTGCAAGTAACACAAAATACTGGTTATTCCCCTTCAAATGTAAATCTTCAAAATGTAATGCATCAAATATTATTACTCACCAGGGAGTTGAGACCAAGGGGAGTTCAACTTCACACTTAGCATTAATCTAATTTACTAACCTGGTTACGAAAAGGTTAACTAATTAAAATAAAAAGCCATGGACACGCATCATCAAGGAAAGTGATGATGCCAACTGGTCATCCAAATGACTTTAAACGTGGCTTGCACCTTCTTTGCCACCCTGTATTTTTTTGTATAAGCCTGTGATATATTTATGTTCCGAATATACTTTCATTCACATTTGATGATCCCTAAAGTTGAGAATCTATCTCCTCCTCTACAGTTTTCCCATTCGTAGATTTACTGGTGAATGTAAATAGTTACTATTGTCATACTTTGTTTCAAAAGTGAAGGTACACCTTGAACAATTGACATAAGTACCTTTTTATTCCTCATAATTCAAACAGGATGGATGCTACAGAGGAAGAGATGACAAAATTAAAAATATAAAGTGGCGCACATGTGCAGCCAGAGCAGTAACTGATGACTGTTTCCAGAACAATAAATCATTCATTTTACTTTAAAGATGAGTGACAAGGAGGAATGAGTAACACATTTCATCCTTGAGTAACAAACCCAGCAGCTCCAACCAACCTGCTAATCTGCCAGCCAAGTGTATCAGCAATGACTAACTGTTGTATGAAACCTGCTCAGGTACCGAAAGGACTCATGAATATGCATGTTTTCTATCTCTTAATATTTAAGTATTTGCTAGCATATAAATACCTCTTTGTTTGCATCATTTGATGCCCAGGGACTGTTACTGATGAGGTGGTGAGGCAGGAGATTCTAGAAGGAAGGATCTCAACAGATGGCAAGAAGACAAAGATGAATGTGACTATTGTGACCAGTGAGTGGTATATATATATATATATATATATATATATATATATATATATATATATATATATATATATATATATATATATATATATATATAAATAAAAAATAACAATAATAAAAAACAGGTAGATAAATTAATGAACAAGGTTGAAAAGTGGCATCCACAGCCTGTTTCTGCAAGGAGATCATCAAAATAAACACAGTTTTAAAGGAAAGAGCAAAACCAGTGCACCAAAATTAATCAGTCATTCAGTCTCACTGACACAGGATGTAGCTTATGATTAAGAAATACATCAGCAATGATGACTACATAATTTGGATACTGCTCTTTGTAAAGGGAGTGAATGTGAAGGTTAAACATACAGAAGATGACTTTGTTTGGCTTCTTAGCCTGCTTGCTTTTTGTTGCTGTTAATAAAAGTTTTGGTCCAAATCTAATCTTCCCTCCATCATATTGATCCACAGAAAGAAGGAAGTAAAGAGAAAGTGAAGGAAGGAGAGAAAAGGTTAGAGAGCTTTCTGCAAATGTAAACAGCTGTTTTCATAGCTGCCCCTCCAGATTATGAATCAATATTGTGAATGCTCTCATTAATAGAAAAAAAGTGTTGTAATTGATAAGCTTTTTCTGTTTTGCTTAGTTTGTGTGTACTTTCTTGCTTTCTATGGATTTATGATGCATTTTGTGACCGTCTCTCCTCCTGACCTGCAATCCCATCTGTGTTCCAGGACCTTATGATTTCCACATTAAGCCAAAAAATGAAACAAAACCCCAAATTATTATCATTATTATTTTTTTTTTTCCCTTAAGCATTGCTGATTTTAAGATGTGATTCCACTCCTAAATGAGATGGGCACTAGCTCAAAAAAAAAAAAAAAAGATCAACAAAATAAGATATCAGTCAAGGTCTAACAAGAATTTGCATCTACAATGTTATGGGATAAGATAAAGACCAGGTAGGACAAGTAAATAGAGTTAGACAGAGGGAACAATCATGGATGGAGGGCGATGGTCCAAATGTACACTTGTCCTTTACACAGTTGACATTCAGTGGTCTGCTCTGGTACAGCGCCCCTGATAAGCAGTCTGGCCAATAAAGCAAGAAAGCTGAAATGTGAGAATGGCGAGACGGGCATAGTGGAGGAGCTGCTGTGGCCCCTCTATTCTAAGGGAGAGGCCTGCTCCTCTTTCACGTTTAATGCCCATGCAATCCATCAGAGCCTCCATCTGTTCACTGTCACCCTGCCATCCATCCATCCGTCAAGACCCATTGGACTCTCTTTCTTGTGCACACACCCTTTCACATACACACACACACACACACACACACACACACACACACACACACACACACACACACACACACACACACACACACCATTCCCAAATAGAAAGTCACGGCAACTGCTTCAGCACAATACATTATTCACTTTCTCTAGACTTCCACACCAAGTAAAATGAAAGTTTGTCATAGATCTTTACAACAGAAGTACAGTCAAAAAAAAGAATGGAATAGGCTGAGACTTGATGAGGGCAATGGTGAGCCATTAATTTGCATATATTTTCAATCACTAAATCGCTGAGGGCTTTTTAGTTTGACAACATAAATCATGCTTGTCTTTAGACCCTCAATTTGGTTCCACAATATTCAATAAAAAACACAAATATCAGCGTAGTGCATATTCATGCAACTGTGGATAGTCTTCTGTATTGTAATCTGTTCACAAATGTGGTACAGCAATTGCCTACGATGAAATACAACAACTACATTTGTAACTCTTGGAAATGCCCCCAGTGACTTATGTGGGTCCATGTACTGTATGCAAATGAGTGAGAAAAAAATGTGATTTTACCATCGCTTTTCACCGTCACTCATGTCCTCTTTCAGGCTCCTCAAAGTTGCTCCTGATGTGTTTGTACAGCTGCTGCCACTCACAGCTGCATCACTGACTCCAGGCAGCAGTATCTTGCAGTGACACATAAACAACAATCCTTTCCGATTCACTCACTCAGCCAGTGTGATGGTGGGTTTAACAAGAGCTGCAGAAGGAAGAATATTTTCAGTGTTGACAGGATCCATTGAGCTCCCCTGCAGGTATGCAGTGTCTATTCTGTCCAGGGGCATCTGTAGACTGAGAGATTTCTACGGGATTAGCCCCCTGCTGTTATACGAGTTTCATGGGTTTGACCTGAACATTTAGTTTCCAAACATTAGGTGTTGATAATTTTGTATACGGATTATGCCTCCATAAGGCAGTAGAGACATCTGCTGATGGGCACAGGATGAGAGGCTAATTGTGTCTGATTTTCAACACTTAGACATGCACATTATTCATGTGGAACACTGGCATCCTGTAAACGATCTATTCAACATCTATGGGAAAAGTTCAAAATCTTCAATATACCAGAGGCAAATATTGGATGTGACAAAATAAAGATATCGTGAAGGTATGAATAGGAAATGGACTTACAGTGTACAATGTGGAATTATTAACTCCAGAAATCTGTATGCAGAAACAAGGCATAAAGATATATCGTATTTCTATATCAAGTTATGAGCCCATCTGTTTCATACAATTTACATTTTTTTACATCCTGGAAACGTCTTTGTGAATGTATTTCCAATTTGATCGAGGTTTGCAGCTGTCGTCCTTGTCTTTGCGCTTTATCCTGTCTTGTGTGCCTTTTTTAATCAACTTTATCTGCGTCCTTTTTTGACACATTTCATGCTGCAACTCAAAAGCAAACCATAGGCAGTGTCAGAAGATAGTGTGTACAGTTGTGAATTTCATTACGCTGATTACATGTCACATTTCTGAAAGCAGGTAGTGTTTAGTCAACCAGTGTGTGAAATTGGATAGACTGTTCAAGAGGAGTGTTTATTATAGTTATGAAAAGGAAAAGGCTGCTTTTGTTAATGTTGTGTTCTGTAACCAACGCCGACAGGTTGTCCAACACAAATTAGTAGTCAAGGATATTTATTGATGCCCTCCTGTCACGTGCCTTCCTAGACTACCGTCTGCATCCTCTATGCCAGGAGCTGGCTCTGCAACACTGGGAGACTGGGATACTGACAAAAAGGTAAATTGTTTCAGCTTCAGTATCTTGTAAGGCTATGATTATGATATCCTCGGGAAATACAAGTCAAAAATGACTGACATTCTGATATGGTGTATATTTTAGATATGACAGAGTTATGACACCAGGAAGGCTGACTTCAGTTGAAGGTGCATGTTTATGACAGGCCATAGTGTTGTTTCTCATGTTTGTAATCCCATCCAGAGGCCAGATGCATAAATATGGTTTACACACAGAGCATCATGCAATTGCCCTCACACAAACTACCAGCTGAACTGATTATTTCAGTCACTGAGGAAAATAGTTACCTACTTTTTCCAACAATCATTTCAATTTCACACTCATTGTAATTGCCCCTGCTGTCCTTTTCATTTTTTTGTCTGAAGAATGAGTGACCGGCACCAGTGAGTCATAAATGAGCTTCATGGGGGTGTATCCGTCTGCATTTATACTTATTTGTGGGACTGAGATTCATAAAACAGAGCTTCATCATTCCCACAGAATCTACAAATGGACTATTTTCAATTTTGTAAACAGCATACACGGTCTTATACATCTGGATCCTGGATGATAATCCACCATTTTCATGTGTGATAAACAAGGTGTTCTCATCGTAAAAAATTCCAATGAAGATAAATGTACAGTAGACCCTTCAATGAAGGCACTACTATGTCTCTTAACAAGGGGGTGGTTACTGTTGTTCCAAAATAAGGGGTTTGGCATGGATGATGGGTCCATCAAACAACGGACTTTGCCGCTCTCGCTATCAGAGGTCTTGATCTTATACCTGACACCAAGCAGTGCGGCACAGATGTCATCACTAGTTTCTGACCAGCACGGTCACTTTCTCACCTTGCGTTCAAAGTTTTTAACTTGCAAATCTAAGACAAGGCAATTTTATTTGTGAGCCCATTTTCACAAACAGTTTGTCTCAAAGGGCTTCACATGGCATCATAACAACATCCTCTGCCCTCAGACCCTCACATCGACTGAGGAGAAACTCCATAGAAAACCTTTAACAGGGAAAAATCTGAGAAACCTCAGGGTGAGCAACAGAGGAGGATCCCTCACCCAGGATGGACAGACAAGCAGTAGATGTTGTTACAGACAAGAAAACAGTTTACAATACAAAATGTGGGAAACATGGAAATGTTAATAACAGCTGAAGAAGGAAGCTTCTGGAAGGGGAGGCAGGGAGAGCAAGCCAGCTTGATGGGGGACTGGATGGCAAACTGGTTCATGGGAGGGGAGTGCAGACCGACTTAACAGCAGGGGAAAAAGGGGGGGTAGGGGGCGATGCAGGTGACAGTTGGTGTATAGAGATGGAGCTCTGGTGGATCTGTGGAAACACAGAGAGACTGCGAGACACCAAGGCCAAACTACAAAGTGCAACAGGTAATGGTAATGACAGTTCCAAAAATGTGCAGGGAGGAGAGGAGGAGAGAGGGGGAGAGAGAAGAGGGGAGGAGAGGAGAGGAGGGGAGGGCTCCATGTAACCTGATGTGTCCCCCAGCAGTCTAAGCCTGTAGCAGCATAGCTATCAATGGTTCAGAGCTACCTGAACCAGTCCTAACTGAAGGCTCTGTCATAGAGGAAGGTCTTAAGCCTGGACTTAAACGTAGTTAAAGTGTCTGCCTCTCTGACCCACGGAGAGATGCTGGTTCCATAGTAGAGGAGCCCGGTAACTGAAGGCTCTACCTCCCAGTCTGTTTTTATTGATACTGGGAATCACTAAAAGACCTGCATTCTGGGAGCAGAGTGCTCTGGTCGGACAGTAGGGACTAATGAGCTCTTTCAAATAGGATGGAGCTTTATCATTGAGAGCCTTATAAGTCAGCAGAAGGATTTTGAAGTAGATTCTAGATCCTACAGGAAGCCAGTGAAGAGAAGCTAAAGTGGAGAGATGTGTTCTCTCTTCTTAACTCACGTCAAAACCCTCGCTGCAGCGTTCTGGACCAGCTGGAGACTCTTTCAAGAGTTTTTGGGACATCCTGACAGGAGAGAGTTGCAGTAGTCCAGCCGAGAAGTGATAAATGTATGCACCAGTTTCTCAGCATCACTCTGGGAAAGGATATGTACTGCCACCTATCTAGGCACACATGGGTGTAGTAAGTTGAAAATAAATTGTCAGCATGGGGCAGCACGGTGATGCAGTGGTCAGCACTGTTGCCTCACTGCAAGAGGGTTCCATGTCCAAGCCCCCGGTCGAGCACGAGGTCTTTCTGTGTGGAGTCTCCATGTTCTTCCCGTGCCTGTGTGGGTTGGATGCCCAAAGACATCAAGAGGGGACGAGGTTAATCCAGACTTTAAAGTGACCGTAGGCGTGGCTGTGAGTGGGTGAACCCTGCATCTCGCCCGAAAGCTGCTGGGATAGGCTTCAACCCCCCCCCCCCCCCGCATCCCTTAACAGGATAAGCAGAAGAAAATAAATGGATGGAGATTGTCAGCATATTCTTACCTTCAGGGAACACAAAGTCTGTGTGCCACTGCCCCCCCCCCAAAAAAAAAGCAAATGTAAAAGGATATATGATACATACATTTCCTGCAATTTTAAAGGGTTGAATGATCAAACAATAAGCTGCAACAACACACACACACAAACACACACAAATTGACACACACACACAGATGCACAACAACTCAAACATGATGAACATCATAATGAAAACATGATAAAGTGAGAGATTATAATTGTGAACGTAACCTCTGCTTGACATCAGCGATCACTGGTGGGTTCCTGCTGGTCCCATAGAGGGTCTGCATACTTTCAGGTATGCATCAGAAAACCCCCACCTCCACCCCTCACAGCATATGTGATTAGTGCGAGGGACAATGTGTGCATTTACGCACTAGACACAACAGCACAGCTTCAATGATTGTTTACATCTCAGGATCAGCGTGTTGGGAGTTTTCCATGTGAGGTCTTTGTTATGTTGTCCCTAAACGATTTATCTCATAGATGAGAGCAGCTGAATTCACTGGTTGTGTGCTGTAGTCCCTAAATGCAGCAAATATGGTGGGACATATTACCAGCAAATCTAAAACTGACAGGACAGAGTAACCTTGAGTAGAGAGAACCTTCAGCACAGCATTGTGCTATTAAAAATATTCTAAACAGGTTGTTTCTTTTCAGCAGAAAATCAGAAGTTTGGTCAAACTCACCAGACCATGACTGTCGGAGACTTCATTATTCACGTGGATGTTGATAACCACAGTCTGGGTACAGCATTTATCTCTCTGTTAGAATCAATTAGTTTCCATCAGTCTGTACATGAACCCACTCACTGTCACAACCACACCCTGAACTCACCCTGATGTATGGAACTGAAGCTGAACATCAAGTTGTATTTGCACAGAACTCTCTTTTTTCTGACCATTAATTCATCGCTTTTGACTGTGTCGACTCGACTACACACAACTAAGGAAAGCAGTAGTTTCCAGATGTTTATCTGGTCACGCTGTAGCTAGATTTGAGAAAGTGATTCCTTTGGCACTAAATTCAGTGTTATGTCCTGTCATAACAGTGGATGCTGTTGTCAAGCTTAGTCCCCCCCAACTGATCATTTTATCAACAGTCCAACGGGCACCTTACGAACAATTCTGGACTCTGTTGCCCCATTTAAAAAGAAAACTATGAAACAAAGGAAACAAGCACCGGGGTACAATTCTGAAACTTGACAGCTTAAACAAAATAACTCAAAAACTAGAGAGGATGTTGAGCTCCTCCACAATGGGAGAGCCACATGCAATTTGATAAGTTAGCGCTTAACTAGAGGCCTGTCTATAAAGGAAATAAAAATATGAATGACCCACAATTTCCTTTTATTAAACTCTGACAAAACTGAAGTCATTGTCCTGGGCCCAAAACATCTTAGAGACACCGTATCTAATGAGATAAGATCCCTGGACAGCATCACCCTGGCCCCCAGCACTACTGTAAGGAACCTAGGAGTTCTCTTTGATCAGGATCTGTCCTTTCACTCCCACATTAAGCAAATCTCTAGGACTGCTTTCTTTCATTTACGTAACATTGCTAAGATCAGGCACATCCTGTCTCAAAAGGATGCAGTAAAACTAGTCCATGCCTTTGTCACTTCCAGGCTGGATTACTGCAGTTCCCTCCTATCAGGCTGCTCCAGTAGGTCCCTAAAGACTCTCCAGCTGGTCCAGAACACTGCTGCCCACGTGTTGACGAGAACTAGTAGAAGAGACCATGTCTCTCCTGTACTGGCTTCTCTGCATGGCTCCCTATCAAATTCAGAATAGAATTCAAAATTCTTCTTCTAAAATACAAAGCCCAGTTTCAGTCCGTGATGCAGACACCCTCTCTACCTTTAAGAGCAGACTAAAGACCTTCCTTTTTGATAAAGCTTAGAGTTAGGACTGCTTAGGCTGGCCCTTAGATATGCTGCTATAGGCTTAGACTGTTGCGGGATCTCCCATGGTAGAGAGGGTGTCTGCAACCCGGACCGAAACTGGGAGACGGTTCCACAGGAGGGGAGCCTGATAGCTGAAGGCTCTGGCTCCCCTTCAACTTTTAGAACTCTAGGAACCACCAGTAACCCTGCATCCTGGGAGCGAAGGGTTCTAGCTGGGTAATAGGGGACTAGGAACTCTGTCAGGTATGAAGGTTCCTGATAGTTGAGGAAGAAGAATATTAAATTCTATTCTGAATTTGACAGGGAGCCAAAGCAGAGAAGCCAGTACAGGAGAGACGTGGTCTCTTCTACTAGGATGTGCTTGCTGATGGAGGATTGTTGGGTGTAGATTCATTGAAGGAGTGAGGTGCTGGACCTGCTCTACTAGTAAAGTGTCATGAGATAACTTTTGTTGTGATTTGGCGCTAGACAGATAAAACTGACTTGACTTGATTGCAAATTATCAAGTGCAACAAGTTTTGCTATATCGGTCTCACCCAAATGTCATTAACATAACACTCACCTGAAATCCACATTGCTGTCATCAGTTGAAGGTGCTTGGACTGCATTCACCTTTGCTTTAATCAGCTCATTCAACATTCCAACTGAAGCTTGACTGAAAAGGAAGCAGTTCATGCCAAATACAAGCAGATGGGATTATTTTAATTCCTCTGTCCCTTTATGTAGCCTGTATGTTGCCAGTTCTGAATCTTTTCTTTTATTAAAAAAACCCCAAACTAAATGTGATCAAATGTCAACTCCATCAGTCACATTAATTTGATCAACTGCAGAGCATGAATACAAACTACTCATTTCATTCACAGAGTGACAAGTAAAATATTGAGTTGTCACCACAGAATTAACCTGGGACAGTTGTAAAGTCATGTCCTCCGAATAAAGATAGAAATCTCTGTGTCATGTCAGCTTTTCTACACAACTGTACATTTAGTCAACATTAGACTTGGCGAGTGTATTACAGTATCACATTTGAGGTCAATGTAGAACAGGGAGGGCCACAAGTCTCTTAACAGTCTGACTAGACTTTAGAGACTGGAATTTCAATTGATGCTGAAGGAACAGAAACATGATAAATTTGTGTATATTCTTACTAAATTGGTAAACATTGATTCATGCTTTCACTTTGCTTTTTTTTTTTTTAAGAAATAGATGATTTCAGCCAAGGAAAAACACAGCACCTAATACTCCATTTAAAATGAACTGGGATCAAGTACACTAACCACCAACTGAACCAGAAAAAACAGACCCACAAACAAACAGTGTTCATGAAACTAACTAGCAGGCAGCAGAGAAGGAGAGAATGTTCTACATGTGCTTGGCTGGCTCTGGAAATGATGGTCAATAATCGTATTTCACAGAAAGTTGCTCCTTGGGATACAACACTTGATTTGCCCTGTTTGCCTTGAGCATAACAGCCATATTTAACTGCATTTGGTCCAAGAGGGAACCAGCTCCTGAAAGTCCTGGAGGGATTGGAGGAAATGGGAGAGTTGACAAAATGTTACCTTGGAGAAAGCAAAAGACTCTTGTCACTGGAAAGGGCTCATTCTGCTGTACTGCAAACAGTTGCTGATCATCAGTACCAGTAAGTACAAATTCCCCCAATCACCTCAATAACGAGTTGAACAAAGTGCTGCACATCAGTAAATAAGTAAAATATAGCAAATAAAACACTTAAATAAAACACTGTTACAAAAGGCAGTAAAACCACAAAAAATACAAACTGCCAATTCTTTATATATATATATATATATATATATATATATATATATATATATATATATATATATATATATATATATATATATATTCGATTTTTACACATTTTAGATATGTCCAGCTCTAATATTTAAATCATTGATGCATGTATATTAAATTAATGTACAACTAAATTTCGACACTAAAGATGTCTGAACAAGCAACACTGAGAGCTCATCCAGAGCAGCTGAGTAAGTGGAAAGCTTTTTTTAGGAGTTACTGAGGGTGACCAATGAACACTTTGTGATGTCTTATCAGTAGAACGACAGCTTGTGCTGACCTCATAGCTTCACAAGCATCCATTTCATGACACTCGCCATTAGAAGAGACACGTCGATGTGTGTGAGCTACACGCATGCCTGTAGTGCCATTGATCAGAACTTATTGATTTCCATTTGCTCATTGCTTTTCCCATTCAGGAAAATTTAACAAGATGGATGTGTTTAAGACTAGAGTTCAAACATGGGTTTAATTTGTGGCCAATTTTAATTAGATGTAGCTAATTGGGAGGAATGGCTGTCGTGGGAGACTTGTGCAGACAGAGGACCTGCTGAGAGACATTTGAATGAGTCTCTTGAAGGATTGAACCCTTTACAGGGACACAGTTATGTATATATTGCTGCCCAGAAATATACTTTTTAGTATGTTCTGCACTTCAACTGCAAATAATTGGACTTTTGTGTCAGGGACTGATCTAAAGAGCTATATTACATTACCATACATTTCTGTGCATGCATCATGAGCTGACTGGCCATACTGAACTGCTTAATGATTGCATTCTCTTCCCAGGAGGAGCCAAATTAAAATAAAAAAAAAAACAGTATGATAATGTACTTTTAATGATCACATTGTCTTCTGAGTTAAATATCAGGATCCATCAGAGGGAGGCAGATAGTCAAACTCCTCCTCTCTTCATTGTCACAGGTGACCATTCTGTCCAGAATCCATAGCAATTAACTATTGTTTGTTTCCTGGTTTTCTTCCCTCAGTGAGAACCCATTTTCTGGCATTAAAAGCCCCTACTGGGATATACTAAAGTGGTGCAGTCGGGATTAGAGCTGGAAAAGTGTGGACACAAGTGTGTGGTAATTTTGCAATGGACCTCACTGCATATATGATTGTGGGAATTACCCTTTGGGATGCAATAAATGAGGTGCAGAATATTTCAATGAATTGTACAGTACGGTTAACTCAAACCTGTGGTTGGCAGTGTCCTGCGAACTGTGCTGCTATTTACTGCCAAAGAAGTTTTAATTTTGTGACTCACTGGATTTTACCTGATGCTCAGTTCTGAGGCTGCAGTGTTCTGATAAACTATGGATCAATCAATAATTTCAGTTTCAATTAACATCCCATCAAAGCAACACAGCGTTGGTTATCCTTACTCGGTTCATACTGCTATACGGTCCAATTCAAGGCATGACTTTTTGCAGTAAGACATTTCATAATCAGTCAATAAAAAAAAGAAAGAAAAGCAACCATGCTGGTTATATGCAAATGCTATATGAGCCTGTGCCTGTTCAGGCACGCGCACACATAGGGCCCTAGGGGTGCTTGAGCCCCTGCCCTTTTTGCCTCGTATTAAAAAGTGCCCTCTGTGTGTGTGTGTGTGTGTGTGTGTGTGTGTGTGTGTGTGTGTGTGTGTGTGTGTGTGTGTGTGTGTGTGTGTGTGTGTGAGTGCGTTTTGTTTTTTTAATAACATTAATAAATTCCTGTTAGGGATGTAAAATAAAAAGAATCAGTGGTAGAAAAACTGTACCAATGTTTTTGTAACACTGGGTTGTTGTGTGTGTTGAGCTGCTTCTCTGTTCGTTGCGGCTCCGCGCGGTCACAGAGAGGGCGAGCGGGCGAGTGAATGAGAGGGAGAGAAGCCGCTGCCCTATGTAGCACTAAGGAGACGTGGCAGTGGAGCAACTTGAACCTGTGAGTTCTGGTCTAATTAGTCGCCGTCCATTTATTCAACCTGCTTCAATATGGGTCGCCTCAGAAAAACGCTCTATTTTTAGCTAATTTTCAAAATAAAATACATCGTGTTTTCTGCGGATCATAGCCTATTTCCCTCAATTCAGGTCTGAAGTACAGGTCTGAGGTTTAGATAGGCCTATAAAGTTTATTGTGACTTTGCTACTACTGTGTCGGCTAACAATATAATAATAATAATGAAAATAATATGGTGATTTCAGCATTGTGGGGATAAGGAAGTTTTTTTCCTTCAGGCTATTTATTAATGTATTTTTTTCGAAGTTCATTTTTCACCGTTCAGAGTTCTATATTAAAGTGTTCCTCTTAAACAATAAATAGCCTAATAACAAACTAGTGTTGTATTACTTTGCATGTCTTCCAAGCCTATGATAATGGGAATGAACTTACGTTGATACTAATTTGTTGACACAAAGAAATGGCAGTTGCATATCATGTTCACCAAACATGACACATGGCAAAGTAGTTAGCTTTCTGTTAGTGCTATATTTTTTCATTTGACATTAATTTCCAAATCGGGAAAGGACCAAAAAAAATTGCCCTTTTCTGACTTGGAGCCCCTGCCCCTCTATGGTCATGCGCACGTCCCTGTGTGACAATGACCTTCACCTTTGAAATCCAAAATCCTTTCAGTTCATCCTTAGGAACCAGTAGATGCTTGTGGCCAATTGGAAGTAATTCTTTGGAGGCACTCCTGAGATATCACATTCATGTTAGGTGACAGTGACTCTTGGCCATTGAACATCTTTTCACTTCGTCCATGTCTAAATAGAATTTGAAGTAATTCCGGCAAAGCAGTCCTTGAGATTCATACCATGAATGAGAATGGGACAAGTGACTGCAGTGCTAAAGAAAAAACAACAACCTTGTTTTCAGAATAAAATTTTGATGTAAAATGAATTGATGTGATGGATTCACTTTGAACATGAGTGATGCTTTCATTTTGAAAACAGGATGCAAAGCTCAACAATTTTGTCTCAAGTTGATGAAAATGCATTCTGTTATCAACAGTCAGTAAACATTTGGTAAACAGAAAGTGCATCACATGTTCCTGCGAGGGTCAAAGGTCGGGGGGTGTCTTGTGCAGAGCATAGAAACTGGTGGCAACTTAAACATTGAAGAGGTGAAATTTTCATCTGGCATAAAACACATCCAAACAATTTATTTTATTTCATTTTTTTTACTTGAATCTGTCATATTGGTGTTGGATTTTCTACATTGCTCAAACTTTCTTACAGTTCAGAGACATGTACATCAGGTGAAGCGGAAACTTTAAATTGCCTTTAAGTGTGCACAGTGTGTCAGTCCTGCAAATAGACTGGCAACAAGTGAAAGATGTGGCCACTCATTCACAATAGGCCAGGCTCTCTGATGACATAGATATAAAGACTTTAAAACTGTTTGAGCATATGTAATAACAGAAAAAAACTAGATTAAAAAAATAGATTGCGGCTATGGAAGTTCTGGATACCACACAAACATACATAAGGTCATGGGTGAACTCCTGTTGCTTTGTCGAAACCACGGGGGCCAGGGTGTAGGATCTTTTGACATGAAACGACCAGTTACCTAACCCCTTCCCCTCTCACGCCTGTATGGGAACCTCTGGTTGTACACAGTCAGTCACACATGATCCTAGTTATCCAAATTTGGCTTTGGAATGCACCATCAACCACTTATTCATAATCAGGAAAAAAAAGCAACTTAATTGTGACTACATTGCTCATGCAGTTTGAAAAGAGGGAATATTATAAATAACTGTTGGTGGTGCAAAGTGGGTACTTCTAATCTAACCTCTGAAGGTCTTCTAATAAGAGTGAAGGATACACAGATGAGAAATACTTGGGCAACCACGGTCTGGAATGTGAAGCATTCAGGTGACCAACTGTCAGTGTATGTGTACACATCTTGGCACATCACTGTCAAAAATATATGTATGTGTGGACTGCCACAACTCTTTGTCTTACACAAATCATCATGGTGGGCCAGAGGCTTTATGCACTCAGGTTTACTGTCCCTTGAAAACATGAGCTTCATCTCTGAGACAACTTGGGGAAATTTCTATTGCTTGGTAGAAACATTAACTGGAATTCAAGAATGAACTGCAAAGTACAGTATACTTTTGGTATTCAGAGGTGAAGATCACTGTCACCTCATTATGTTATGTCTGTCCTATTGTTGTTGATGTGTAAGGCCTGGAATTTCCTTACCATCAATCCGCTTATTCCTGTTAAAATTCCTGATTTCGGGCGAGAGGCGGGGTTCCCCTTGGACAGGTCACCAGTCCATCACAGGGCCAACACATACAGACAGACAACCATTCACACTCACATTCGCACCTACGTTCAATTTAGAGTATCAATCAGCCTCGTCCCCTCTTGATGTCTTTGGACTGTGGAGGAAGCTGGAGTACCAGAGAGAACCCACACAGGCACAGGGGGAACATGGAGATTCCACACAGACAGATCCTGTGGCTGAGCTGGGACTGGAACCCGGAACCTTCTTGCTGTGAGGTGACAGTGCTAACCACTGCACCACCGTGCTTCCGAATTTATCCACATTTTGTACAGAAGTCCACTAGCACTTAAGAATGTTGGTCAGAGGTATCAAAGGTACATGTTACCTCATACAAATGTAATATCCAGGAATGCTTTGAGAAAATATCTTCACATTTGGCACAAACATTCATTGGGAGTCAGGGATGAGAGTATTTTGAGGTTCAGATATCAAGGTCATTTTGACAGGCAGTTTACTAGTTTAGTCAAAAAATGTCAGTCTACACATGATGTTCTGTCTCTCTTATCTTTGCATTCAATGTAAATGTACCATTAAAATGTATCTAATACTTTTTGCATGCCATAGGTTGAATTTATGCTGTGTTTCTGCACATTGCACTATTTTCCGAATGAGTTATGTATCAGTAGTCATCATATCCAAGCCCACTCCCAAGTCCAATAAGTAATTCAACAGAACTCCACATAAGGACAAAAAAAAGAAGATACATTCTGAGTATGCATCGTTGCTTAGAGGAATTGGAAGCAACATAAATAATTCACCTCATTCAGTTCAACTTGAATAAATTCAATTATTTTAAGAGTATCTGTGCCCAGTTAATTTTCCCCTTGCTTCTCTTATTTCCTTTTGACCTCTGAAATGGTTACACAGTTTTATGTTTGATCATATCTGGTGAGCTTCGACCCCAAATAATTAAACAATTTTTCAGCAGTGTTCAGGGCCCTAACACTTTATACGCGTCAGAAGTCGTGTTAGCTGGATGTTGGTTGACACTACCTGCTGAATGATGAGACATGGCTTTCCTGAATATATCTTTTCCTGTATGCAGTATTGTATGTGGTTTTTCAAAATAGCATCTGCAATTTTGCATACATAAATTGGATCAACTTCATATTACCTTGCATCACGGGTCCATAATGAAGACACACCAAAGCGATCTAATGAGCAAATTAATCACAATAATGTCCTCATATTTAAGTCTGATGTAAAAGTATCAATGTAGGGGGATAGCAGGTAATAACAAGAAAAGATCTCAGGGGGAAATGCAATGAGAAATGTCAGTTTATCACAAGGAATACCTACAATGTTGTTAAGATAAATGCAGTTTCATCATCCAACAGTGTGTTGAAGGCATACATATACACTATATATATATATATATATATATAGTGTGTGTGTGTGTGTGTGTGTGTGTGTGTGTGTGTTTGTTACCTCATAATGAAAGTATGACAATAGAGAGTGTGCTTGGATTGCCACACATACATGTTTACAGTGCTCAAGCTTATTATTTCCTTTCTGAGGCTGAGCACCAACATTACTGCTGTGCATACTAAAAAGGCTCAGCTCTGAAGACTTGCCCTCAGCAGTACTCATTGTAAACTGTTTAATAAGACAAAGTGAATATGAGATATTTTTAATCTTTTGACAAGTCCCAGGTGCATTTCCTTTCACCTTGGCAAGCTATGAATAAATATGGAATACACAGGTACAGTCAATGCTACACCATTATGAAAGCTGAGAGAACCACAATAGTGATTAAATGTCAGCCCATCCAGCTCTAAAAGAAAAAGCCAGTAACTCTGCCCAGTGTCCAGCCTCCTGCCCTCTGCGATCAAATTTACTTGAACCCATTTCACTAGAGTTAGTTATGGTTTGTCTCAATCGCGTGTTTCTGTTATTAACACGGTGACAATTGTGCTTCAATCACAGGACATTAAAACTAACTGCTGTTCCTCTTTAATTCCAAAACTGCTTTGCTGCAGTGACGCAAGTATTTTGGAGTCCTAACATCTGTCAAAAATCAACATGGTTAATGAAACAAGGTCTAGTTTGTGAAAAGTATTGTGTAGGTGAGCACATTCAAACTCTCAGAGAAGCGCCATTCAGCTCTTGCTTACTTCTGCCTGTAGGATAACACTGGGCCACACTATTAAAATATCCTTGAAATAAACACAACTTTTAAACCTTTATAAACTGAACAATGGAAAAAAAATGACAGAAATTCTGATTTATTTTTTAAACTGAAGTGCTTATTAGATATATGACCAAAAAAAACAACAACAATTGAAAACTGCAAGTATAAATTTGGATTTGTGTCTTTTTTCTTACGTCCAGATTTTGATCCAGTGTATTGCGCACAGTGGGTTGTCAGACAAACTAAAACATCACAACTTCACCAAATTTATCTCAGTGGTAATGTAGAGGTTTAAGAAACTTGATAAATTCAGAATTCTGAGTGTTTGAATGGGGATTGCATTGGATGGATAATGAAGCAAAGTTCGTTACAACATCCTTGGTTGGCATAACCAGTTGAAAAGTTTTAAGTGCAGCAAGCAGCTTCCTGTCACACTGAATTTTTCAATACTTCTTACGGTAATGTGATCACGCTTATGCGTTCAAATTGTTTTGGATTATTAATAGAGGTACATGGTTTGAGAGAAAGCATAAGCATGCAGACGTGACTGTTTTCCAGCGATAAGTTAGAACAGATGTATATTCTTTTCCAGGGAAAGACAGAAGTATAGTTAGTGTGTTTCCCCACAATATGACCTACATTTTGTTCATAAGTTTTACTATGTTGATAACTGTTGTAACTACAGTATTTTGCTTTTGCAGGTTTAATCAGTTTGGACCTGCTTAATGCTTCTTTCATCACAATGAAACTTCTCAGGACATTACCTTTGCACTAATGTCATAGATTGCTGCCAGGGCACTGTTTAATCTTGGAATAAATATAACTACATTATATAGTGTAATGAGGGCGGCACAGTGGTGCAGTGGTTAGCACTGTTGCCTCACAGCAAGAAGGTTCCAGGTTTGAATCCTGGCTTGAGCAAGGGATCTTTCTGTGTTGTTAGCATGTTCTCCCTGTGCCAAGTGACCGTAGGTGTGGCTGTGAGTGTGAATGGTTGTCTGTCTCTCTGTGTTGGCCCTGCGATGGACTGGCGACCTGTCCAGGGTGAACCCTGCCTCTCGCCTGAAGGCTGCTGGAACAGGTTCAAGCCCCCCCGTGACCCTTAAAAGGATAAGCGTTAGAAAATGGATGGATGGTGTAATGAAACATTTTTTTTCAAAATCATTATAAATTCATTAAAAAACACACATTTCTCTCAAATTTACTGTCAGTGGGTTGTGTGACTTCATAAAATCTTTTCCGACTTTGATCTTTGAGTTAAAAGTTGGATCTTTGGGTTACAACTTGAATCTCTGACTTTGCGCCCTGATTTATGACAGCATGCCCTGCTCCTTCATCCCTTGCATTATTTGTGCTTACAGGGCCATGGGTTGTCTGATGTCATGAAACCTGCCTGACAATTTTCAGCTTAGTCAATGCAGTGCCTGTTTTTTTGCATCATCTTTGATCTCTGATTGTTAAGGTCAACACATAAGTGATTCTGTCTCCTCAGACCTTCAAACTTAGCACTGTGTTTTCTTAGGATGCCAAGAATGGACACATGCAAATATTTCAGTGATTTTGACTTAAAGTGCTCACAATGATGTATAAGGCATGATGGATGTACAAAGTGAAAAGAAAAGGCAGAAAATCACAGTTTTCCAGGGAAAAATGGAAGAGACTAAGTGACAAGAAAGGACAAGAATCGTGTACACACTTTTGTCAATGCCAATAGATTTTCAGTGGCAGGACTTGGATAGTCAGGGACGGTACTGAGGCTTCATTAGCTCTGTCAAATGCTTTTAAGGGATGCATTGACATAGTCATTAGTGTGGAAATCAAGTGAGTTACTGAGCAACTGCATGTGTGCTCATGCATGTACAGACCGGTTACCAATTAAAGGAAAAAACATTAAGGGACCGTGTCCACTAAAGCATTTTTTTTCCCCTGAGGTCTCTGCATATTTGCTGTATTTTAACTCTATGCATTGAGCATTATGTGGATGTTGTTTTTTGTTTGTTTTTTTCTGATCACCAATATTTGAAAAATGTTCAACTTCTGCTAAAACGCTATTCCTGTCTAAGACTGTTTAAGAAGGGTGAGAAAATTCCACAAACAGCACTGCATTCCACTTGGGCGATTCCAGAACAATGGAGAACTGTTCTCGTCAAGCCATTTACTCCTGAACCAAATGCCAGAGGGCTTAAGTTTATATGGCGATGGATAATCCATACTGTAATAATAATAATAATAACTTGTATTGTATAGCACCTTTCGTCCTACCCAAGGCGCTTTTCATAAGCGTGAGGAAACGAGTGGGGGAAAGGAGGGGTGAAGACAAACAGAAAAGGGGAAGGCAAACTAAGACTGATGGGGAAAGGCCATGGTGAAAAGGTGGGTCTAGAGAGATGATTTGAAAGTGTCCAGGTTTGGGGCATTGCAGATATCTGGACCGAGGAAGTTCCAGAGGGTTTGTGCAGCCGCAATGAAGGCTCTATCCCCGAAGCTCTTCAGTCTGGTGTGGGGGATGAACAGCAGGCCCATGTATGAGGACAGGACAGCTTCCGAGATGGAGTGTGTTGGTGGAGAAGGTCAGACAAGTAGTGAGGGGCGAGTGAATAAAGGGATTCTATCTGATGGGGAGTCAGTGGAGATGGATGAGGGTGCGGGTGATGTGCTTCTAGAGCTTAGTGTGAGTGAGAACCCTGGCAACTGAGTTCTGCACATACTGGAGCCTGTCCACAGTATAACTGGGAACCCCAGACAGGATGCCATTACAGTAGTCCAGTCAAGAAAAGATGAATGTGTGTACCAGGGTTTCAGCAACTGAGTCAGAGAGTGAGGGGCAGAGACAAGAGATATTCCTAAGGTGGTAGAAGGCGAACTTTGTGATGGATTTAATATGAGACTGGTAAGAGAGGGTGGAGTCCATGATGATGCTCAGGTTGTGGATTTCCTTAGATGGTGTGATAGAGCAGCTGTCGATGTGGAGGAGGAGATCTCCAACTTTCTGTCACTGGATTGGGGGCCACGACCATGAGCTCTGTTTTGTTTACTGTTGAGTTGGAGTAGGTTGGTTGTCATTCAGGTTTTTATGGCAAGAAGGCAGTTGACCAAAGATGGTGGGGGGAGCAGATTGGATGGTGAGGCGCTGAGCTAAAGCTGGGTGTTGTCAGCATAGGATAGAGGGGGATAGAAATCAGCAGCAAACCTACAACTGGAGAAATCCACATGGATGTTAAAATACTCAAGAAGGGGGGTGGATGGAAACCTTGAACACAGGGGGTTCAGAAAAGTTGGTGGAGACCTTGAGGAGTCAGTAGAGGAGGAAAACCAGGAGCTGAGGAGATCCAGGGAGTGAGAATGTAGTGCACTCAAATGATGCTATGTTAGGAGCAGGGATCTCCTTGACCTGTGTGTCATCTCGGTGTATGACAGCCAGCCCACCGCCACGGCCAATGGAACAGGGTTTCTGGAGATACACATACAGTAACCAGGAGGAGGGGCTTTGTTGAGGGTGAAAAAAAAATCCTTTTGGTTTTTCCAAGACTCAGTCAGAAAGAGAAAATCCAGTTGATGCTCAGTAATGATGACAATAATCAGTAGGTCTTTATTATTTAAATAAAGTTAAGCAGCAGGAAAGACGCAGAGGAGGAGACTGGGAGGGAGGGGACTGTCAGTGCAGGTCAGGAGCAGGAGACAGGAGGAGTCCACGTAGGGTTAGTTGTGATGATGTTAGCGCGCTCCACAGCGGTGCACCGATGAAATAACAGGAATAGCAGTAGCCGAGACCGAGTTAAATTTGTATCGAGATGCCCTATGAATGTAGTGGGGACGTCACAGTAATCCAACTGATTTAATGACATCCAGACAGCAGGGTCCTGTTAAGCATGCAAGGCTCCGAAAAGCGAGAGAGAAGTATTTGAGCACCATGTCTGCAGCAGCAGGTAGCAGAGTGAGCACCAGCAGCAGTAGTGAGGTGACGTGGACATATAAAAAAGACTCACGGACAGTCCTGGTACCGCATCCCGTTGCAGGTGACCCAACGTACATGGGAGGAGGAGAGAGATGGAAGAGAATGGAAAACTGGCTAGCTGGTAGCTTGACAGCAAGATGCTTACAGCTGACAGGCAGATAGCCTTAGTCCCGGACCGCCAATCCCAAAAATATTGGAAGAGAAGCGCAGTCATCATAATATTATGGTTGGGTGGATGTGTAAGGTAAAGAACTTGCATTAAATGGAAATTAAAAAAAAGAAAACTTTATAGGAAACAGAGCAGAGCAGACTTAACCGACTTAAATTGACTGATTGAGAAGCGACAACAAACACGCCAGCGTCTTCTCACACCGGAAGTTATCAACTAAAGCATCTCAGAGAAAAACATTCAAAAAAACAGCAGAAAACACTGCACCTCCAAAGTGGTTAAGATTTGGGGACTGTAGGCTATAGTATATATTTATATAAACTGTTTCAGCCGACGGATTTTTTTTCTTTCTCATATTTAATTAAAACCGCAGTATTTATTTTATCATATCAATGTGTCACAACTGTGGTTATGACAACTGTTTTTCCTTCCTCTCCAGTCTCGGGAGGCGTTCAAATGGTTGCTTAGGAATGTTCCTACCTGAATGAAACGACTTGGAATGTCCCTGAAGCAGCCATGATAGAAGCTGTTGGAATACTCTGAATGCTGTGGAATGGAGTTTTGATGGTGTGTTTATTGTTTCTGTTATCATGTGAAATAGCGAACAGGATGGTTCACTAAAGTGATGCAGTAGTCAAAGGAAGAAGAAGCATCACTGTGACTGACCAGGAATGCAGATCATCATCATTATGAGTTTGATTTATTTTATGCAAGGCTTCCAAAGTGTTTTGTCTGTTTGTTTCTTTGTTTTGTCCTTCCATAATACATTAAACTCATGGGTGAATTTTATTATTGCATGATGCTATCAACCTGAGTGAGTATTAGCCACAAAGTTCAATGGCTACTGACAGTAATGCTATCTAATATTGGTCACTGGGCACTTGACATTTTTTTAATTCATGAGTAGGATTTAAAGAGTCTCCCACTGGAGTGGATGAATGAGTGGTGAAGTAACCGCAGCTACAACAGGCGGTGGTGGGATGCCGTGCACAAGGTACAGAAAGGCCAGGTATTCATCCTCCCACCCTCGCCGCCTCATGCTTGGTGTCAAACCAACCTCTGAAGGACCTCCACAGGTGTCCCTCCTACCTGACTCTGAAAGGTAGGAGGAATCCATGTCCTCCATCACTTCCCAGCCACCCTCTAAAAGGTCAAACGGGTGAGAGAATATTAACCTTTCTGAAAGAGCAGGCGGACGAGGAGGAAGGAAAGGATGCTGCTTTCATGAGCAGAATGAAAGCTTCCTGAATCTATTTGAAGAACCTTTAAGTATAAAAAATAAATGGTAATAAAAATGTGTTTGAATCCAGTTGAGTGAAAGAAGCTTAATGCAAAACTTTCACTTTACGCAACAGCTGATCATGCATCAGCCCATTCATTTGTCATCTTCCATTGCGAGTCTGGTGATGACGAGCCTTTCAAAATATTTGGACTTCACCGTTGCCTGTATTTATCATGTGTGCACAGTGTTCAGGTTGATACAGAGGGTGAAAATGAATGTGAATTGAGGTTAATGTTGCAGGAACAGGGAGGTTCTGCTAAACCAATGCTCTCAACCTCTGGCCCAAGGAGGCGTGGTAAAGATTCAGCCTCTGTTATATGGACATTTGACCCCTTCTGCAAGTGACTAATGTTCAACTATGATTTGTCAAGACACAGCAGACATCTAGGCATTTTAAATAGAAAAAAAAACTCCACTTGGACAGTGAGCACAAAAAGCTTTTAATTAAAATGACACAGTTGGAGGTGGAGAAGCTGCGAAATGAAAAATTGGTCTTCATTTGAACAGCCTGAATTCACACTTTTGCCTCAAAGGTTTATAATCCATACAGTAAAGCAAAGTCCTGTCACACAGGATTGCAATAAATGTGATGTGTACAGGATTGGACTGTAGGGCTGCAAATGCTATTCCGTTCATGGGTAACAGCTAAATTGAAATGTTTGCATCATGTTTTCAGAGCGGAACAGATGCTCTCAACGTCTTAAAACGTCAAAAAGGAAGCATTGTGTTGGTTCATGCAGGATGCAAAGTTCACATACCTGTAATTAGCCAAACACCAATTCAAACACACACACACACACACACATATATATATATATATTTTTTTTTTTTTTGTGTAGGGAAACTACATATATTTATATAGTTTCCCTACACAACAACCAACAACACAAAGACAGAGATATGTGTGACATGAGAAAATTAAAGCTGGTATTTTTCCATTTTAAAGACTTGAAGTGTAGGTGTTCCATCATAACACCATGGAGCTCAAGTCAGGTTTAGCTGTTTAGGTTGTTATCGTTCTTGCTGTTTTGCTGTCCTTTAGCATGATGCTGTTGCAGAACATGCAGGGTCTTTCACATGTGCCATTTCTCCCTATCAAGGGAATAACATTCTTCATGTAGTTGTGTGCAAATTTCTGTTGAATAGACTGATAGATTCTTTTATTTCCTGAACACGTCGTCTTGGTTTCAGTGGGAAAGCGTGTGTTGCTCAGCAATGAGAAAATTGAATTCCCAACTTTACCGCGTGGTGCAGGAAGGCGTGAATATATAATTAGAGGCCTGTAGGCAACAGATAAGAAAAATACAGACCCACTTTGATGTTGATCACAAATTATTCCTTGCTTTGAGTGAGTGCACATGCAAAAAAAAAACATACATGCATTTTTTTAAGGAAATAAACACAAATTTCTGTCACATACACACACACACACACAATAAGGATGCATTCCATACATACAAATTATTGATGTTATAGTGGAATATGTGTGTGCAAATACTGTACCATGAATCCTGCAGCTTCCTCTCTCTGTGTTTGAAGACCTGTAGGTGCTGCCTTGTTTCTATACATGGAATTACTTATCATTTTTGAAATTGTTCCCCATTCCTTGCCTTTTTTAGTCTAACAAAAGGATTTAAATGTGCTTACACCTACTAAAGTATTAATAATGCATTCAGACCCCAGTTATTGATTCTGAGAGTAATAACAGTTTACCCTGAGTCAGTTGCTCCTGTGATGATATTCCATACATTTACTTGAACAGTTTTCCATTGATTACATTACCGTTTTAGCTTTGATTCACAGTGATGACTGACTGCTTTCTAAACAAGGATGGCACACTCAGTTCAATCAAATGTTTGGACTCATTCACTGTAACTGCAAGAGCTATATTGTGACATTCATGTCAGTTCATGTAGGAAGATGTCAGAGGTGATAGTCATGGGCTTCTTGGACTGTGCTGTGTACGATGAAGAGGATAGAAGCCTAGTAGGTGTCACATTTGGTTACCCATCAAGACCAGACTGGTCTCAGTCTCCAGCAAAACTCGTGACAACTTTAAAGATAACTGGATGAGCAGTTATCAAGAAAAACAATCCATATTTACTTAGTTAGTTATATGAACGCGTGATAAACAGTATGTTGTTAAGCTGATTTTTCTTACTTTGTTTTGGTCTTATGAAAATGAAATAATAGGAATGAAACATTAGATTATTGCCTTGTGTTTCCGTTTGGTTCTTCGAGAAATTGACCAGGGACATAATCACGGTCTCTCTTCTGTCCTGTGAGCATTTTGTTACATTTCTAGAAAATCCATCTTTGTGTGTTTTCTTTGTTTTTTTTTTAATCTATTGCAGTACTAGAGTAGGAAGGGACCGCATCAGCTGAACAGCACAAGAGAAAAAAGTATATGAGTCATTGAAAATCTTTCACTCAATATCAAGTTGATATCTGTCAGACTATTTTATAACCTGCTGGCGAGTTAAGTGCATGTGACGTGAAAAAAAAAAAAAAAAAGCTTTGTTTTGTTCATGAAACATGCTGGTTTGCAATGGTTTCTCATACCCCAACTACAAGCTGTTGTCTAAAAACTACCCGCTAGTCCTCTGCTAGTAAAAACTGATGGATTGCCTGTGAATATTTTTGTCTTCAATTTCATCACATTGTGAGCGAGAATACAAGAGGCCTTTTGTTGGTAGTCGGATGTGTGCGGCATACTCAACACACTCACCACATAACAATTATCCCACACAAATACATGTATGATTACAGTGAATTGGATTGTGTTGCCCACAGGGACAAAATTAATCCACAGCATTTCCATTTATCAGCTGTGGGCCGAAGCGGCTCTCAGAGGATCACAGCCTATCACGTCTAACCATGTTTGAAAGGCTGTCGACCTGTTTCCCGACAAAACAAAACCCTCTCATTTGCTCCCTCTCCTTCCATTAATAGCATCTTATAAGGTCACAGACCAGCATATAATGCCTCCCAAACATATTCAATTTCATCATAATTAAGAATAGATTATCTATCCAGCTAAGTGTGATTCATCATAATCATCATTCTGGCCTTTTAGGGGTTTAAATAATCTGATGCAGGGATCCATAACTCCTTGCGACACCACAGTAATTTGTTCATAGCTGCATCTATTGGGTATACATCCTTTAATCAATGGAAGAAAATCTAGATTGCATTTTCTCCTGTTGTAGAAAAAAATCTTGTTGAGAAATTTAGGCCTCATGAGTTGCATCCATACTTCTTCTCTCCCAAGTTGCATTGAGATTGTATCAGATAGTTAATTGTGAAAAGAGTAGAGTAAAGCAGGGCAGTCCATGGGGCATGGACGGATCATGATAGCAGTGGAGATGGTGTCGTAACTAGAGATAATCAACTGATTCATTAAGATAAGACAGGGAATGATTGCTAGGAGGTTTTCTTTCCACAGCCCTTGTACACAGCTTGTTCACCATCTCGCTCATTAAATAGAAATGAAACGCCAAGCTGTTGGATCCGTTTGGCATGCCAGTATTAAACCTACTGGATGTTGACAGGCTGTCATCAAGCTGCCAAGTATCCGTGTGGATCTAGGTGTAGAAAGATGGCAGCTGCCAGCCCTTAGTGCAGCAAGCCACCGAGAAGACTTCCACTGGTTCACAAACAAGTCACTGTGTTCACTAGCATGCTGCTCTTTGCTAATTTGACAAGAAGGTCAGAATCATTTGCAGAAATAGACACATGTCTGGTCTGTGAGATGAATGAGTGACATTCCTGAATAATGAATTTTCACCTTCTGAGCTGCAGTCTTTTGGGGGCTCAGACAGCTGTCATTAGAATATAAATAACTGCCTTATTCCAATTATCTGAGTCCTGAGTCCACGTGAATTAAACATTAATGGTACTTTAAACTTATTACACTTTTTTTCCATGTTTTTCAGTCTGATTCCACTGAAGCCAGTGTCTGACAAAAGTATGGACAGGATCCCAACAGTGAAAGAAGTACGTCAACATGTAACGGGAGTATTCCTTGGAAATCTCACAGGAATTCACTGTTGCAGGAAATCAACAGCGCAAACACGAGTGAGAGTCACCCGATGAAAGTGTGGCTTAGGGTCATCTAAAAGATCAAAACATTAACAATGGTTTGTGTTTGTGCATTTCCATATTGTTTCAACAAGTTTTGCTGCACTGGATGAGAACAGTTCCAGAGAGACATTAGGAGTTTACCAGGAAGAAATATTAACGAGTTCGCTAATTGCACTTGAAGTCAGAGTCTTCCATCCTATGAAGGTGGCTCTCTTTTAACCGAGCTAGATTAGCACCTGAACTGGTATGGATGGGTTTCAGTTAAATGTAGTTTAATTTCAACACAGCACAAGTTTAAGAGAACCTTGTTAAAAAGATGGAGTATGCAAAGAGGCTTGAGGTTTGCTTGAGCCACTGTACGCAAATAAAGCCTGGCTCAGTCCCCCAAGCTAAGGAGCATAGGCTACCCCGATTGTAGGGAGAGCCATCAAGCCCCTGTGGGCAAGCACTTGACCTGAGTGGTGAGTATAATTTCTCTTTAAACAGGAAGAAAATTTGAACAGAACCAGACTAAGGCTGGGTGGCCATCGGCCTCGACAATGTCAAAGATCCTTTCCATCACTTTTCCCAGAGATCATTATGTGAGTCCGTCATTGGTGAAAAAATGAGCACTTTTTATGCTGACGTTGACAAATGCCTGGTCGCAGCTGTTTCATGGTTGCCCCTCATAGCGTGATTGGACCGATTCCAATAATTACTGTCCTCATTCATCATCTAGACCCACAGACATAGAAAAATAGGGCCCAGGTTGTAGAAAGGATCACACACACACACACACACACACACACACACACACAATTTTTAAGAGTGTAGTTACAGTGTGATTACACACAACTCATGTAAGGATGAACTCAATGTACTAAGATTTATAAAGGATCAGGGTCTGTTTTTTTTGTGAAGTCTGTAGGGCCAGGTTTTATGTGGGGGGATCGTACTATCGTAAGGGGCTGATAAACATAAGAAAGTGACATGGGGCCAGTCAAGCACTGCAGATCTGCTTAGCAAAGGAAGACTGAAGCTCTTTCATCGTTGAGATGAAGATGGCGATAGAATAACTTCCCTTCATCAGGGAACTCAGCATGGAATTGAAGGACACGTTTCTTGTCTCTGATATTGCCAAGCAGTACTTATGTCAGAGAACAAAGGCATCTCAAAAAGTTAAAGGTAAGCTGCACAACATTTAATTTCACTTTAATTTATTAAAAGTCCCTAGAATGGAAGAAAAAAAGCGTCTGACCCTAACACAGCATCAGAGGGGGCATCTTCTGTATGCACAATGTGATACCCTGCAGACCTGCTTTACCTATTGAGCGAAAGTTGCCGTAAGCCAATTAAGACTTCTGAGTCATCGACTGACTTTATGAACAGTAGATGAGTGACAAATGTAAGGAAAACACTCAATAAATAAGGGAGGAAACCTAAACAAACAACAACAAACACAAATCTTTCCATTCGGAAAAGAGGGTCAAGGAATGCTTTGATAATGAAGAATAATGGTGATTATGATAATTATAATTGTAAAACGTAAACTAGTGTGGGTGGGGGCGGTATGGCTCAGAGATAGAGTGACCGAAGGGTCGCTGGTTCGAGCCTCACTTCCCCCAGTGATCATGTCCAAGTATCCTTGAGCAAGACACCAAGACCCTCATAGCTCCTGATGGCCCTGCAATGGACTGGTGACCCGTCCAGGGTGAACCCCGCCTCTCCTTTAACTCATTGTGTTTTAGATCGGTTCTCCATCATTGTAATCGCTAAACTTGTTGACCCTTTTGTGATGTTCGTTGTTGATAAGATTTGTTTTGTTTCACTACATCATAATTTTTAGTTCCTCATCCCTGCTGCATTTAGGTCCTGCTTCCACAAAATACAAGCAATTACATCGGTGACTCCTTTATGTTCTTGTCTGTTCCTCTGTTAATTGTCTGGTCACTTTTGCTTTTGACACAAAATCAAACGTATGATGAAAATAATATGAAACATATCTTATATCTTTACCACAACCAGATCTGAACCCAGTTGAAAAGAATTACTTCTCAGAGCAGTTCTGGAACCGTTTTAAGACATCATTATTACTTTGGATTCTATTTATCATCAATCTGTTGATGAACATTTGACATGTGTAAAAGCTCCAGCCTCTTGTGCTTGCTAGCCTCTGCACAGATGTTTGTTAGCTGCCTTGTAGAGGCACTGGATAGTTAATGGCTTTTCCAGCCCACAAGACACAATTATCTTGATGTTTACATCATTCAATATTAGTGCAGAACAAAATGAACGATTGTAGCATTTGCTAAGAAACAGCAAAGAGGAAACCCAGTTTCAGATGACGTTGTAGCAAGCTAACAGGCAAACGCTGGTCTCCCAGGGATGAAAAAACAAAACAGAGGAGTTATTTCCGGATTGTGTGCGGGAATCCAATTTCAACCTAAGATCCAATCAATATTACCAACTGTTTGTGGCCCAGCCAGGCCTCATTATCCCATCCTCTCTGACAACACTATCTGAGAAGCATCATGATGAGAATTTGGAGATGGATTTGAATAGCTTGATGATTTAAGGAGGAAACCATCCCTTTAACCACAAACACGCTGTCATACTTCAAAGAACCCCTTGATAAGCCATAATGTTGAGGGCTTTAAAGGTTTGTTTGCTGTTTAATGCATTAGCAGGTGTGCGTCCATTACAGCAGCTAAATGGTGTGTGTTCAAAAAGAATGACACACTCTTTTTTTCTGCTCCAAATGGATTAAGGAGAAACATCAGCATCTTGGCTAAATGTGGGAAAACGCACACACAGACACACACAAAGACAAACAGAGGAGAATAAAATGATTTGAAATAGAATTATTTCTGGTCCAGTGCACTAAGTAAAAATCAATTCCCCATTATAGAAATAGGATACAGAAAGGAATTAAAACTTAATGAGGTTTTCCAGCTCGAGTCCACCCACTATTTTAACCCTGCACTTGGCAGCCCTGCAAGGCTGTGTGTCAGAGCCTGCATACACCAGATTACACGTGTGTATGTGGAAATATTCTGCATGTGTACATAAGCCCTCTCTCTCTCTCTGCTCGTGCTGGGCGACAAGATGACAGTAATGCTGCTGCATCCTTCAAAGCCTCACTTTCCACACAGGTATTCATACTCATTTGTCTCTCCTCACACACGCCACACTCTCCCTGTTGGCAGTATTGATCTCCAGTTGATCCAAGGTGACAAAAGACAAAGCTTTTCATGTGACAGGCAATTAGATGGCTGTGGTGCCTGCGGAGCCAAGCCACAGGACAGGCACGGTAAATACTAACAACACCAGCCCAAACACTGTATGGTGATGGGAAGTGTAGGAGAGTGAGGAAGAGATCATCTCCAAAGCGCTGCTGCCATGTTTGTCCTCAAGTGATCAGTGTCTCCTCAAACATTGTCCCTGACAGCCTCACAGCACATATCGATTTTGCCGTTATTAGCTTTCAAAGGAGATGTAAACAGTGGGGTCCCATAGCTCAGTCAATCAATCTACCCATCCATCACCCAGCTCCTCATTATCTTCATCATACCAGCTCAGGCACAATCAGTGAAACATATATTAATGCAGTGGGAAATGCACAAGGTAAAAAGCAAAGAATATTACCACATACTACACACCTCCTCGTACAAACGGTGACGTGAAGTGAAACATGGAGATCTGAAGAAGGTGATTCAAGATTTCAAGAAAAATCTCCAGAGCAGACAAGGAATAAATAATAAACAGAAAAACAACTTCAAAACAATGAGAGTTTTATCAACTTTCTTTTCTTATTTGATATAGAGTTATAGTCTGTACCACTCACTAAATAATTTGTCGGCCAAAAAATATTTAGTATACCAGGGCTAGCAGTGACTCATCACCAAGACACTGCTGCTGTATTGATGAGCTTTCCATGCAAGGATAAGACAGCGAGATACTCACAGATAATTATGTAAATCACTGAAATCAACAGGGCAGAAAAAAACCCCAAAACAAGCGGTCAGGCGCTTAGACAGACTCTCAACAAAATAAACAGTCAGTTTATACGGAAGAGAAACAGAACTGTGATGGTTTAACTGCCAATTGTAAACATCTATTCATCTGAGAGCCATATCAGGTTTGTCTGGTTTTAGGGGTTATTTTCCTGGCCTGCTCAGTGTTCCTTAAGTGAAATGGTATCGACGATTCTTACCGTATGCACATTTAAGTGGGTTACTGACAGAATCAATCATGATAGAGTTAAAGAGGCTTCCCGCTCTCATTAGACGTTTAACTTTCTGTGGGTGTGAACATCAACATCTCAGCAGGCTGGACCTCCAGCCCAGCAGCCTGCATGAGCTTCAGTTACACAGACAGCTAACAGGCCAACACCCATCATATTATGATCGATTGGGATTTGTATAATGCTGCTATATCACATTCACAGAATGGTGATCCTCTCCTATTGAAGCATTGGTGCACTGCCTTATTTCCCCTTTGACATTAATAGCAGGTCTAGTTATTATTATGTATCTTGGAATCCTTTCTTCTTGCTGCCACTGATCCTGCCATCTCAAGTCAATCCGTCCCATCTCTCAATCCATTTTTCTTTTCTCTCCCACCCCATCCACCCCCACTCACCCACCCATGATCCCACACAAAACCAGATGCTCATATTAAAGCAGAACTCCTCAACAGCTGCTTCTTGTGTCTCTCCATGACTTAACCTTGCCCTCATCTGCTCACACAACTTCCTCAGATGCCCTAATTCACCATTTCTTTTTTTCCCCATTTGGTGCAGAGAGCCCTTCTCTGGGGATGCAAAAGCAATAATAGAGCATCAGAGGTAAAAGTAATAATCAAATCTAAGGGACTCACTCATCTGACGTTCCTAACCCCCTTATTCCTTAATTTATTAAAGGTGGGAGAGAGGAGGGATTGAGGAATTCAATGAGAGTCTGGCTCTAGAGATGCTTTAGAAGATACATTGTTTATTGCTTTGGGGGTTTTACTCAGCACAGTTTTCAGAGGAAAAAAGAAAGAAAAGAAAAACATAGCAATCTGAGCATCATTTGAAGGGTACATATTGGGTTGGGGCAACATTTTTGTATGAAACCAGAGCTGTGAGTTATCGAAACCTTTGACTGCAGGACATGACCTGGCTCTTAGCTGATGACAGATTGAAATGGACACAAGATGGACACATTTGATTGCAGCGCTGCCTTATTTATGGTTAACAGGAATGGAGGAAATGTTTCACTCTAGGTTTAGAGCTTTGGGGAAATATCTCTGTGGTGTGCAGAAATCCCTGCTCAGATCAGAGAGAGGGTGCTCCTCTTGGCTGTTTCCACTGAGCAGCTGTGCATGTATGGGGCTTCAGTGCAGATCTTGAATCAGTGGTGGAAAATGTTGCAGAGAAATTGGCCCAAAAAACACATATAAAGGGAAGACTAAAACAGAAGATGAAAGAGTCTGGCAACACAGAATCCCAATTTATACATATAATTAATCAACCTATCACCCACCCAAAAAAATTCACAACCAACACCCACAAGAAACCGCATGGACATTTGTACCGAGCAGCACTGTCTATGCAAGAGGCTTCCCAGTGGTAAATATGATCGACTTAAATCAAGCCAGTCACACTACATTTCATCTTCTTTTGATGACAGATGTGAAGAAAGAAGCCTATAGTTCTCAACATGGTGGCCAAAACGTGTCCATTGTTACACCTTTATATAGAAAGCTCATCAGAATGGGGAAGTTTTAAAGGAAGTCAGGAAGTGAACATACAGTGAACAGCAGAGATAATTCCTTCACATAATCTGACTGACAGATTCACTTTAGTGTTGAAGATATAGTTTTGACATCACACATTTCCAGTGTTAAAAGGAATGCAGCAGACACTACCCCCCCCCCCCCCACACACACACACACACACACACACACACACACACATACAGCCCTTCTCTAGTTTGGTCTCCAGTCTAACTCTTTGTGGATGTGAGGTTCAAACAATAATCCACGCCTTTCTTTGTTTCAGATGTGTGTGTTCCTCCCTGCACTACATGCACTTGAACACACACGCACTCATCCATTCCAGTGACTCACATACCCTCTCATGTATGGGGCCAGCCTGTCCCTATGGAGTACCACCCGTCTCCATCTAGGCAGCAGCTGAACCCGATAGGCCACCTCCCCCAGCTTCTCCAATACTTCACAGGGACCCACCCAGTGACAGTCCAATTTAGGGCACCTGCCCTTCTTTCTTCTAGGACTATACACCCACACCAGGTCCCCGTCCTTGAAGTCCTTGAAGTCCCCTTGAAGTCTGGAGCGTCCTGGCATATTCCAGTCCTGGTGGAACCGCCGGTGTGTCTGGTGGTAAGCCAAGCGCCATTTCTGCTGGTGTCCGCAGCTCTCGCCCCAACCTGAGCAGGGCCAGAGTGCATTAGGTGAAATCCTGCACAGCCGATCTGTTGGCCCATAGGTCGAGAGGGAGGTGCATGTCCCAATCACGCTGATGTTCTGCGGTGAGGATAGAAAGTTGTTTTGCTAGAGTCCTGTTGAACCGTTCGACCAGTCCATCACTCTGCAGATGCAGAGGAGTAGTCTGTGTCTTTTGCACGTCCACCTGGTCACATATAGCAGTGAACACACTTGAAAGTTTCTTCCTTGGTGACTGTGGTTGACCTCGGCCACTCCAAATCTGGCCAACATACCCTCCACCAGAGCGTCTGCAACGGTCACCACCTTCTGGTCTGATATAGCATACGCCTCTGGCCATTTTGTACAATTGTCCATGGTGGCCAGGACATAACAGGTACCCTTCACTGTGCATGGGAACGAACCTATTATGTCCACCGCCACCCTCTCTATTGGGGGCCCCACCGCTAGCTGCTGAAACTGGGTCCGTGACTTTTCAGTGGGACCTTTGTGTGCTGTACAAAGGTCACAGCGGTGGCAGAAGTCCCTCTTCCTCAAGCTGATTTGATGCTTTATGCACGATGCTCATGTGCTCGTACATGCGTCTCCTGTCACACAAAATGTGGCCCCTCATGGAAGATGAGGCCCTATGCGCAGCACGTGTTCTGTGTTTAGGTAGGGGTGGCCCTGACAGCAACAAAGCCATTATGAAGTCCCTGTTGGGACACCGGGGGACACACACACACACACACACGCACACACACACACACGCACACACACACACACACACACACACACACACATATACAGGAGGGTGGGTTGCAAGACAGCAAAAAAAAAGTTTGAAAAATATATGACAGATCTTTATATCATGGATTTTATTGTTTCTTAAAATATAAATGCTTAAGATTTGAATAAAAATAGCAGTTTATTTTTGTTTTAGATTGGCACATATCACCATCACCTATTAGATGCTCACCTATTCTGCTGGACCTGTCTGCTGCCTTCCACATGGTGAACCATCAGATTCTCCTCTCCACACTCTCTGAGCTCGGCATATCTGGTTCTGCCGTGTTGTGGTTCAAATCCTACCTCACAGGCAGATCCTTCAGAGTGTCATGGCGAGGAAAGGTGTCTAGGTCACATGGCCTATCGACTGGGGTTCCTCAGGGGTCAGTGCTTGGTCCCCTTCTCTTCTCTCTGTACACCACCTCACTTGGTGCTCCCATGGCTTCTCCTACCACTGTTATGCTGACGACACTCAGCTTCTCCTCCCTTTTCCACCTGATGACAGAATGGTCTCAGATCGTATATCAGCGTGTCTGGCTTATATCTCCACATGGATGAAGGAACGCCACCTTCAACTGAATCTGTCTAAGACTGAACTTATGGTCTTTCCAGCTTGTCCATCTGTTCAGCCTCAGGTCAGTGTCCAACTTGACTCGAGCCTACTTGTGCCCACAAACTCAGTCAGAAACCTGGGTGTCATGATTGATGACCAGCTGACCTTTAAGGTTCATGTGGCCTCAGTTTCTCGGTCTTGCCGTTATGCCCTCAACAACATCAGGAAGATCAGACCCTTCCTGACCCAACAGACCAAACAGCTTCTGGTTCAGGCTCTTGTCATCTCACGCATTGACTACTGCAACTCTCTTCTGGCAGGCCTCCCTGCATGCTCATTCAAGCCTCTGCAGATGATCCAGAATGCAGCAGCACATCTGGTCTTCAACCAGCCCAAAAGGGCACATGTCACCCTGCTGCTGGTTTCTCTTCACTGGCTTCCAGTGGCAGCCAGGATCAAATTCAAGGCACTTCTCTTGGCTTACAAAACAATCACAAGAACGGCTCCAGCCTACCTGGATTCCCTGATCCAGGTCTACTCTCCTTCTCGGCCACTACGCTCTACATGCGAAAGACGCCTGGTGCTTCCAGCCCAGCGCTGCTCCAAATCTCTAGCCAGACTCTTCTCTTCTGTTGTTCCCAAATGGTGGAACGAACTACCGAACTCTGTGCGTTCTGCTGAGTCCCTTTCTACTTTTAAGAGACAATTGAGGACTCAATTGTTCAGAGAGCACCGAGGCACTGAACCTGACTCTTCCCCTCTTTGTCCTGTGGGGTAGAATAAGTCAGAGGGTCCAAGACCCAGCACTTAGTGATTATGTAGCACTAACTGTGTCGTGTGATGTTGTATGTTTGTCAAAAAAAAAAAAAAAAAGGAGGGGGGGCGACACTTCTTCTGCCACTAGATGGCAGTTCTTGTGACCAAATCACAACTGAAGCACTTTTGCGCTTCCTATGGGTTTTTCCTTAATTAAGTCTGAATTCTTGCTTGTGTTGTACGTCGCTTTGGACAAAAGCGTCTGCTAAATGAAATTGTAGAATTGTAGATGGCCATGCTATCTTGGAGTGGGCGGGGGGGGGGGGGGGTGCAATGGGTGCACCCCAGTGGGGGAGTGGGTTTCAACAATGTCAACTCTGAATCTATCAACCAATCAGACACTCTGAATTCTTCTTCTACTGTCTTCTTGAAGGTACATTGGCGTCGACCACCGAGCAACTACTTGGATGTGCCTGACATGGACTGGGGCACCTTTCGTGGAAACCAAATCATTGATTGGAGCAGCCATGATTACCTCAAGCAAGGCAGTAATATGAAAGAGACTTTAAGAATCTGATATTTTTCATTTTATCTTGAAAAAGTGGAACTTCATGGCACCAATGAAAAAGGCATTAGAAAAGGTTGAGTATGGCAGCCACAGGTTTATCCAAACTGCACCCTTAAGAACTTTTCCTGGGAAAATTAGCTTGGACACTATCTCAGTATTTGGTTGATTTTGCTACCGAGAAGCCATTCGACTAAGAAATTAATGATGTTACCACCAGTGGTCCGTGGGCCAGTTACTAACTTTCTTTCAACGGTATGATTTACTGATGCAATTTGATTTCCATAGCGTGCAATTATTTTAATTATGTGGTCTCCACCAGTCACTGTGGTTTGCTTCAATGGGCCGTTGCTCATGAAATGTCTTCTGCGATCGCAGGAAACACCACATTTAACCCACAGTTCCGTCATCTTATATATGTTGTTGACTTTGTGATCATCAGAATTCACAGAATTTAACACATGGTTGTGATGATCACTAAGCAAAGGGGCTTGTGAACCCTGCATGGCTTCTGCTGCAGGGGAGAGGACAGAACAAGTCAAAAATCCTTCAACTGACTCACTATTTCCAGTAATTCTGCTTACAGTTATTCACTTAACGATAGTAAATTACAAGACCCGTCGTGTAGTTGATGCTTCTATGAGAATGAGAGAATTAGCTATTACCCTGTTTTCAGGTTGGTGCCCTGAGCTGCATTTAATGCAAATCAAATCCAATAAAAAAATAACTAACATTGATAATTATAAAATTAGTTTTCAGAGCCATATTCATTTGATTGACATCAAAATGCACAATACTACCTACTACTGCTACTACCTACCTCCATTTTAATCTTATTTCTGCTCTGGCCAGTGCAAATGTATCAAGATGCAACTACCTGTTGATCGCTTTTCTCAAGTTATTTTCGTGAAGCACTGTGCATCCGCAATGGAGAGAAGTGCATGTAATGTTTAACTCTCTTTCTTGTTACCACAAGCTGCGTCTCATTACTCCACTTACTCCATTAGAATTGCACAAAACCTACATATTGCAATAAAAAACAAGTAATGGAAACACCAAAATTTCAAAAAAACCTCCTTAATATCGCTAAAATGTTTTTATGGTTGTTTTTTAAGGTTGTTTTTCAGACGTGTCGATATAGAAGAATATCGCAAATGTGCAATGGAAACACTTTTTGCAATTACACGTCACCAGATGGGATGTAGGTAGTTTCTGTATTTTTCGGACTATCGTTGCAGTTTTTTTCATAGTTTGGCTGGGGGTGCGATTTATACTCCGGAGCGACTTATATGTGAAATTATTAAGACATTATTATATAATTCCACATGTTATTTTCACATTGACAACTGAAAGAGGGTGCTCTAGGCCTGTGTATCCGAAAGTGACGGAGAAGAGGAAGCGGCGCATCATCTACCGGAGTTGTTTAGAAGTGACACAGAGGATGAAGATTTCATTGGATAAGTGATTTGACACTGATGGTTTGGTAAACTTGTTAGCATGTTCTTTATGCTATATTTATCTGAATAACTGTTAATATGTTACGTTAACATACCAGGCACGTTCTCAGTTCGTTGTTTATGCATCATGTAACGTTAGCTGAATGTGTTACATTAGCATACCGTGCACCTATTCAGCCTGTTGTTCTCTATTCTATTTTTATTTTAAATTGCCTTTAAAGATGAAATGTCTGTTCTTGGTGTTGGATTTTATCAAATAAATCTCCCCCAAAAAATGTGACTTTTACTCCAGTGCAACTTATATATGTTTTTTCCTTATTTATTATGCTTTTTTTGGCTGGTGCAATATATATTCCCGAGCGATTTACTGTATAGTCCAGAAAATAGGTCATGCTAAATCCCGTATTAATCTGTTATTCGTATCCCCTCCCATACATATGAACTTTGCTTTTGAACTATGAATGTAATGTTGTGATATAAAAGAACCAATATATATATATATATATATATACACACACACACACACACACACATACATATACATTGCTTGATTTGTAACACATACATACATACATATATATACAGTAGCTGCGTCTATCCTCCCTGAATCTCAGACAGGCTGCGGACAGACAGACAGTTCAGAGCACCTTCACTGAAATACACACACACACACACACACACACACACACATGCATGGATGTATACAAGGGTTCCATTGCTGAAACTGATAAAGATTCTGACATAATTAGGAGATTAGACATCTTTAAGTTGGAGCTATTTAATTGCAAATTCAATGGAACTCAGTTCTCTTTAATCATCACACAGCTACGCGGGTGGAATTGCCATTAAGATAAGACTGATTTTATCAAATTATCTTTTATGTTTCCAAACTTTGAATGTTGGTAGAAAAAAAAATATATATATATCCTCAAGCAAAGGCAGAATTTCAAATGATGACATATAATAGTCTGGTGACAGCACTCAAATCTTACTCATAACTCAGCTGTTCAGCTTGGGTCTGTGAAACTCTGCACATCAGATGCTTAAATCACTGAAGACACTCAGTGGGAAATATCCGGGCAGGAATCATTGTGTTGATGGTTTTGTAATCAAAAACAACAAGTTGGGTGGCACGGTGGTGCAGTGGTCAGCAGCATCGCCTCACAGCAAGAAGGTTCCAGGTTTGAGCCCTGGCTGGAGCACAGGGTCTTTCTGTGTGAGTCTCCATGTTCTCCCTGTTCCTGCTGGGTTCTCTCTGGTACTCCAGCTTCCTCCACAGTCCAAAGACATCAAGAGAGGACCAGGTTAATCCAGACTCTAAATTGACCGTAGGCGTGGCCACATGTGTGAATGGTTGTCTGTCTATATGTATTGGCCTGAAGGCTGCTGGGATAGGCTCCAGCACTCTTGCGACCCATAGCAGTATAAGCGGTAGAAAACGGATGGATGGAAAACAACAACTTAGATGCAACTTTGCCTCCTTCTCAACACATTATGACAGTAGGAAACACACGGGTTGAATGAATTAATTCATGGTAGTTTGCACATGCTGGCTCAAGTCACTGTCCTCATACCAGAGCTTAAAGCAAGAGCAAAGTTCAAGGGTTTCTAGGGATTTAGTATGGAAGCCCATAGGCTCATTTCTTAGTACAAACAGAAACAAAACATTCTTTACACTGCTGATATAAAATGTATACAGAGGACTGCAGAAGCTTAAAGGGAAAATGAATTCACCTCATTTTTTTTTCAAGAGCCTAGCAGTACAATATAGAAGCCGAACTTAGAATTAAAATGCAAATTTATACCATTAAATTTAAAACCCATTCACCTGCAATTTTGGTGAAAAGTAAAATAATTCAGTTTGCTTTATCATTTTACCATCTTGTACGGTATACAATGGCGGCAAGAAATAATCACTTTGGCAAATCAGCACAGCAGCAACCTCCTTGCAACAGTATTGAGGAGTTCATTGAAGTCATTGCAGAATACTTTGCCATTTCTGACATGGGCCTGGACTCACGACGCTTAAGTTAACAGGTCAAGCCTGAATCGGAGGCTGGGAATGGGAAGCCAACCTCAGCATCAAATTGTACATGCGTTAAAAGAACAAAATTAAAAAAAGATTCTATTGTATGTGAATCTGACATCATACACCAACAGAATCTAAAAAAAGGTTACATTATTGAGTTTGCAGTATAGTGCTTTTATTGCAAAATAAACATTATATATTTTATACGTCCATGCAAAATTATATGGAAGATGTAAATGGAAAGAGCACTGCACTTCTTATCAATGTTCAAGGCATCCATACAAGTCTTTGTTTGAATCAGCAAAACAAAAGTTAAAAGTTTAAGTTGTTTGATCATCAAGCTCAATCAAACAATTCTGTAAATAATATAACAAAAAAAAATCAAGTTAATATGTTTTCCCAGTTTATCAGTTAAAGGGAAAAAGACTGACTTCCACTGCTGAGGAGGTGGGATTTTCTGTCAACCACAAAGACTACCTGTCTACCAAAGATGTGCCATGTTTCCTCCAGCCAGGTCCACAAATATATGTGTCACATGTATCATGAACGTGTACATCAGTAACCCTAAAATTAAATTATCAACTCAGAAAAATGTTTTGCAAATTAAACATTTATCTGAAGATACAAACACTTCACTCACACAAAAAAAATCCAAGAATACATTCCATCTGTTTACAAGTAAATAAAAAAATCTGTGAAATAGATTTATCTATTTTTGAATCCAAAATAGCCCCACACTGGCATGCTGTCGGAGAATTTAAGACTCCTGTAGTATACTGGAACAGAGCCATTGTTACTGCCGTTGCCAAGACCTGGGTTTGCTTGTTTTATTACGAGGAGTCAAAATATCATTTTAGCGAATCATCTATTTCAGAAGGAGGAAGTCAAAGCTGCAGAGTGGCATGTCATGACTGCTGTGCCGTGGTCCTCCACAGTCGAGGTGAAGACCACAGGCACTCCCGTATAATCAAAGCTATTTAGTGAGGACATAACATTTTTATCTGGGTGGTTTCGATGTTTAATATCTGACAGCCTCTCCCTTTGGCTTCCTAAGAGGAGTCAATTCCCTTATTCATTACACTGGCTCTGTCCAAAATCACGCAGGAGAAAGGAAAAATAAAACATGATATCACAGCTTTTTATTGTCGCACATATTATCCCCAACAGTTTTACACTCACAGTCTAAATGAATAAGATCCGAGACATGTGTCCTGCTCGAACTACATAGCAGGAGTCATTATGTAAGTTAATGGGAAACTGTTGAAACAGGGCCAGTAAACTAGTAAAGTTACTGGCCAGAGAGTCCAGAGAGCCAGCGTCAGTTGTTGAAAGATAGATGAGATTAATGATACATCAATACCTTACCTCCATTCACATGCATCTTGCTCATTCTTCTATCAATCTGTACAGATTTGTTGAACATTAGATTACAGCTGCTGCTCAGCGTCTGACTAAACACCATCCATCATTGTGAGGATGGGCTGAGAAGAAAAACTCTCTGGTGGATGAACATATTGTTTTGTCCATGACAAAGTCTTTTCTTGATGTAAACAGTATTGACAGTGTAACGGCACATACAGAGTCACTGGTCCAATCAAGGGTGCAATGCTAATATTTCCCAACACAACTTCGTCGGTACATTCAAAAGTAACACGCTGTGTTAAACTCCGCTTGATGTTCTGAATGAATCAAAGATTGAAAAAAAAAAAGTAAAAAAAAAAAAACGTGATTACTGTGTCTTGCAATCCCTGATATTGTCACTGTCCTCTGAACATACCATGAAAAGGTCTGGTCAAATACCTTCAAAACCATGGCTGAACAGGTTTAGACTCACAAATGTGGTCCTGAGCTGTCCAGGGTGGAGACCTGAGCCAGGGCTGAAGCAGAGGTGTGTTTTGGTAACACAGTTTGGATCTGTAGGGTAGAAGACTAGGGATGGTGGATGAATGCCAGCAGATATGACAAACTCAAGAGGCTTAGTAGCCTGACATGTCAGATGGCTTGAAGTTGCCCGTTGAACCTGAACAAGAAAGGGGAGAAAAGGACAGATGCTGTCATGAAGGTGATCAAATCTGTCTATCAGTATCAGTATCCACCAGTCAGATTAACAAACCTATCTAGGAGTTCAAGCCAGTTGCTAGAGGAACCGTTTTCCATGGAGAATAACTTCCAGTGGCATTCTTTTGTTTTCCCTCCATCAAAACTGTATTTGATCGAGCTGATTCTATAGTAGTACCACATCACTAGCTGCCACCGTTGTTTTGAATGTACACCGTTGCTGTTGTCACACCTAAACCACAAACGCATGTCTTCCACAGCTGCTGATTGGTCCAGTTCTGACTAAATAACTTGAAGCCTGACAAGATGGTTTCCTTCGTGTGCTTTTAAAGTTGGTATCTTGCCAAACCAGCTGCTTCATAAGATAAGAGGATTAGGCTCGGAGGGAAAACGTTGAATCTACCACGAGCCACCACTACATTTTATTCCCTGCAGTATGCAGCCTAGTGGTCAGATAGCGAGTGATTATCAGCAGCAGTGTAAACTCAAGGGAACAGGTCCATGGTTCACTACCGTGCTGTAGTGTGAACAAGACAGTAAACTAGCGTGTGATTATTTCTAAAAATGATCCTCTGTGTATTATTAAGACATTGTAACGGTACTTTTTCAGACCAGTATTCACCACTTGCACCAACGATCATGAGCCTGGCCACTTCATTTTAAGACCACCAGACCCATGAATACACAGATGGGAGGAAGCGCACCTGCTATGAACAACAAAGGCACCCAGTGACAAAATCAAATGAGTTGTATTAAGTGTTAAATTAACTGCAAACTAACAATCATGCCTGTGTTGCACTTTGTGCCACTTTGTGACAAGCGTGAGATAAAGCTTTATCTTGGCCATATTGCTTCCTGACCCAGAGCAGATGTTGCCGCTTTGTTTCCTCCACTTTTCTGTTTTCTTTTGTAGACAGTCTAATCGTGTTGAACAAGGGTGATAAGTATCTTGCTTTGTTTGCTTTGTGAGAAATATTTACTGATAAATGTCTTGGGTTTTTGTAGAACCTAATTTTTTAACTGCAGATTGGATTGCTCACAACATACGGTGTGTTTAATTACTGAGGATATCTGAAAAGGAACATGAATAGATTCAACTTTTTTTTTCTTTCTAAACCCCTTAAATATCAAAATCTGCATCTTTAAAATATCCTCATCATGGCTCAGTTTTGAAATGCATAATCACAAAACCTTGAGAAACCACAAAACATTTACATTCGATGCTGAGTTTTCTCCTGTCTGTGGCGTATAGACATAATTTGCTGTGAATGCTTGCTTTACTAGTGTCCGTGGCAGTGTATGGTGTCATAATTCCAAATCTTTGCCCAGTACTATGCTCTTGTTGATGTGATGCAGAGCGCCCATCAAGCCACTGATTCAATATTGCCAAACACAGAAACGGCTTTGGCTTCTGCTTCTGCCTCTCACTATTTGGGTCTTAATCAGAACACTCTGTTTCAAATAAACCCAGATGCTTCTACATATGGTAGCTCACGGGACTGACAGTGGTGGATTCGATGGATGAGATCAGGTGACTCTTTGCATTTTTTATTTCAATAAATCACGTCTCGCTGTTCATCTGTAACAGAAAAAAAAAGTGTTGAGTAATTTCATTCTTGAAGACCATGACAAAGTAAGCTCTGGGCATGTTTGATGAATCACAAGGCAATGTTGAGCTCTCCCAGCGTGTGTCAGTGTGTGTGAATGCTCGTTGACAAGCAATCAGTCTTGCTTTAATGTGTTGGGACTTGAACCCTGTAATCAACAGCAATCTTCTGCCCCCACACTGCCACTGTGCTCACTGCACTCACAGGTAAGCCTTTTTCCGCACATGCTTCATTGCAATGCCAAGTTTAAACACAGAAATGCTCACACATTCTATAACCAATTGTTTTAATTCAAAAAGGTGACAACAACCCAGTAATCGGAAGGATCAAATGAGTAATGACCTATACTGATATTTAATATCAGGAAAAGTGATTCAATTCGATTGCTGTGGATCCTGGTTGGAGCCCAGTGTTCTGGGAAGCACTTCTGGCAGCGTGGCTGGAGGTGTAGTTTGGACTGCCAGACATTGCATTTGATAGAGCAGGGAACTTCTACGTTGTGGTTGTGTTGAGAGGAGAGGAGGATGGACAGTTCACAGCCTCAAGGACCCTCTGGGGTGCAAAAACGGGGCCGTACAAACTCTCTTTCTACAGGCTTTTGGGTGCAGAAGGACTAAATGAGGGCCCTGCTGGGGGGCACAATCACTCTCCTCATCCAGTATTTAAACATATTTGTGGGCTTTTTGGATATTTCAATTGTATACAACATAATCTTACCCCAATATCAAGTGCTAGTAATTACTAAAGAACAAGCACACTGAAAGGCTGCATTCAGATAAGAGGAAAATAGTCCAACGCGAGCAAAGGAGTCAACATTTTGCAGATATTCATGTTATCTGGCAAGCTGAAGAACAACACAAAGTATTTACAGGTAATAATAGTAGCAAGGTATTTTTCAGTGTTTCATGCCATTTCAATGGTGGTTTTGGGTAGCGAGTGGATCGACTTTACTGTTACACTTCCTACAAAGAAAGTGGTAGGCAGACATAGAGGCTAACACAGAGCTCATCCAGAGACAGTGGGGAGTTTTGCTGATCAATTATTAAGATCAGCATAAAGATTTCCTGGAACGGGCCATGTTTGTCTCAGACAGTCAGTGTAAGAGAGGAGAGATGCCTTGTTGGACCCAATGTGACTGAGAGAGTGGTGTAGAAACTGAAATAATTTAACATTGATTCCCTTGCATTAAAGGTTTTTTAATTCTTTTTTCTGTCATAAATATGGTCTGTGAATATGCAATTAAATAATCACTCGTGAATTTCAAAAGCAGCCATGCCTTAAAAGCAGCGCTTGTTCACAGTTGGCAAAAGGAGAATACCACAGATGGCAAACGTCATCGTGCAAGAAAACCCTCCAAAAAACAGAAGTGTGAGGCTTAATTGAAGTGATGCTGAAGTTACGTCTGTGTGCTGTATTTTCTTCTTCGTCTCAAGTTAGCTTTTTTACTTTTAGCGATTGCATTTTGCCTCACAACTCATAAAATCTTCATTAGCGAAGATCATTATGCTGTTTTGGTCACGGGAACCTAAGGCAATGACTGGAGAAAAAAAAAAACATCATCCCTGGGACACTCTATAGCTAAAAATCAGACTTAAATTAGCAACAAAGCACCACAGAACTTAGACAAACTGTTCTCCCTCAAGTAAACAAAGCCGCTTTGGAGGGTCGTGTACTTTTTGGCAGTAAACAGTTCAAAAGTGGGTCAGTGGGCCAGTAGTCCATTTTTGAGGGTTGGTTAGTTGGGAATAGGAATCTATAAAACTATCAGCATCTATTTTTTCCAGCTTATGACACTACAACAGATAAATCAATGATCATCAGGATGTTCAATGATTCCAGATTGAACAACATTAATTATCTCCCTCTTTTGATCAAATGCTTAATGAAGAAAACTCTCTGTTTGTTTAAGCAAGCTAGCTGCTAATTAATTTGACAAAATCAATTTTCCAATTAATTTATCCTATTCTGCCACAATTAAGTATCACTTGAAGGATAATACATTTATTTTGGATGATTTAATATACATTTTTCCCTGAAACAAACACACATTCATTCACTTATTCTCATTTTCTTTTTTTTTTCCTCGTGAACTGTGTTGTCCTGAAGAGAGAAATTAAAGCTGAAAAAGGGGTTAGCTTGTCTGCTGCCTGCTAAGTGAACTGCATAACGTGAATTTAATTTCAGTCAGTTTTGTATCTTTGAAAAAGTGTGTGTGTGTGTGTGTGTGTGTGTGTGTGTGTGTGTGTGTGTGTGTGTGTGTGTGTGTTATTTTTTCTCAAGAATGTACAATGTTAGTGTTAGAAGTTTGAATGAGCGGTTCTCTCTGGTGAGTTTATCTGTGAATGTCATCACATTCTGGGATGAATGAAAAGCATTGCAAGCATTCCATAATGATGACTATGAGATGACAGCAGTACCACAAGCCAAGAGCTGCCTGTTGGAAACAAACCAAATAGTCACTAGTTTGGTAAGTTCTTTATTACTTTTATTATTAATATTTATTCACTTTTGTTTGGAAAAGCAACACACTTGGTCATGATGACACACTTTTGATGCATCATTGAATAAAACGATGCCATAGACTTGGATCTGAACAACTATGAACAGATGCCAACACAAGACAACACAGGTGACACGGTGGTGCAGTGGTTAGCGCTGTCACCTCACAGCAAGAAGCTCGAGCAGGGGGTCTTTTTATGTGGAGTTTGCATGTTCTCCCTGTGGCTTCATGGGTTCTAATCGGGTACTCCGGCTTCCTCCCAGTCCCAGGTTAGGTTAATCAAATACTCTAATGAGGGGTGGGGAACCATGTGCCATGGAGGGCCATGTGTATGCAGGTCTTCCTTCTAACCACACACTTCAACATGTGATTTCACTTTTTAACACTCCTCCGTGGATGAAGGTGTTTTAATCAGTGGAATCACCTGTTGAAGTGTGTGGGTAGAAGGAAGACCTGCATACACACGGCCCTCCATGGCACATGGTTCCCCACCCCTGCTCTAAATTGACCGTAGGCGTAGCTTTGAGTGTGAATGGTTATCTGTTTATATGTGTTGGTCCTGCGATGGAGTGGTTGCCCCTCCAGGGTGAACCCCGCCTCTTCCCTGAAGGCTGCTGGGATAGGCCCCAGACCCCCCATGATCCTTAACAGATGAGTGGATGGATGGACGGGATCTGACTGATGATTCAAACTCATGTGAGTGCTGAGGAAATAATTTAGAGACATGCCTTCCCATGTCCTCATGCTTGGTATGATAGACACGGCATGTATGTGTGTAATCAAAAATGACACTGTCCAGTCTGGACCTAAATTATTTTTCTTCTAATATTCTGATGATGATTTGATGATGTATTACATCCCTACATGAAGCCCCTGTATATGCATGTACTTGTCTTGTGGGAGGAGCTGAGGCCCATCTGTCACCTCTTTTTTCTGGTAATCCCAACTACTGTTGAACTATTCTTTTAAACAAACACTAAATCAATACCAATAGTGATTCATGTGAAAAATTTGATCAGGATACATTTGAAGCTGCATCAGGTCTACTTGATAGCACCAGTTAATACATTTTACTGCACAGACTGGCCATCTTTAGGTCATTTTTCCAGTGTTGAAATACTTTTGGATTATATGTATCAGCTCATAGAGGTGAAAAGGCCCTGGATGTAGACAAATAGCCCATTGCAAGTGTGGATTTACTGAAGAAATCAGACTTAATACTCGTGAGTCAAAACCTGGAAGGATGTTTACTCTTCTTCCTGATGGTAGTGTGGTTGCAAACCATTGCATCTGAATATGCTGCAGTCGGCTGCTGTTGATCTGTGAGGGAAGAGAAGAAGAAGAAGTAGTAGCAGAAGAAGTAGAAGTAGAAGATGGTAGCAAAACAAGTTTGGAGGTCTTGTAGTCTAGTATGTACAAGATGACTTAAAAGGACAACAAAACAAATCTAGTATGGATAAGATGACTCTTATGAGGACAACAAAACAGTTCTAAACATGGCCCTTTCTTCACTATCGTCAATGCCCCCATGATTGAGCATGCTATGACACACAACCAATGCGTGTAAATTGATTAGCAGAGGGTTTAATCAGATGGTAACACTGATTGATTAGGATGTATAAACCCAGTCATGATTAAAACACAAATTATGCAGGAGCGCAGTTTCCTACAGAGCAACATCAGCTGAAGCCAGTGTGCACGTACAAAATATGGCATGAATTTACTCCCATAAGCAAAATGTGTGAGGTATTTATATGAATTATGGTCTGTGAGGGAAAAAAAATACTGCAACCTTCTCTTCATGAGTCAAAAAATACTATTTTGTGCGTATTTCTTAGTGCTTAGTTCCAAGTGCATCTTAGAACGTTAGTGTTTGAAAAATCCAACCCCATATGCAGATATTGTAAATGTAACCAGATTTATCCATGCAGAGACATAACTGGCCATCTGTGCTGCTCTTCATTACATCACAAATCCTCTCAGTGTGGAATACTAAGTGTGTGTATGTTGAGGGACCCAATCAGACAAAAAGGGGCAGGAATATGGGTCAGTGTGTTGTCTGGTGCTCAGGCCTCAGCTGTGAGGGGACCACTTCCAGGATCCCAACATGAAACTGAGCTCAGCAGGTTGGTTACTGCATTTATACACACCAAAACAGTACTGGAATGAAGTAAATATTGTCTGACACATTTGAGATTGTGTAAAACCCAGCAATCTGATATGGTAGCCAGAAGAACCTCATGACATGTACTGTATGTTACATGAGGCACAATATGATTGTATCACAATATATTGTGATACAATCCATAGTGCAATACTCTACAGAAGTAACAGAAATTTTTAAAACAGCTGAACATAAAACATGCTGTACACTACCTTGGTAGCAGTTTGGGATTGTAGCTACGGTACAATAATATTAACGCGTCTGAAATATAACTTCCATAACATCCATGGATCACCATACAGCTTTATCACAATATAGTATGATTCAAAAGCGATACAAGGGGATGGTATATTGATAAAATATTATAAAAAATAACCCTTAGTGGTACTGATTTTATTGCACAGCCCTACCAAATGATTACATAAAATCCAACCTCATGAATGGAAACTGCTTGTATCTCCTTATGCAACAAAAAAGTGCATCCGTGAATTTATTCTAAACTCAGAGAGTTGTGATACAGATTGTTTTTGCTAAACAGACACCGCAAAAGTGGTCATCTGTGTGTTGCATGCTGCTTTGAGCTTGAGATTTTTAAACAGGACTCGTTTCTCCTGCTGTATAAATAACCTCTATATTCCACAAACTATCAGCTGCTTTGTCTTTTTTTTTTTTTTTTTGTCTACAGGCTCATGGTGCACATTGGTTAGATTTATCTCATTTAATATTTAATGCTTCAAAAATTAGAACATTGTTCTACTAGCTCATATTACCTCTGATACAAAGAGCAATGAATTTAAACCATTTTTAAACATTTTGTGTTTTTCACACAGTGTGTAGATTATGTTCGTTGATACGCCCGGAGGACCAGGTTGTCAAGCGATTGAAGCAGTCTTGTGTCGCGCAGCACACATGCCTGATGTATTTCAGCCGGAAGTTTTAATGAGATCTGCAAAGTAGCTGTCGACTCGACTCGCAGTTAGAGGCAGGACAGCATCATTTGACCTCATCTTCCAAAATTATGGAGCTGTGTTAAAAATACATATGCTTTATTAAAGGAACTTGAGAACACAGTGTTAGGGTTAGTTACAAAAAGCCCTTAATTAGTTTTAGACTCTAGATTTGTGCTGAAGTAAGCTGAGGAGGATATGAGGATATTTAAGGTAACCTTAATTAATATCACTTTTTTTTTTGTTATGTAAAACCCCTGTAAAAACATTTTGTTTTATTTGCGCTTGTAATTCATGGCATGATATTCTGTTTATTTTTCATGTGAACAGACATTTCAATGAATGCATGTGGGGCATTTATTCAGGGATGATACAGAGGCAGCGTATGAAGAACTAAAATAATTTAATATTCAGAAAATGATCTAAAACAGCTGGTTCAAGGTGGAAAAACAACATTAGGATTGGAAAATAACTGACACTGAAAGCAAAACTAAAACACAAACTCAACTAATCACACAGCAAGAAAGAGTAGGGACAAACTATCCACTTTTCCATACATCTATATATCTGCTGTATATCTGGACAGGTCTCCAGTCTTCTCAGGGCCAAGACGTACAGACAGACAACCATTCACGCTTAAGCCACAGTCAATTTAGAGTACCAATCAGCCTCGTCCCCTCTTGATGTCTCTGGACTGTGGGAGGAAGCTGGAGTACCAGAGAGAACAAGTAAACTCCAGAGACAAACTAAAAAGAGTCCAAAAAATAAAGTTAAATAACTGAAGTCGTTTCAATGTGTTTTTGAAAATGTGTATGTGGACCTTGAGTAATTATGAATTACTCTGATGTCTCACCTGGAAGTTCATTATTAATGTTAGACTCTTTAAATGAATAAAAAGTACGCGCACACATGAATCCTGTGGTTAAGAAATGTTCACTTGGTGATATTAACTGAAGCCTTTCATTCATCTAACATTTTCAAATGAAAGTGTCTGTCTTTGTTCAATTAAAACTGCAATTAAAATATTTTTAGATGAATGGTTGTGTCTCTCAGACACATATTTAATTTTAAGCGCTAGTATCCCCTGTAATTTTAGACCAGTTCTAGACAATCCTTCATCCCTGTAATGATTATGTCTCCGCCTGAAGCCTCGACAAGAAGAGCCATTAATTTCTCAGCCTCTACAGTTGCAAAAACTAATGCTAATTTATTTGTTTATAGTAATTATATTCATCTAATTCTAAATACACGTAAATAATTGATGTGAAAATAACCATGAACCTTAAAATAAAAAATAAAGGCACGTTGATTTAATTTAGGGCTCATGAGACCATGAGCTGAATTATCTGAATTATGCAGTCTGATCACATTGCCATGTTTGGCTCGTAAAGAAACGTCTATACTAGTGGACTTCCTGTTAACTGGTAAACTCTGAATCTTCAGATCTTAATTTGTGTGTTCCTGTCCCACCTGAAGAAATGACTCATATGGGTAAGTGAGGTCGACATTTGGGAGTGTTATTTACCAATATATATATATATATATATATATATATATATACTGTATATAATTACTTTTCATACACTTCTGAATCCTCTGTATTCAACATGGGTTATATTGTAGAGAGTGTACTTTGCCCCTGGATTGTTTTGAACATGTTAAGACATGCCAAGTATAGATGCTGCATGACTTTTGGCTCACTCAGTCTCATAAGGAGTCGTACAGGCTCAAATGTGACAGTGTAAAGTACAGTTTAGCACGGTATCAATCATGTGGATTCAAAGCCCTTTACACCTTGCATCCAGATTGTAACTGGGTGAAATTTAACCTGACTACATTTACACCTGCTATTTCAAGAAAATGATGTGTGTGTGTGTGTGTGTGGGGGGGGGGGGGGGGGGGGTGATTTGGAGTTGCTCTGACATTTTCTTACAAAGGTAAGAACATCAACATTGAAATGGCTGCAGTTATCATTTATGGTCATTGTGGACATTCGTCAATTAAAAAAAGCGCTGACTGACAAAAAACTCTGACTGCTTGGTGTCCCACTATATCTTATTAAGAAATGTAGTTCTTCAGTGCATCATCCATCTAACACTACAGGATGTTGACTGCACACATTTACTGCCCCTCAGGAGACATGCTGACTAATGTCTAATCAACTGTCAACTTCAGGCTGTAATTAACTTTGAAACTTGCAAGCGGAACAACATTTATTTTCATTGCGTAAGAATCTTACGTGTTTCAAGTATTACCATGGAGATTGAGATATGGCTTGTGGGAAACTTGATTCACAACGCACAAAAATATAAATGAATGAACGATATGCTAACGGGGGTGGCACGGTGGAGCAGTGGTCAGCACTGTGGCCTCACAGCAAGAAGGTTCTGAGTTCGAGCCCTGGCTCGGGCACGGGATCTTTCTGTGTGAGTCTCCATGTTCTCCCTGTTCCTGTGCGGGTTCTCTCTGGTACTCCAGCTTCCTCCACAGTCCAAAGACATCAAGAGGGGACGAGGCTGATTGATACTCTAAATTGACTGTAGGTGTGACTGTGAGTGTGACTAGTAAGCCATAGACAATGGATGGATGGGTGGATGGATGAATAAAAGCAAGAGACAGATTATGAGATGATCATGCTGTCATGTCAAGAAAACCCAAGATATCAAGCATAATCAAAATAAACAAGTGCATGAAGCAGTTTTCAAGCCCATGCAGAGAGAAGTGTGTTCATCTGGAAGTACTGATGTGAAGATTCCCCTACTCCATATGTAAAGGCAGACAATATTCTCTTTGTTTATTATTTAGAGCAATTAGTTTACAAAAAAGCATGTTTTATTTGTCTGTGCAACACACCTAAATTATTGTCTAAGAACTATTAGAAATAAATCATTGAACAGTTTTGTACTGATGATAACTACCTGAATGCAATGCGTTCAGTGCTACAATCAGTGGATATTGTCGACATGTTTTATTGAGTTCTTGCTAAGTGGCACTGAGGATTGCACAATTCAATCTGACTTATAATAAGTTCATCATGAAGACATAATTATCTATGTTCGCTTTCACAAAGGGGTTCGTTACCTGTCACATGATAGAAAAAAACCTCATTGTTTTAGGCAACATCAAAAAGGTTTAAAACCCTCTTGATTGAACATCATTTGCATCTTTATTTCATTTTTAATAGGAATTGTTTTGTTTTGGTTTTAGGATTTGCATTTGCCATCGTACAATCCAATTAATATATCCAACACTTTTCCCACCCTCCATCAGTTTTCAGAGTATTTTTTCTGTACTTCAACAGATGCTCTATTAATGTTGTGCATGCACTGAATAAAATAACAGAAAACGAGCAAAAATCCTATTAATCATGGATTTTTCAGTCTAACTTCTGCCGTTTAAAAACTTGACAGTCATTATTGACCTTTTTTGATTTCGTAGTGCATTATCTGCTCGGCAGTGACACATGAAAACCTGGGAAGACTCTGAGGAGTTATGCTGGGGTGTATCACATACACAGTAACCATAACTGATTCCAGTTTTCTCTCTGTCCTCCATTTCTACATGTACATCAGCAGAGACATTCCCAACAGGCTACAGAGATCACATTTTTGTCTAATTAAGGGAGTTAAACCTCCTTCGTCAAATAGGGGAGATTGTCCAATCTAATTTGGTGATTCAAATGATATCATTTGTTAGATAATATTCATGCTGGATCTAATTTTGAACTTTATTGCAGAGGAGTCAAATGGGTGTAATAAATATCAGAATAAAATAATTTCATGTCCCCTTCCCTATTACTTATGTCTCCGTAAAAGTAGGGGAGTGTATTAAGCTGGCAATTAGGATTTCATTAAAATCTATAAATGGAGGTTCATTTATAGTGGATGAATTATCATAGACATCTTTACTCACTGTCTCCAGGGCAGATCGGGGATGTCTGATGATTACACACACATGCACACACACACACGCACACACACACACACACACACACACACACACACACATGCACACACACACACACAAACACACACAAGCACAAACACACACACACATCTTCCTTTCAAAGCTGATCAGTTTACTTCATCATTGAACCAAATCCATCTTGGCGCCGTGTACTTCTCGGAAGTCAAGCTGCACCTTGCTGGATGAAAAAACACAAACCATGGTATCTGTGTGTGTCTTTCTCTCTCTCTCTCTCTCCCTCTCTCTCTCTCACTAACACACACAAACACACACACACACACACACACACACACACACACACACACACACACACACACACACACACAGGAAAAAATCAGTTACTGCCTGCAAGCTTCAACACAATAGCCTGTATTAATATTCCACCATTGCTCTTTGTCTTCATTGATCCCATTGTACCGGGAACTATTTAAATAGCAAAATCAAAAATCTATCGCTTGATCCAGACTTGTCTGGATACCTGCGGGGGGGCCCTGGGGCTAACATGTTCTGCACCCCCAAGGTGCTTGTGGTCTCTGGAGCCTTTTATGAGATTCAAGCGAAGATTTTTTGTAATTATAGCTTGGCCAGAGGCCCAGGAACCCAATTGTGCAGATTGACACATTTTCGCATTTTGAAAATTTTGAAATACTGGAAAGTCCATATTTCAGGTGAAATACCTCCATATGGAATGATGGAATGATGGTGGAAAGAAAAGAACTTGAGTGTGTCATCATTGTCCTGCCTACAGAAACAGACACCTGTCTTGAACTTTGATGTTTCCTATTATTTCAGCTGGTTGCTAACAAGCAGCTCTTTGAGGCTGTGAAAGTACAATTTTGAGCTAAGTAGTTACAGATCCTGCTCCTGTTAGTTGACAATGTTCTCTTCTCCAACAATATATTTAGACGCACAAATTATTTAATAATGTTTCACTGTTAGCAAATAGCTCCTGCACAACTGCTGAATATCAAGATGCTAAATTGAAGCCATGATCACTACACAGGTGCTCCTCACGATGGGGTGAATCTGTCAACAGTCAGAGGCAGGTCGTTGTGTTGGAAGCTGCCATTTACCTGGGAAAACTGCTGCAGTCGTTATAAGCTGCCTGAGGGTGTTTTTAACGCTTGGTCTCTATCGGCCCTCAAAGTGAACACCCTGAACAAGCCCAGAGCCCCGTGGTGCGAAATGTTTTTCAGGGGTCATTTGGCCAGGTGTGACTACAGCAATCAAACTAGGATGCAGATAAAAAAATGAAGTCTCGGACAGGTTACAAACAAACTTTGACATGGTTTGTTTGTGGTAATGTCTTGTTTGTGGAACATGTTCCAACCTCGATCCAACACAAGCACAGGATGCATCGTGCATTCTTGGATAAAACCAGACACTGTGGCCCGCGCGTAGGTGGGTGACGCACTATGTTAATACTTCTGTCTGCTGTCAACAAGTTGTTGACATTGATGTGGGTATGCTTAACATTTTGCCTGTGTAAAACCACACTGATCCAGGAGGGAAATACACCAAGTCTGCCTACTCATCAACTGATATCAACCAAAGATAAAAAAAAAAAAAAAATCAGTATGAAAATACCCTCAGACCACCTATAGTTCACTTCTCAGACCATGTTGTGGTTCACTAAAGTTTAAAGAACTTCACTGTTGGCCATTGTGTTATTAGCCTCTGGGCTTGCTGTAGACAGATCAAAAGCACTGGGGATCTCAGCATTTGGAAAAAAAAAAAAAAAAGTATAGTTGCAGCCATTTGGTTCCAAAATTATCCACAATCCAATGCAGTGAAGGTCTGAGCGACAGCTGCTGTGTGAACAGAAAGAGGACTGGTGCCCCATCAGAGCAGATGTAGACCAGAAAGAGAACTAAGTCCTCTTTCACATGATCCATTTATGTGAAGATAAAAAGAAGTCCCTTCCTGTTGGTCACCTTCGAGAAGACTGAGTTCAGTTCTCTTATCAAGGACTAAGAGTGAAAACACTAAGAACTCAGTTTTGGTACAACAGCATGACACAGCAGAGACCATGTCACAAAAACAGTTCAGGATCACATTCAGAACATTAATCTATGGAATATTTTGAGCACCTAAGTCCTGCAACTCACACAGCTGATGAATTCCATCCAATGAACTACTGAAGAACCTCTGCACACACAGTTCACAGCAGCCTGAGAGGTTTCTTCCAGACTGATCCACCCAACAGAGGTCTTGACCTGACTGCTAAACAGACTTCAGTTCACCTGAAAGCTGAGGTACGTAAACATGTTCCTGTCCCTGAGAATATTGGTCAGTACTCCACTGCCTAAACATACCACAAGCCCGAATTAATATCTCATTCATTCCAGGTGAGGGAGACATACTGCATCATCTAATGAAATTCAATCACCATCATTTTGTTGTTAAAGACAAATGTGTTTTGTGGTTCAAGCTTATATCATGTTTATAAATCTTAAGTTTAGATTTCTGTTCACTGTAAAGTACATAATTCCCCCCTGGCCAAATGTTTTAGTAAACAACCACTTTTGCCAACAATTTACTCAGTAATGTGAATGCAAAGCTGTTGTTTTAAGAATGAAGCCATCACAAAAGCTCGGAAGTATCTCTAACTGTGCTCACGCCCCAACACGCGCGCGCACACACACACACACACACACACACACACACACACACACACACACACACACATAAAGCTTGATGTGCATTAGATAGCCATTTGATAACTGCTCACAGATGGACAGATGAACATACATGGACATGGACACTGACATTTTATTCTTATATGTTTGAAGGGCAAAATGTTTTGAATTCTGTTTGCAAGTGGTTGATTTGTTTGGTCACCTGACAGAAAAGGTGAACTGGACAAAATTTTAGAGCAACCAGGTGTCGGGGAAGGTGTACAGCCACCTACTGTGCCATATGTGGATATACTACAGTCAGTAAATCAATTATTCTTGGTCACTAATGTGTTGCAACAATAGCCTACCAACATAAATAGTGACTATATACATAATTAAATGTTATGTAATATGGCTGAAACAGTGGTGCAGTGGTTAGCACAGTCACCTCACAGCAATAAGGTTCCGGGTTGGAGCCCCGGCTTAGGGAATAGGGAGTTTGCATGTTCTCCCTATGCCTTTGTGGGTTCTCTCTGGGTACTGTGATACCCCCTGGTACTCCCACCGTCCAAAGAAATGCAAGAGAGGACTAGCTTAATTGGATACACTAAATTGACCGTAGGTATGATTGTGAGAATGAACGGTTGATCTATATATGTCGGCCCTGCAATGGACTGGCAACCCGTTCAGGGTGAACCCTGCTTTTACCCCAAGGCTACTTGGATACGCTCCAGCCCCCTGCGAACCTTAACAGGATAAGCGGTAGGATGGAACTTTACGGTAAGTTGTGACTACATCACGTAAATCTGGTCATATTCGTGATGGCATCACGTAAGGATGTGGGACTCTCTTAATGTGTCAGTTTCCACTGATACATGCTAAATTGTGGTGATAATTGCCAGTGCAGTCTAAAAAGTACATAAAGGAGGGGTAGGCACTGCCTGTTTTTAGCTTTTTCTTTCTTTTTTTAACATACTCTTTTGTTTTCTTTTTTAACCTAACAAAAGATACACAATATACAAACAATATGGCATAAATCTATCTAAATCATTTTTTGAATCATACTCTGATCATGAACCCCCCCTCCTCACTCCTCACATCCTACACTGACAATAAATTACCACAAATATAGCCTCTATCGCTCGCTAGCAAAGTTGGCAAATGGGTTTCTTACCTGTCCAAAGGAAAGGCTGCTACTTGTGCGTCCATAGCTAAACGTTTTAACTCTTTTAGACTCCTCCAGTGAGCAAATGAATCCCCGAGAAGCACTCGCGTTGCAACGAGCCTTTTATCCTCCTCCCTCTTATCTATTGATGTTCTATAAAAGACCTTTTCTTTTTGCTGTGTTTTCTTCTGGTTTTTTGGGGTCCAAGCTGGTCCTCCTTGATGCTGCTCACCCAACACCGATCCAACAAGGCGTTGATACCCACTTTAGGCTTCCTGGTCTCAGCATTTTGACAGACAGCTAAACTGCCCAGTCACGTGCATTCTGGTTTCAGCTGTTTATAGACAGCTAAACACCAATGTAGCTGGTAGCAGTTTTTGATTGGGTGGAGGTAAATTTGGCCCTGCACCCCTTATGTATGAGGGATTTTGATGCTTCCTTTTTTAAACCTCATTGAGTATTGATTACCATCGAGACAACATGACAAATTCAGGGATTACAACAGAAAATAAATAGAAATCTTGGAGCCTACCCCTCCTTTAAATGAGTTTTGATGATGGGTGATAGCTGTTGACAAGGAGCACATGATCAGATATAGACTCTTCTGTTTGTCCATGCACACTCTTGCAATATATACTGACCTTTTACCACATGTAACAAAAATCACATATTAACAACTGCATGGGAGCTTCAAGCACTCGTCATTTATTACTGTTTGTATGCAGCATACATAAGTATGAAAAAACACTGGCAATAAGTTAGTTGGTACTTGGATGTTACATTTCTTCTGGTACAACAGATTAATGTCACATTGGTGTTATCCAGTTTTCTGAATCATCACTGTTAAATGTCAACGTTTGTCATCAGCCTTTCAGAATCAGATTTCAATTAAATTCTGCTGCACATTTTTTTGTTGTTGTCGATGTAACAGTCTCCCGAAAGCCTGCAATTAATCTACTAATGTATACTGTAAAAGTCACTCATTTGAGTCCAGTTTAAAAATGGAGACTTTACTGGATTTTGGGACTTTGGACTTAAATTTGTTTCACTTTTTTTTTTGTGAGTAGACACCTTGAGAATGGCGGTAGAGAAGATCATTTGCAGGACTTTTGTTAGAGATTTAGCTAAATCTCTAAAAATAAGGCAGCAAAGGGTGAAGCACAGATGAGAAAAACCCAGATGGGGAGGACTAAGAGCTGAATGACGTGTGCTGTCTTCTTCTGTGAGCCTAATTTGATATGTAGGGATCTGGGTTTTTTTTAATCACTATGAAATTGTGGAAAGATCACAGCAGTTTATTTTTGAACCATGAAACAGGGCGGCAAAAGAACTATTAACACATCAACAGATGAAACTAATTGGAAGTATTCTCCAGTGAACTATCCCTCCAACACTTTACAAGATGTCAACTGTGCTCAGTTTGTGAAGAGTGGAGTGTCTTCTTCCTGAAGTTTATACCTTGGATGGAGGAATGCAGAATGGCACCAGATAATGTGCTAAGCTGTAGAGGCTGGAGCCAAATGCAGCAATCCTTGACCACCAAAAATGTGTGGCAAATTTGAAAAGAAATTCCCTCAAGGTGGTCTTGAGATATCATGTTCATATCAAGTCACAGTGACCTTAACCTTTGAGCACTAAAATCTTTTCAAGTTCATCCCTGAGTCCATCCATCCATCCATTTTCTTCTGCTTATTCTTTTAAGGGTCGTGGGGGGGCTGGAGCCTACCCCAGAGGCTTTCGGGCGAAAGGCGGGGTTCAACCTGGACAGGTCACCAGTCCATTGCAGGGCCAAAACATATAGACAGACAACCATTCACACTCACATTCATACCTACAGAAACACAGCGTCTAGCTGCCCCATTGCAGTCCACCATCAATGACAAAGTCCTGAAAAATGAGAGTATGAGCTCCCGTTAAATGTCAGCCTGCTGAGCTCGTCTGTTTACACTGGCCAGGTAATGGTGCTTTTTATTTTCTTAAAAATTTTAGTAGGTACAATGTTTCCTATTCTGGTTGAATTGGTCCTATGGTGTACATACAGAATATGGGAAGTGTGTGTGTGTGTTCTTTGGGCCTCTCTGACTTTGTTGTCAGAGTTCTGACCTCCATCTCTGTCTTTCTGATCTCTGAATTCTGAGTTCTGAGCTCATCGATGTCAGAGTTCTGGCTTGGATCTCCGAGTCCCTCTGTCATTTCTTTGATTTTATGTTCACGCGTCATCTGTGTGATCTCACGCAAATATAAAGGAACTCAGCTTCATCGCAGATCACATGAACCCACGGCGTCCTCAGAAACTGAAGGCAACATTTAAAGCAGGCTTTCTGCAAAGAAGACTTTAACCTGTGTAAGAGTAACATGGCGACGGGAACCATTGTTCGAACTGTGGGCAGAAAAAGACCAATTGATGATTCAGAGGATTCAGAAGACGTGGGAACATATTACCCCCCCGCAAAAAGGGCGAGGACCTCTCTCTTCCTGCCCTGGTGTAACTACCAGTCATCAGAGCCTGGTGATCACTGGTGCCAAACGGAGACTGCAAGTCGAACCCTGGCCATTAGAAGGAAGAGGGATGAGCCTGAATATTCAGACGACGAGGAAACTTATGAACCTCCCGTCAAAAGGGCGAGGACCTCTCTCTTCCTGCCCTGGTGTAACTACCAGTCATCAGAGCCTGGTGATCACTGGTGCCAAACGGAGACTGCAAGTCGAACCCTGGCCATTAGAAGGAAGAGGGATGGGCCTGAATATTCAGACGACGAGGAAACGTATGAACCTCCCGTCAAAAGGGCGAGGACCTCGTCTTACCCTCTCTCACATGGTTTTTTCCAACCTGTGAATGACGGCGATTTCTTCATGCCTTTAAGTGTCTGCGAGGCTCCAAGTGAGAGTTGTGGTGTTTGGCCAGTGGACTATCTTTTGGCAGACAGCTTGGGCATCCCACTTCTCATGGGTTCAGATGTCCCAGGTGTGACATGGATGGAGCAGGGCTGGAGTGTTGTCTGCCCATCAGTGATTATGATGCTACCTCAAACCCCCTCCCACAATAACACCGAGGGCACAGCTTACCAGGTCAAGTCCGACAAGGCTGACGAAAAAAGTCAGACATGGACGGAGCAGGGCTGCAGTGTTGTCCGCCCTTCTGTTATTATGAGGGCACCTCCAACTCTCTCCTGTGACAACACACAGCGCACAGTCACCCAAATCGAGTCCCAGACGGGTGACCACGAGGATGGACAAGGCAATGCAAGTGGTAACCAAGACGGAAGACAAGAAGAGGTGGAGACAAATGTCTCTGTTGTGTTTGGTCTGAAGGAGGAGGAATTAGTGCATGACAGTGTGCCACCGTCACAGAACACACACTATTTCATGCAGTGTATCTCTGCCCTGACCTCAAACAACAATGCGTCTGGGTCTTGGAACAACTTGTCAGATCCAGTTCTGTATCCCCCAAGACAGTCACCAACAGAGCCGGACAGCAGCGCTTCCCGCCCAGCAATTTTAAAGGTGCTACCTGTTGCTGAAAACCTCTTCAGTAACTAAACGGAGCACTCAACCTCCCAGGCCAAGACCATGGACTTCCCTTGAGCAACATGGACCTCCAGACCAGATTATAGAAGATGAGCTCCAGGAAAAAAAATCCCCGTTTTGTATGCTGTGCTGTTCCATTTCCCAATGACTAAATAAAGACAGAAACAATAAAACTTCTGCTGATGGGTTGTGTTTTATTTGTTTTTAGCAGTGTGTGACATTTCCTGTTGTCCTATATTATAGTGAATAAAGGAAGACACTTATGGAGGTTTATCCTTATAACCTTTTGTTAATATAGTAGAGTAGAATAAATTGTCTCTTATCCCAATAACATGTTTTTACTTATTTTTTGTGTGGCTGATGCTCTGTCCAGAAGGCCGACTGCAGGTAAGATTAAGTAGGCAACTCATTGTGGCGCTCTTGTTTGTCTGATTATTGAAACGACTGGTAAGACTGCTTGATTATTATTTTCTTCAACTTGTGTGATCATTAAATTTCCTTCATTTCTGTTCCTGTGTGGGTTCTCTCTGGTACTCCAGCTTCCTCCCACAGTCCAAAGACATCAGGAGGGGACGAGGCTGATTGATACTCTAAATTGACCGTAGGTGTGACTGTGAGGGTAAATGGTTGTCTGTCTCTATGTGTTGGCCCTGTGACGGACTGGCGACCTGTCCAGGGTGAACCCCACCTTTTGCCCGCAAGCCGCTGGGATAGGCTCCAGCCCCCCCACAACCCTTAATAGGATAAGCAGAAGACAATGGATGGTTGGATGGTCTTATTAATGGGCATTCAAAATTGCTAACCTCACTCAGTAATTACATCAACTCACCAACAATGCTTTGAATTTGCGCAACATATATTGTAACACATGAATGCAAACATTAACATTGAAGGTGTGGGCCAAATACTGGCTTATGGTATTGGTTTGTGTGAGTATATGTATCTCATCCTTAACTATTTTTTTTTTTATTAAAAGAACTGATTGCCTGACACTCACAAATAGGGGAGCTCCTGAAGATGTTTTTCTTGCATGAATCACTTCTCTCTGACTCAAGAAGGAGGAAAGAGCAATCCGCGTAAATGTTGCTTGAAGCTCATGAAAACTTATTGCTAACAACAGCAAAAACACCTGTACCCAGCCGTATATTCAGTAATCCACTAACACTTTGAGCTAAACACCAATAATAGCATGTTCACTCTCTCTCAATCAGACGTAGCTGCATGATTTTCCGGGTGGAAACTGTAGCATGTTGTGCTTGAAATGTGTATTCCCAGTTGGGATAACAAGAAAGAAGAAGTGTGACCCTGAGAGAAAAAAAAAGGGAGATGGAGATGAAAATTGTGACTCTCTGGGAAAATTGTGAGGGCTGACAAGTGTGGTCTTGCTTAAGTCAACTGACCCAAACAATTCTATGGACAACAGAGATACTACCTCCACATCATGTCTTTGTTTCTTCTCCTCTTCTTCTTTGAAGATGTCACATAGAAATCTGTCTTGTGTTATGTTGATAGTTTTAAAGCTTCACAAATACGGATGGGAGCAACCTCATCTAAGTATTATAAAATATTTCTTTACAAAGTTGACCAAATAATACAAAGCTTCTATGTCAGAAATAGTCTTTTTCCTGCCTGCCTATCTCTATTTCTAATGATCCGCTTCGTCTCATTTCAGCATCACAAACCTGACCTGCATGCCTTGCACTAGAATGTGGTAATCTTATGACAAAATATGCATTCTCACTCATTATTTTAATTAAAAAGATGGTTTGCAGGAACATGTGGTTTGTTTCACCTGCTATTCACCTTCATCATTCCATTCTTTTTTTGTGAATGGAATGTGCCTGTGAAAATGTGAGAAGAATCAAATCATTTCCAGACTGAGGCGTTCATTTATTGACTTAAGTAAATAACTCAATCAGTGGCTTGTTGGAAAAATCTAATTTGTTAAGATATATGAATCATGGGGCTGCATTTGCGGCGCGTGTATTTGCACATAGATGAATGCTTTCTGTTAACAGACCAACTCATTCTTGGTTCTTTTATTTCAGTGTGTGTGCAGTTGATTGCAACAGTGTAACATTATTGAAACTATCTCTTTCTGCAAGTGTGTTGAAATACCTGGCTGATATGGATGGTCCCAGTGCACACAAATGGCATGGCGAAGCACAGTCCAGGGAACTGTGAAAAAGCTGATAGCTTGTCAAAGGCCCAGATAAACAAACAAATCACTGTGGTTTCTAAACTCACACTTTTACATCCTTTAATTGGGAAAAAGCAGCTTTTGCTATAAGTGGTAATTTTGCATGATTTTTTTTACATGCGTTTATATTTCTGTCGCTAACTCAATACACATGGATGTATTAATATATATATATATAGATATATATATTTTTTTTTTTTTTGTGTGTGTGTCTGTGATGTGCGAATCACATTGTCAAGTGCTTGTTTTTGCAGACTTCACAGTTTCAGAGCATCAGCTCAACACTAAGCGTTGCCAAATGATCAAAAGCACTGGAAATTTACAGAAAGAGCCAGCCATGAATTTGGCATGGAGGCCTGCAAATTCTTATTTTCATTTCACTTACGTACATCTGAAGGTGAAGGTAGAAAAGAGCGTACACCACATTTCTATGCCAGGTCACTAATTTTTGCCCCTTGGCCTGTTAGTGGGTTCATCCATTTTTGATGCTGAGCAGCATCCCTCTGCTTCATATGCACCCTCTTCCTCAAGCCAAAGAAAGGAGACAGGAAGCAAAAGTCTTTGGAGATGAGTTTGTAAAGTGAGCAAAACAGAACACTAATGTATTTTTGTTGGAATCAATACAGAGCGACACCTATATGCTGACATTCCAGCTACAAATGGCTCTCAAGTTCTACTCCATGGGAAATTGCAAAGGTTGAGAAAGCCACTGTGTAATGTAGATGTGTTATGCCTTCAGATATACTAACGCCCACCAGCATCTGAGCTTCCATCCAGTGCCACAGTCACTGCCATCTGGTGCCTCCTATCCAGAGACCAGACCATGGCAAGCAATGCCAAGAACACTGCAGAGCTCTGTAGAGAAGATCAAACCACATTTTATGCTGCATGCACTTTCCATTTATAAGGATTGCGGACAGGCAAAAGGGATGGAAGATAAAGAAGAGGAGGGAAAAGAGGATGGAAAACCAGGGAGATCGAGAGAGGGATAGGCTGATACAAGACAGGGTTTGTGCTGCACTGATAAGATTGTCTGTAAAGTAGACGTTCTGAGCCATTTGCCCAAAGATAAAATGTGCTTGCACGCACACACACACACACACACACACACACACACACACACACACACACACACACACACAAGAACACACACAAACGCACACACACAAGAAAACACACAAACACACGCATAAGAACACATGCACACACACACACACACACACACACACACACACACACACACAGACAACCCTAAAGCACTCGGGCACCCACTCAAAAACGAAAGACAAAAAGCACTCAAAAATAACATTGCTCCAAATCTTAAGAGAGAATAAAATGCATCATTTATGACCTCGAATCACATTGTTTGCATCCCATTTCTATATGTGTGTATGTGTGTGTTTGTGTGAGCACTGGAACAACAAGTAAGCAGAGAGAAGATGAACTAAAGAAAGCTTCAGGACAGAGGCAGCTCAGCACAGCAACACTCTACCTTCTTGTAAACTTGTTCTTTATCAGGCAGCCAACAAAATATAATGATTTCAATGTCACACACATGGAAATTCTGTTGGTGTCAGAAATGGCTCATGTTTTTAGCCATGTCGAAATTGCTGTCAAGTAATTTGTAGCACCATATATAACTGATCACTTGCATCAGCTTATAAACGGTCTTTATGCACATTGCTATATGGGATTGTTTATAGCTACAATAAGCACTGAAAATTAATACATCTGAGTGGATGTAACTGTAACATTCTTTTGGTTTATTTCTTTAAAATTTATTGAAGGTTGTCCGGTACATAATATAAATCTGCTACACGACATTGCAGCAACAGCAAACACACTTTAAATCACTTTAATCACAAATCCATCTAATAATCATTAAAAATGTTGAATAGAACGGTTCATCCTCTGGAGGCCCATTTAGTACTTTTATAGCATAGATTATAAAGAAGTTCTGCAGTTTTTTAAAGAAACTTTTAAACAAGATTTAGTTTCCTGAAAAAGAATGACAGGCTTTGTTGTTGTTATGGGAACAAGCTCACAGACCTCAATCATGTCATGTCCATCTCCTGTCGACAAGTTGATGTTGTATGACTGTCGTTTTCTTAAAATCTCCTCTTATGACATATCTTTCAGACCTGAAATTAGCTTAATTAATTAGTTGTCTTCTGGAGCTTTTTTGCTCTAATTATATCCCTTGCGTTTGAAGGGTACCTCTCTCACATTGAGTTTACCTTTGTTTGTCTTGTTTTTTTCTGAACTGTGAGTCATTGGTGCACATACACAAACACCACATTGAAAAAAAAACACACAAAAAAACAACTTATACTAGCACACTTTTCTTTTGGCTCCAATTTTTCACAGGTTCAAGTAAAGATAGTGTCCTTCCATGATAACCAGTCCAAGAACCACCTCTCAGTCATCATACTGCTTTATCAGCAGGCCGATATGCCACGTCTGTCAGGTGATGGAATAATCACACTGGATACCAATATTAAGGAGATCCCAAACAACATAAGCCAAGTCATTACCTTTAATAATTCACATTACAATTTTTTGACCACAAAAAATTAAATCAGATTGCATCACACATGGAAAAACATTGGCATAAACTTTACATAGTTCATGGTCCAACTCATCAGTTAAGGGTCGCGAGGGGCTGGAACCTACCTAAGTAGCCTTCAGGCGAGAGGCGGGGTTCACCCTGGACACATTGCCAGTCTGTTGCAGGGCCAACACATAGAGACAGACTACCATTCACAGTCATAGCCACGCTTATGGTCAATTTAAAGGCACCTTAACCTAACTTGCACATCTTTGGTCTGTGGGAGGAAGGCAGAGTAATTGGAGCGAACCCACACAGCCACAGGGAGAACATGCAGAAAGATCCCTACTTAGTTATATGGGTGATATTTATGGACATTTTTTGGTTTATTTTAGTGCTTTTTATGCAGTCACATGTTATCTGTAGAGATACTATGAAGCAACAATTACCGTTTTATTTTGTTTAGTAATCATCTCGGAAAGTAATGAGACAATTGTTTCCTATGTTAAGGAAGCCGAAAAAACTTATATTATATATATATATATATATATATATATATATATATATATATATATATATATATATATATATATTTGTGGCCATTTGTGGCATTTACTCCTTCTTGTTCCAGTCTCCCATGATGGCTGAAGTTTAGTGTGGCAGAGCCTTTTGTTCGGTGTGGCAGCCTTTTACGCACACGCTAACATCCACGTGGTGAGGCTGATTGCTGGTACTATGGTGGACAGATTGAACAAGTGGAGGCCCCCTGTGATGCAGTTATGCGTTCTTGAGTGTGACTGAGCTGCAACCTTTAAAGGTTTCAAACTCTGGTCCTCCGTGAGGGTGGCCTATGGCTAAGCAGAATGGCATGTATACGTTTACATCATTCCAAATGTTATTCATGTATCTAAACTATTCCATTTACTAAAATATCTCTTCATGTGACTTTGCTTTAGAGGCCGCAGATAATTGTATGTCTGTCTTTGGCTACCTCTCCCTGGACTGAGGCCACTGCTTTTCCTTTTCTGGCTTTTTGGCTCTCAATAATAACCTCTTAAAGCTGCTGGGATATTTGTGGGCTGTGTTGTATTTCTTTTGCTTCCAACAACAAACTGTTTGCTATATGTGCCCTCCTCTTAAAGGAAACTTTAATAGCTCTCTCCATCCATCCACTTTCTATACTGCTTGTCCTGTTGAGGGTTGCGGGGGCTGGAGCCTATCCCAGCAGCCTTCGGGCAAGAGGCAGGGTTCACCCTGGACGGGTCACCAGTACGTCACAGGGCCATCAGGAGAAATTAGTGGTTCAGAATGTTGCTCAAGGATACTTGAACATGGTCAGCAGGGGAAGTGAGGATTGAACCAGAGACCATTTGGTTGCTAGACAGCCACTCAACCTCTGAGCCATGCCGCCCCTTGAATAGCTCTCTCTTTTCCTTTAGTTTGTATGAACTCTAATATTCATCCTGGTCTTGTCTTGTATGTTGTTTATTATTTCTGTTTATTTGCATTTGTTTGCTGGGTTTTTTTTATAATGTCCACCAAACATGGTATGTTTAGCTCTTCAAGCCTCTTCTTTCTGTTGGTCCATTGATGTGGGTCTAAGGCGGCAGTTCAGTTCCCTAGTAGAGGTGTTTCCTTCATGATTCCCTTGGTGGGTGTTCCTTTGGTAAGCCCCAGCCCTTTCTTCCTAAATCTCTCACCTGAGTCCTAATTTAAATTGCTATATCATAGTATTTTAAGACTGGTATGTGACATTTTAGCTTTCTGTTTAGTATTTTGGGATTTGTATTGTTTTGCAAAAATAGTTATTTTCCAATTGCAATAGTCTCTTGCTCAGTGGTATTTCACACGCCTGTGTGACCTTAGTTACTCCAAGATTACCTTTAATAATTTCCTTGAGATGAAAATCCCAGGCGGTGTTGTCACAACACTTTTCTCATTCCCTGCTCACACCACACACCTTTATCTGACAGTTGTGCAGTAGAATCAACACAAGTTACATTTCCCTGTGTATTTCAAACTAAGACCACAACAAAGCTCAACTAACAAATACAGAACCTCAAGAGAGTAACCTCTGATGCATTGCACTGCAGTCTGAAATTTAAAAAAAAAAAAAAAGTGAAGATGGACACATGATGCTGACCTTACTTTAGAGTCCCATCTGGTCTGATCTCTTGACTTGTGCGCTGCAGGGAAATACAGAGCTGATAGAGTAAACTTCTCTGGTGGTTTGTTCTCTGTAACACTTCTTGTTAGAAAGATCAGGGTCAAGCCTGCCCACCTCATCCTCGAGTGAAGAGGAAACGATGATATGCAGGGACAGTAACTTCTTTCCATGGTGAAAAACATGTATATTTTTTTTCTGACTCACACCTACACAAATATTAAAAGATGGGAAAAAATAAAAGACCTTATGTGTCATCAACCTCCACTTATCTGATTGGTCCGGGTCGCGGGGGCAGCAGCCTCAGCAAGGAAGCCCAGACTGTCCTCTCCCCAGCCACTTCCACCAGTTCATCTGGGGAATCCCGAGGCGTTCCCAGGCCAGCTGAGAGATATAATCCTTCTAGCGCGTCCTGGGTTGACCTTGAGGCCTCATCCCAGTTGGGCATGCCTGGAAGACCTCCCGAGGGAGGCGTCCAGGAGGCATCCTCACCAGATGCCTGAACCACGTTGACTGACTCCTCTCGACATGAAAGAGCAGCGGCTCTACTCTTAGCACCTCCCAAATGACTGAACTTCTCACCCTATCTTTAAGGGAGAGCCCAGCCACCCTGCGGAGGAAACTCATTTTGGCTGCTTCTATTCGTGATCTCTTTCTTTCGGTCATTACCCAAAGCTCATGACCATAGGTGAGGGTTGGAACGTAGATTGACCGGTAAATCGAGAACCCGTCTTTTGGCTAAGGTCCCTCTTCACCACGATGGACTGGTTTAGCACCCACATCACAGCAGACGCCACCCCAATCCGTCTGTCAATCTCCCGCTCCATCCTACCCTCACTTGTGAACAAGACCCCGAGATACTTAAACTCCTCCACCTGAGGCAGGACCTCCCCACAAACCCGGAGAGGGCAAACCACCCTTTTCTGGCTGAGGACCATGGCCTCAGATTTGGAGGTCCTGATTCTCATCTCAGCCACTTCACAATTGGCTGCAAACTGTCCCAGCAAGAGCTGGAGGTCGTGGCCTGATGGAGCTAAGAGGACCACATCATTAGCAAAAAGCAGAGACAATATCCTCCCACCACCAAACTTGACCCCTTCCACCACCCGGCTGCGCCTAGAAATTCTGTCCATAAAGGTTATAAACAGAACCAGTGAGAAAGGGCAGCCTTGGTGGAGTCCAACCCTCACCGGGAACAGTCCGACTTACTGCCAGCAACACGGACCAGACTCTCACTCCTCCAGCAGAAAGACTGAACGGCCCTTTGTAAGGGGCCATCCACCCCATATTCCCAGAGTACCCCCCTCAGGGTGCCCCTGGGAACACGGTCAAGATCCACAAAACACATGTGGACTGGTTGGGCAAACTCCCATGCCCACTACAGCACCCTGGCGAGGGTGAAGAGCTGATCCACGGTTCCACAAACCACACTGCTCCTCCTCAATCTGAGGTTCCACTATCGCCCTGACCCTCCTCTCCAGTACCCTGGCGTAGACCATTCCAGGGAGGCTGAGGAGTGTGATCCCCTGACAGTTGGCACTAGTGTTGTCACAATACTGGATTTCACACTTTGATACGATATTTTGAAAAATATTGATATTCAATTCGATTTTCGATATGAAGCAACCACTCAGAATTTAGTGCAAAATGTTTTTTTTCTTTAAAGAAAAATAAAGAACCTTATTCTTGAGGTAGAGAACTTTTACAAGTTGTTCTTTACACGTTAAGAGTATGAAAATAAGTTTCAATATGTAACCTACCGTTGATTAGCTTTAGCTACCTCTCGCTATCAAGACAACACATCAAAGTAAACACCGATGGATGTGATAACTCTTGGCAACACATACTTCAAGTTATACTGTTATCAACCTCTATACCTCTAAATCTATACAGGTCCGGGTGTCTGTCTTGGAGGTGCTTTGGTATATTCGTCGTGTTCGCTCCTTTTGTCGGCACAGTTTCTGTTGCATCTCTTGCAAATTGGCTTGCTGCTTTCCTTTGGCTTTCCTTGTTCATCTGACTCAAATCCAAAGAACCTCCAAACAGCACTTCTGCTGTTTTGTTTATTTAAACTGGCTGTGAAGGTCCTGCAGATGCCATCTCATGGTGGCTTACACACGTAGAGCGACAACACACACAAAAAAAAATATATATCTATATATATATGTATATATATATATATATGTATATATATATATATATATATATATATACACAGCCAGCGCTGTTTGTGTGAGCGAGGCAGGAGGGGAGGGGCTGCTGTACGATGGCTCGCTCCTCAGGGCAGCGCTTTGTCTTTTTGTATGTGTGTGTGTGTGTGTTGGCAGATGTGTAAACCAAGGAGGCAGGTAGAGTATCAATACTATTAAAAAGTCATCTAGTACCATTTTTACTTTTAAAATTTTATATTTAATCGATAAATCAATATTTTTGACAACACTAATTGGCACTCACCCTCTGCCATCCGGCACAACAGCCGCCTCGACAATGGCAGAGCGGAACATGGACCCTTCGGACTCAAAGCTCTGCCGGAAGTGGCAGTTGAAGATCATTCTGACAACCCTTTCGTCCAACAGGGTAAACCCCAACGTAGAGGCAGAGAGTCTAGGGGCAACCAAAAAGCCCACCCCTGCCCTCCGCCTCTCACCTGGAGCAACTCCAGCAAAAGAGAGAATCCAACCCCTGTCAAGGACTCGGGTTCCGGACCCAGAGCTATGTGTCGAGGTGAGGGCGACTATATCTAGCCGGTAACACTCAACCTCTTCCACCAGCTCCAGCTCCTTCCCCGCCAGAGAGACAACGTTCCATGTTCCAAAAGCTAGCTTCCTTGCCTGGGATCAGACAGTCAAAGCCCACGCCTTGGACTGCTGCCCAAACCACATTGCACTGGACCCTTTTGGGCTGGGCCGGGCCAGGCCCCATTGGCTAAGGCCCGGCCACTAGGCGCTCATCATCGGGCCCCTACACCGGGCCCAGGGTGGGGCCCCAGTGCCCCTCCAGGCTGGGTGCACAAATCCCTTGTACTAACTTCCATGAAGGGTCTGTTTAACCGTTCTTTGTCTGGCCCTTCGCCTGGGACCAGTCTGCCTTGGGTGACCCTACCAGGGGCAAAATGCCCCCAACAGCATTGCTCCTAGGGTCACGAGGGCACTCAAACTCCCCCCACCACGATAAGGTGACGGTTCTAGGGGAAGCCTTATGTGTTATGAAAGATTATAAAAGATCATACTATAGTTACTGAAATTGTAATTTCAAACTTAAATATTGACTGCATTTTGACAGGGTTATTAGTGCAAAGGTGAACAGAAACTGTCTATTAGGGATAATGGCAGAAGTAACTGGCACCTTCATGTTGCTTAAATGTTTTTGAAGCCACAATTTAGAGGACATGTTTGTTTTTTTGTTTGATTTCCTACATTGTAGTTTGGAGCAAGTGAAACTGTGGTTTGAGCTATTGTTTTGTGTGAATGTACCATTTGTTTGATGAAGCTAAGCTACTGTAGCCTTTTTATGGTGCATTGTGTGCTACATTTCTCTGGGGCTGGCATAGTAAAGGTTTCCTTAAAGTAGCCATAGACAGCCCCCCACTTCACCACCATCATCACTTTGATCTCCTAGCATTTTAAGTGAATTTTTTATTCATTTATCTATTCATTTATTTATCTTTTATACAGCTTCTGAAAGAGTCAAAAAATGTTTGGCAGAAAAAGTCAAGTCAAGTCAGTTTTATTTGTCTAGCGCCAAATCACAACAAAAGTTATCTCATGACTCTTTACTAGTAGAGCAGGTCTAGTACCTCACTCCTTCAATGAATCTACACCCAACAATTCTCCATCAGCAGCACATCCTGCAACAGTGGTGATGAAAACCTTCCTTTTAACAGGCAGGAACGTAGAGCAGATCCAGGATCAGTGGGGACGGCCTTCTGCTTTGACTGTTGGGGGGAAAGAGAGCAGGAGAGCAGGGCAGAGACAAAGACAGATAATGGAGGAAGACAACAGAAGGAAAGAGAGGGACAGAGATAAAGAAGAATAAGTAAGCATGTCCACCAAAAAGTAAAGTAAAACTTGTCTATATATCATATTATGGGCGGCATGGCTCAGGGGTGGAGTGGACGTCTAGCAACCAAAGGGTCGCTGGTTCGATCCTTGACCCCGGGGACCATGTCGAAGTGTCCTTGAGCAAGATACTGGACCCATAATTGCTCCTGATGAGTAGGTTGGTGCCTTGCATGGTAGCCTCCACCATCAGTGTGTGAGTGTGTGTGTGAATGGGTGACTGAGATGACACTGTAAAGCGCTTTGAGTGCCGCTAAGGTAGAAAAGCGTGATATAAAATTGAGTCCATAATATATATATATATGGACTCAATTTGATATCGCGCGTGTGTATATATGTGTGTGTGTATATATGTATATATATAAAGAGAGAGACAGAGAGAGAGAGAGAGAGAGATCAAAATTTGAAAGTTATGACTCGTGGATAGAGCTACAGTATCATAACATGGATGTTATGATTTGTCAAAAAAACAAACCAAAAAAAAAGACCTCAATGAAATCAACACTTTACTCATGTATATATTAATTCCAAACCTTGGTTGTAGCCACTTTAAGGTAGTCACTTTAAGTAGCTTACCACTTGACCTGACCTCACCCAGGTACTATCCATACGACTGACCCTTACAACATGAAATGAATCATATTTATTTATATTATCATATTTCCCCCAAATTGCACTTTAACAAAACATAAAATAAAGTCTGAGAGAGAGTTCAAGAAACATTAATTCAAAACCTTTCAAGGCTTGGACAGATACGGAACCTGTGAATCAAGGAAGTCTTGCAGTTTTTGCACATAGGCTGGCAGTTTCAGATGCAAAGAGTGAAGACCAGTGATTTAGTTATTAAATTAATAGTAGAGAACTTCAGGGGCATCCTTGGCGAGTCGTGTGCAGATGTTTAAAGGGTTGTGAGAGTACTGAGGGTAAGATTTAAACCAAAGGGGAATGACAGCTTTACATAAGAAATGTTGGTCAGGATCCAACAAATAACAAAATCAGCATCTGCGTCTCTGACAGCAGGTAGAGCGATATGGAATATGAATATATGGAATGTTCATATTCATAAAAAAAACATCAACTTCATTAACTGGAAAAGGTTCCTACCATATAGCCTTAATATATAAATATATTAAAAAAATCAGCTGCTTGCAATTGTGATATTTCTATTTTAATTTGATATGTTTGAAGGAGGCGGCACGGTGGAGCAGTGGTCAGCTCTGTTACCCCACAGCAAGAAGGTTGAATGGTTGTTTGTCTCTATGTGTTGGCCCTGCAATGGACTGGCGACCTGTCCAGGGTGAACCCCCCCTCTCACCTGTAGCCACTGGGATAGGCTCCAGTGCCCCCGCGACCCTTAATATGAATAAACGGAAGAAAGTGGATGGACATGGATGGAACGTTTGAAGGATAATTAAAAGAAGGAATTGAGCAAATGCACTCACACATTATCTCGATGCGATGTCTGGGTCATTCTTGATGAGCTTGTCTCCTGAGCATGGTGCTGTCAAATCTTTGATTGTGTGTGGGAGTGGGTGTTTCTGTCGCCTCGCTGTGTCATGTGTTTGAATGGCAAACTTTGCTCAGCTTTATTAGCTTTTATTCATTTTTAGGCTGCAACTTGTGTAAAGTTTACATTGTTAATACATCTGATTTTCTGCTTTGGTGCCATTTTCTTAGCTTAGTGTTGCTTTTTACATTTTTTTCATCCACCTCAGTGTCCATACCCCCCAAAGACACCTCTATGAAGATGGGGAGACTTGTCCCCTACATCCTTGTGGGATCTGCCCCCAGGAGTGTAGATTGTGCAGCAGTGGCTTATTCTATTGTTGGCTTTCTGCACAGTGCTTCACTCTGCCGTGTTCCTGATTGTTGTTCCTCTCCCATATTTCTATGTCAAGAGGGATCTTTTTTATTTTCCCTCTGTACAATTGTGTACTGCCTCCACCTCAATCTTGCAGTTCAGTGTTCCTTCTCATCTTCAGACATTACATTTCTTTTTTCTTTTTTAAACACTGAGGGCAGTTTTGAGGTCACAGGACTCCGACTCAACTTTTTAATAAACTGATGTAACATCGCAATTTACACGCACACCCTCAACCGGAGATTCAGTTAGTTGTTGACATTTTTGTATGAGGGCGACATTTATCAGTAATTTCCCTGGAGTTAAATTGAACTTTTCTTTTAAGGTCATTACTACAATTTTGACTACTAAAATGAGGTTCTATGTTTTTGCCCCTTGAACTGCTGCCGCTTGCTGTTTATGTTCGTTCACTGTAACGCAGGAAGTGTTTCAATTAATCCAGTGATACTTCATGTTTTTGGTTTTTTTTTTATAATATGGTCTAAGCTTGATCACTATCATAACTGTTAATGTATGGCACTCCTGTTGGATTAGTCATCTTTACATAATGTAAAACAAAGTCTTAATAATCTGAAATGTGAACTTCCTGTGATAAAGAAGAAGATTGTGGATTTTACTCTGACATGCCTCAATGGGTTTTGTGCTCTGTAAAATTTTATGGTTTTACTGGTAAGCAGGTGGTTGAATAATGGTGAGAGGATGAGTGTGCCACTTGGTGGGTACCTGACCAGTCCTACGATTACTGGAAGGTGTGTAGACCAAAATAAATAAAGCACAATCTTAAAAAAGCAAAGCAGAGGTCACATTAACCTTACATTTTCCATCACTGTGAGAATTTATTGACAGCTAGCTTCCATTAGCAGATGCTCCCCCGGTGCAGAAGGAGCACATGCTGCAGGATTTGCTTCCACTGAAATGAGTGCTCTCAGAATTTGGAAATCCCACAGTCAGAATTTTGTTGACCTTGTTGACCACTTCCCTGGGAGACATGTTCAGGCTGATTCCTGGTAATTCTGTTCCCCAATCTGACAGCAGACCACTGTTTCAGCTTTCAGAACTAAACTGGTACAGCCATGAGAAGTTTGCTATCTGCGTGTGCAAGGCAAAGATGACAAAAAAGTGTGATCGTGAAATTAAACTATGCCATTATAAATACCCTCCATAAATTCTTTATGCGTTCTGTGTATTCAATCTTATGTGACATGAGTCATTTTATGATGAAATGTTATTTATTACATGTTAATAATAATTACGGTAAATGTAATATGATCTAAATATTATATTTTAATATACTGATGCAGTCTTCCCTTGGTTCTGCTTCATAATTATTTGGTGCATTTTCAAGGTGAAGGCTATTTTGCTATCTACCTCAGTAATTAAAACCAGTGTTTGTCTTGAATAAAAGGAATAGTACATAGAGGACAGATAAGAGACAAACAATTTGAGCTGGATTGAGATAATGTGGACGCTTTATTACAGGATGTCAATGCAAAGACACATCAGATCATATTATACAGTGTTGACATAAAGTTCACTCATGTTTAAAATAATAAAATAAACATAACAAACTTATGTTTACTTATATAAATAAAACTAATGCATGACCACAATTGTAACTCTTCAGTCTATTTTCCATGAGCCAACTAATTTCCTTTTACAATGAAGTCTACACCTCAGGGCAGAACTCATTATCATATGTGCCAAATTCAGAATAGTCGTCGGCGCTCAGAAAGCATGTTGGTATGGTTATCTTACACAATCCATTCAGTGACAGTACAAACACACACACACATATACACACACACACACACACACACACACACACACACATATATATATATATATGTAAGAACATGGAACAGTGGGAAAATTGTCATGAGAATATTTTTTCCCCCTCCTCCACATCACATCACCTCAACAACAAGACTGATGTGCTGCCAAGAGTGTGCCCCACCACACACACAGAGACAGGCATGTTGAAGACATCAAGTCATTATCTGAGCTTCATATTTCCATCAGTTGAAAATATTGTACTACTATAACGGAGGCATGTGTAGCTGGGAAGACTCAGATTTGATCAACTCACAGGCCTACATTGGCTTCCTCATTTTGGCTAGAGTTCAAGTCAAGTTGTTTCCCACATGCCAAGTATCAAAGTCCTCCTGGGAATATTTCTCGCCCCCCCCCCTTCATGTATCAACTTTGCATCTAAAACAGTTTGGGATCAAATTTACCCAGAGGAACACCAATGCATGCAATATGTGTTATGGGCGGTGGCTCGCCTTGGAGGTAGCGTGGCAGTCTTGCAACGGAAGGGTCGCTGGTTCAAGAGGGTTTTCCGGGACCACCAAGATTTCTTCCATGACAGAGATGAGTGGCTCATGAGTCGTTCTTTTTGTCTCCCGCGGCATCTCCTCCTGGAGTTATACTGCATCATGATACCAGTTGGAAAAAAAAATTGGGATTTTATTTTGTCATAAAATAGACCAAGTAAACATAATTAAGAAAAAACAAATTAATGTTTCTTTGTATTTTTTGTTTATTTTGCCATGAGGCAACACTTCACAATAGCGGAAATTACTGATAACAATAGAGAGTTGTTTATAATTGTAAAGAAAACAACTTTATTTAAAAACTTGTTATAATCTGAACAGTTTGTAGTAGCATTAACGGTTAAATGGATATCTTCATCATTCAATCTTTTTGTCATATGTCATTGCTTACAACCAAGGTTTGGAATTAATATGAGTAAAGTGTAGATTTCATTTGATCTGAGTGTCTTGATTCTTCCGTCTTCATCTTACTGCTTATGGAAATTAATGAGGCAGTTCTTCTCAGCTGTGAGGCACATGCAGTTCTGACAGTTTGTGCACTGTACACTTACAGTAGCTGTACAGTCTGGGTGCTTGCACCAGCCCTTTTTTCTCCATGACAACAGACCAATGATCAGTGCCGTTCTGATGCGCAGCCGCTGGAGGCACTGGAGCAGTAGGACCTCTGCTCCTCTTCCCAGCCAGTTCTCCTTCATCATGTTGGGAGGTACTTCCCCTCTTCTTTGTCCTCTCCATGCAAAGCCAGCTTGCAGCTTCACTTTTGAAATGGAGCAGGCTGAGGGTCTCTTTCGGTGGGATGTTGCAGTCCCTGCAGTCCCTGTGGTACAAAAGCCAGGCGTTGACAAGGCCCTGCCAATGGTGTGTTTAGGTCTGGCTTGCCAGGCTAAGTATATTGTGGTTTGACAGTGCAGATTAGGGCAGGCAGGTGAGGTTCTTTTTTGGTTACTTTTGAACTGTTTCCAGTGGCAAGGTAGAAGGGGGGTGGGGTGTTGACGGTAGGACAGACCTGTTTTAATTTAATTTATTTTATGATTTCCTGTCACCAGCAGCCTCGCCCAGTGGTACACGGTTTTGTGGTAACCTTCTATTCCTCCCTGCAATGTCAGTCGAGCCTTCGCTCCTCAGGGCTGGTTTTGTGCAGCCAGAGTTTTTTTTTTATCCCACTTATTCTATGACTGTTACGGCCCCAGCTGTTTTTTTCCTGTTTGTGTGGATGACGTGTTTGTGTGGATGACGTGTGAGTGCAATTGGGTGAGTGGAAACAGGTGGGAGCGCCTGATTGGCCGAGGAGGAGGAGCATGCAGCCAGTCAGCACAGCCTTAAAAGGAGCCATCCTCCAGCGTGCCGACGGTGACTGCATTATGGAGACAGTGTCCCGGTGTTCCATTTACTATATCCTGCATTTGGTGTATTGCCTAAACAAAACCCTGTAACACTCGCATGTGTTTCGTTCTTGATTAGCGCCTTTTGCGTATGTGACGAGTGTTTTGATTTAAGTTATTGGTTTGGTCGAGATCGGCTCAAGGAGTCCGTTTTGAGTTGTTTTCTTTTCTTTTTGAACAATCGTGCTTGTGTTTTTCCTTGATGTTATCAGCTCTAGTAGTCTGCCTTTAGTTTCCGCTGTGTATTTTAGTTCATTGACTGTGTTTTTGTATTGTTCGCGCCTGTGAGGCCCGTGTGCGCACCTAGTGAAATTTTGTAATAAAATCCTTCCTTTATTTTCCCAATATTGAACATCTCGGGACCTTTTTATTCCTCTGTTACCCCTGTCCCCTAGAGCGGGGCGTAACAATGACATTGTCTCTGGCCATCATAGCCTGTATTTAAGTTACATCAATAAACTGCAGTTTGCCTTTTACATACTTCTGTTGTGACTTGTTTATTTTGCTCCCCTTACCTCTAGACCCTTTTGGGTTGTAGCATGGACAAAGTGACAAATTCAGCTTTTGTCATTTATCTTTACCAACCTTGACCTTAAGTCGGCAGTTCACGTCTTATAGCCATCAACTGTAAAGGAGGCAGACCACCTGTTGTTTCTATAGTGAATAAATAAATTCATTTCCTCTCACGTACACTGGGAGAACAACTGAAGTTCAATTAAATGGCTGATGTCTAAAGTTTATCTCTAACTGAGCATGTAGACCCATTAACTATTCTACTGTAAGTTTGCAACAGCAACAGAAATATGTGTCTTTTTTCAAACAAGGTATTGCAGGGTACAGCGAGGCTGTGACTGAAAAAGCACTTTTCACTCAAGGTTGTGTCCAACTATTTCAGTGTCATGGCTATGGCCTGCAGAGCTGGACCACTTATCACCTCTGCAGTGTACGGCAGCATTTCACAATGGAACATTTCTGCTTTTCAGCAGTTAGTAACTCAAAGATGCTTGGATCACTAAAGGAGTACTGTGTTTCTGGCTGCAGGTTTCACTCCTGACCTGAGCTTCCTCATCATCAACAGGGAAACAAAAAAAACATGAGAAGGACAATTATGTTTCAAGTGAGGCATTTTCAAAGATGTAAATTTGAATTGCTGATCGTTTGAGTAAACAGTGTGTTTTCAAAAGGGAATGTGTTCCACCCACTTTTTCTGAAAGAGATTCTTTTCAAGGTCATTTGCATTGTCAATCAGTATCAACAGGGAGGCGAAAGCAGGCTGTTTTACTTTCACGATGCTCGTAGTCATGCTAAACATATCAATGCCAGCTTTTCCTTAAATATAATCTGCTGAAAATGGGAGTTGAATTAACACATAGGTATATTCTACACAACAAAAAAATATGTCTGACATTTATAAGGTAGCTGTAGCTGTATTTAATACTGAAGTATCAAAAAAGGTAAAATACATCCACATTGTTAAATCTTTTCAATACGGATGTTATTCAGCTTCAGTTCTGACACGTTGTTTGTTTTCTATGACAAATTTAGCGACTGACAAATGTGAAATGTCCTCATTTTGCACGTGACCAGTATTATGTTCGGTTCATCCATTGAATCATCATCCAACTCTTTGGTTCTTTTCATTATCAATCATGATCAAAATACACACATTGTTATCCTGTACCCGTACAACTCCATTTGGAAAAATAAACTTTGTTGAAGCCTGCAATATCATCCAGGCAGTTATGAAAAGTAATTCAGAGGGAGCAGCACTAGTGAGATAGCTAGGAGCTGCAGCCAAATAATTAAACTGCTAATTGTTTGTAGCTGGAGCTGTTCTTGACGAGGGAACCGTCGATTATACTGAATGACAGACACTAGTTAGACACATGAATTGAAGGCCTTTTTCCAGTATTCTAAAAAGATGCACTGTATTTTCGTAGTCATTCATTCATTCACGTTTCCATAGAGGTTGGATTTGTACTTCTTGCAGTTCCAGTATAGGAGGCGTTGGGCCTCATTTATGAATATGTTTATAGAAATGTTTTTACTTTGTGCTCAAAATAACTGTGCACCAAATGACTTATTCATGAAACAAGTCCACCAAAACATTGTTTTCTTCCCACCAATCATACACCAGTGATTCAGAATCCTTCTCATTTGAAAAGCATGTGGTCATTATTTGCATCAACATGCCATTCCCCCATTTCTTTATACAATGGAATTCCCCCTTATGGGCAACACAGCGGTAGCCTCACAGCAACACCCCCCGCGACCCTTAGAAGGTCAAGCGTTTGAAAATGGATGGATGGATGGATGTAAAGCATTAGCATTGTGATGCCATTCAAAACCTTTGGGGTGGTACACCTTTAGACAAGGTTGTAAAGTTAGTGACTAACATACATTCTCCCTCTGAGGTCACTTCATTCCAGTCATGTATCCTTCAGGGGAAGAGTTACAAACAAATCGCATGCTTCATTTGGTGTCATTGTCAAGCACACCAAACACTGTAAACAAATGTCATGGCATAAGAACAGAGAGGAATTATATTGTCCGCCATGCTGTTTCAACCACAGGGTGGACATTTTAAGTGGAGCTTTGTGCTTTAACATTTTTGCTGCTTTTATGTTATTTATGTTATTCAAATAGTCAACTTCCACTTCCATAACTTCTGCAATTCTATCCATGCCTCTACTTCCCACTGTTGTTCCCTGTGGCTGAGCCAATGAAATTACCTCCTATATTTGTTCTGCGTCCTTTCATGCCTCGAGGGAAAAGCTCTAGTGTTCACATAGACTCATGTTTCAGGCGGTCCAGAATTGGCTTGCTTGGTCTGTTCAGATGTGTTCATATGAGACTTCACACCAGTCCAAACTTTACTGCACAATCTTAAGTAACAAACTGGGTATGGATCAAATTCAACCACAGACCTCAATGACCTAAAATGTGTCAGCAAGAAGAGAACTGGTGGTGGGCCTGAGAAGGGCTCAGGTGAGTCCAAATGCCCTTCCAGGTAAATGTGTTGCTGCAAAGTACGTCTCAGTGCCTGCTTGCAAGTAAAATGGGATTTTTTTACCTTGTATGTCTCAGAGCCATAGACTGTACTCAGACTCATGGCCTCTGGAGTAGGAGGCTGGCGTGTTAGCAATGTGAAAAAAAATCCATGTTTATTGCCAGCACGTTTCTGCAGGTGTCTGGGAGTCATGTAACCTCTATTATTGAGACAAGCACACAAAGTTTTTGTATGTTTTCTGTATGTTTTTTTTTCTCTCTCTCTGTCTCCACACACATACACACACGCTCTCACACACACAAACAAGGGAAACAGTCAATTTCTCCAGTGTGGCTTTCACAACCCCCTAGTGGCAGTAAGACATGCTGCATCCTCTGCCACTACAATAAATAGTCATTTGAAATTCATTATCCCCTTTTAATTCAGCAAAGCCTTCAAAGCTTCTAAATGCCTTTCAGCTGCTGCTAATGTTTTCTGCTGCTTACCACTCGTTTGCCCTTTAAGATTGTTGCCATTGGGCTCCATTTGAATCCAACACTAGCTGCCAGAGAGCTTTGCTGTTGTGTGGAGAGAAATGAGGTTATGCGGAAGCTTTGTGTGTGTGTGTGTGTGTGTGTGTGTGTGTGTGTTTGTGTGTGTGTGTGTGTGTGTGTGTGTGAGTGTGCATGCGTGTCTGCAGGCGCGTGTGGTTCTTTTTGTCTGTGTTAATGTGCATGTTTTTGCACATATTTTGAGTTCTTGCATGAGAGTGCTTGGTATCACAGAGAAAACTAGCAGCTGAAGATGTCATATGATGGTTCGGACACTTATAATTTTCTCTCCTATGATCCTTGGGCGGCACGGTGGTGCAGTGGTTAGCACTGTCACCTCCCAGCAAGAAGTTTCCAGATTTGAGTCCCGGCTTGGGCATGGGATCTTTCTGTGTTGAGTGTGAATGGTTGTCTGTGTATATGAGTTGGCCCTGCGATTCACTGGCGACCCATCCAGGGTCAACCCTGCCTCTCCCCCGAAAGCTGCTGGGATAGGCTCCAGCCCCCCCAGGACCCTTAACAGGGTAAGCAGAAGAAAATGGATGGTATGGTTGGATAAAATGTATATTCAGATAATAAACTGAGAAGGGTGTTGTTCGGGAAATAGTTTACAGCACAAATTTGCACAAGATGACACCAAACTTTACATATTATTTTTAGACGCTTCACATGAAGTACACATAGCACCAGCAAATTTACCCGTAATGCAAATATATCTCTCCTGTCCATGTAGTGGACTGAAAAAGCAACCCCCCAGGCCCTGTCATGGTTCAGGCCCAGCTGCCAGCAATGAATGGAAAAGATAAATATACAAGTGTCAAGTAAAAGGGAAGAAAGATGAATTAACCTCCTCAGCAGTCTTTCTTTCAAGTCATGCTCATCCTTAACACATTGTTTGTCCCTTTAATTACTCCTGAAGTACTGTGCCCTTCAGGTTTATTAGCACCCTTACATCTGAGGCACACTGGAGACACACACAACAAATTACATCAGTGTCACCAAGTGGGATTTTTAACCATTCAGATCTGGCCATCCTGCAGCACATACTGAGCTGTTTCTGTGGAGATTCAGTGGTCAATGTAGCTGCTCAAATTGATAATTGTAATTATTGACGCAGCAACTCTTGCTAGATAGTTGAGAATACCCCTTTTCTACTGTCAGAGCAATAATGAAGCAATTGATTTTGCATTGACCCATAACCACTGTGAGCAAGATGGTTTGACTGGCAGGACAAGTTGAAGAGGTTAATTGAATGTTTGAGGCAAACCATCTCAAAAGTACCATGGCCACACAACCTATGTAACCATTAGTTGGAAGGGTAACAGCGCCTACAGTACAGCCAAATTTTACTTGAATGGGACTCTGATATTGTGGTCCAATGAGAAAGAAATAGAGCTATTTGGCAACAAATATCTACAGCATCAAAGGTGGGTAGTTGCAAACAAATGCACCTCAAACACAGTGTGATACATGGGCCATAGCTGGTCACTGATTCAAAACCTACCTCAAACTCTAAACTGAAGTGGTTTCAACCAACCAAAAAGTGAATTTGAGACCAGTTTGGGGGGGGGGGGGGCAGATGACAAATCAATCAATCAATAATGTTCCTGTAACTCTCTTTGTGTTTTGTGTGCATGTGTGTGTGTGTGCGTGCGTGCGTGCGTGCGTGTGTGAGAAGGGACTTGTAACGAAACAAGTCCTCTGACCTGAGGCTGGTCCAGCTGAGATAAAGATGAGCTGTTGTGTAAAGTATCACAAATGACAAATTATTGCACCAAAAGGTCACTTAACAAAAAACCCCAAAACAAAACAAAAAAATCCCATGTATTTAGTGAATGGAATCAAACAAAATTAATACAAATTAATACAATTTGAAAAAGGCGGCATGCTGGTGCAGCGGTTTGCACTGTGGCCTCAAAGCAAGAAGGTTCCAGGTTTGAGTCCCAGCTCGGGCACAGGATCTTTCTGTGTGGAGTCTCCATGTTCTCCCTGTTCCTGCTGGGTTCTCTCTGGTACTCCAGCTTCCTCCACAGTCCAAAGACATCAAGAGAGGACCAGGTTAATCCAGACTCTAAATTGACCGTAGGCGTGGCTGGGAGAGCCAATGGTTGTTTGTCTCTATGTGTTGGCCCTGTGATGGACTGGTGACCTGTCCAGGGTGAACCCCGCCTCTCGCCCATACCCGCTGGGATAGGCTCCAGCCCCCCCATGACCCTTAACAGGAATAAGCAGAAGAAAATGGATGGATGGATGGAAACTTTGAAAAACAGAAAAAAAAAATCAGTTTAGGGAGAAGAGACAAGCCGATGACTAGAATTGTGTGTGTGTCTATGTGTGTGTGGGGAGGGGGGTCTGGTGTTGAAATCATTCATACCAGATCAATAATAATAATAATAATAATTATTATAATAATAATAAGATGTGTAAGCAAGTAATCTTCGTCTTACACTGAAAACCCGAATAAGTTGAGAGTACTCAAAACTTTTGTGGAAACTGATTAAATTACAAGTTTTTGAGTAAATAATCTAAAAGTTTTAAGTACAAACCCACTTAAAAAATTAAAGGTAATTTCACTTGAAGAATTAAATTCATTTTTTTAAAGTTTTGAGTGTACTGTACTCAAAACATTTTTTTAAAAATTGTAATTCTTAAAATTTCTCATACTTATTTTTTGTGGTGCAGTGTACTTAATTGATCCAAATCTCTAAATGCAAAATATATACTTGTCACTCCCTCAATATATCATTTTATATGAAAGATTTTTTTAGAAGTTCAGAATGCTCAAATGAACTTTCAGACAACTTCTGTGGAATGATTTTTTTTTTTTTTATTTCAGACCCCCCCCCCCACATCACTTACATGTAACAGCTAGTTTTTGAAAAAAAAACACTTGCTTAAGAGTAATTAATTCTCAGTGTTCCAGCCAAAGACTGATGACACTAAATGTAAGTGGGATCACTTCATCATAAAATCACCGCATGAAACGCTTGGGTGGAGAAAATCTTGCAGATATATAGGCATAAATCAACCCCAGCAATAATGCAAAAGCTTCGGCAAACCTGGAGATGTCTGTCACGATCAGCTCGTCTTCCACCACAATAGCAGTGCTTGCAGGACCGAAATGAATTGGAGATGTACTGGACTCAGTGATGACCCTGAGAATACCAACAGGAGAGTTACTGATGTCTGGCTCATCTGACTCCTCCACCTTGAAAATGCACATGTGGGTTAAATTATATGGTTATTTTCAGTAATCAGACAGCTGCACCCACCAACCTGGTGGTTGCCAGGTCAAGTGGCTAATAAAGTATTACAACACCACCAAAGCAACTACCAGAAAGCTGCAAGGGTAATAAGTGTAAAAAAAACCCCACCCAGCTATTCCAAATTGAGGCTATCCTTTCTGCAAATACACTTAGTTGATCAAGACTTGGAGTGTAAGTATTGTGTCCCCTCCTCACGCTGATACACTGGCAGAGCACGAAGGGCTCCTGCACGTTTCATGTTGACGTCATGCTCATCCTGAGGGGACAAACAAAAATACATGATAAAAAAATAATTACTTTATTCGGCTGAAGCCTCACGGTCAGCGTTCACAAGGTCACTAGCAGGTTTTTTTGAATGGAGTTTTGGGCAGACCTGAGCCCTGTCATTTCTAGTCTTCGGGGATGCCTAAACGCCATTTAAGCGACCTGGCAACATTGTGAAATTTGACCTTGCTTTTGAGGCACTTCTAAGAGGGCTACAGACATCAAATTCACATCAGTTTTACTTCGTGAGTCGAAGTTTCAGAATCTGTCGTCCGTTTGTCTCTGTGTTGCTTCTAGGCCTCAGGGCTGCCCAAAACGTTAAGTGGCCTGCCGACCTTGTGAACTTTGACCTTGATTTTAGGGCACTTCCAGGAGGGCTACAGACATCAAATTCATGTCAGTTGTACCTAGTCAACAAGTGCAATTTTAACAATGTCCATTTTTACTTTCTTTCAACTCACCAGAAGATCATAAAGCTGTAAGATGTCACGCAGAGCTTCTGCTACTTTCCAATGCGAGCAGCCTTATGTCTGTACAGCCTTAAGTCATGGAGTGTGTGTGTGTGTGTGTGTCAAGTTCAGCAAAAAACTGCTTCAGTAAATTGACATTTGTGATGCGGTGAAACTCAGCACAGACCTACAAAACAACGATACATAAGAAAGTTCATTAACACCTTCAATGTATTTTTTGAACCATGTTTGTGTGTCTTGATCCACCTCTCTTCAGAGCAATATGCAAGTAGAAAAGCAATGGGAAAAGCACAGGAAAAATTAGACCGATCCATTGTGTTCAAAATGAACATCTAGTACAAGCATGTTCACAAAAGAAATCAATTAAACCCGTATATTGCTCAGTTAATAATGGTCTTTTTTTTAACCTGAGATTCAATATGAAGGGCAGGCCATTTCTCTAAAAAGTCTCTGTCCAATGGATTTTCCAGTACAATCTCCTACGACGTAGGGCAAAGGTCGCATGCATCAGCTTCTCTATTGACTGTAGGTTTCATTCACAATCTGTTTTCTCATCTCATTCAGAGTGGCCTGGATTTCTCCTCTTGGGAAGTTTGGAAGAAATTTGACTTTAGCCCATCTGGCTTTTTTTTATGTTTGAGTTGGGGTGCGCTTTATCAGGGTTTTTTTTGCTTCTTTTGCCTGAGTTCACAGATACCTGCACATATCTTGAGAGCTTGGTACGATAATTTCCCATTTTAAATTTCAAGCTCACTTTCCAGCCGTACCATCCACTTGCACTCCAAGGCTCTTTCAGATGAGGATGGGTGGTAACGAGAGCCTCTGCTGCTTGCCCAACGTCCCTGTCACTTGGGTAAGGTTTGAAGTATTACATCACTGAAGCCATCGTCTCTAGGATGTTGTGCTTTTGTCCTCTATTTACTTTTAGTGTCTTCCCACTTTCCTCAAAAACAGTGTTTCCCTCTTGAAGCACATACTCAACATCATGAGAAAAAGTTGGCACAGAGAAAATGTCAGGCCAGGTTTTCTGACGTTGGCTCACAGGTGTCTGAGGGAGGATATCTGTGTCAGAAGTACCACATGAACTATTGTCACGTTCTGATCTGACCACTTTAAGTGTAATTAAGATCTGACCACATCAACTAAAAAGCAGAGTTCTCCATTGAAGTCTGGATCTTCATATTGTAAATTCAAAGTCCAACCTTGGCTTTACTTTCTCTTTGAGTGTGCTGATCAGTTCCTCCACAGATGCTGGCCGCTCAGTCAACATTACATGACAGCAACATCTGTGGCTATGTATACATGCCGCAGGAACTTTTGGGGCACTGCTATGACCTTCAGCTCAAAACAGAAGACATGGAAAAAATTATATATTTGTGAGAATGAAACACCATGGCATTGTCTGCAAAATGATCATCTTTACACTCAGTCATTCTCAATATCTAAACTTTAGAACGGAAGAACACACCCATTTCACTTCTATGTATGTAGGTTCAGATAAACCATTGCCTTTGACCAAAGTCTGGTCAAAATGTGCAGATGTATGAATCGTTTTGGTGTCAACAAAAGTTGTCCTTCAACAGTGTATGCAGAGAAAGGAGTGATGTCATTAAGCTCCCATATGTTGTTCACAGTCTGCTTTCCAGGGAAAAGTTGATATGATCTCAGGTGTTCAATGTACTGTGATTCGTATTCTCTGCAAAGAAGTGTTACATCGCTGTTAACAAGAAGGATCTGCTCAATCTTGCTAAACTGAGGCAGTCCTCCCTCCTGTCCCACAAATACAAACATCCCAACATCATACAAAGTGCCATCCATAGTGATCCTAGATGTGCTGTATATCATATGGCTGTCTGTTTTTTGTGCTATATGCTGTTTTGCAACATCAGGAAGCAACGAAACCAAGACTGAAGAGACACTTGATGTCTGCTGATGGGGCTTAAAGAATAAGGGAGCACCGAGGTAGTATGCTACCATGTGCTGTTGTCTTGTTGTTAGGGTTTTTAACACATTTTTAAAGATTTGTGTGTTGTGTACTACACGTTTGAAAAACCTATGTTTGCCCTCAAATCTCATAGTCCACAAATGGACAAGAGGCCCAAAACAATGCATTAGATCTTGGTAGTGTGCTAGATAATGATGCTTGGGAAGCAGGCTAAACTCAGGAAAAACCTCCTGCAGCGTTTGTCTGTGATCCTGAATTTTAGTTTGCAAATACTGGATAGAGTCATCAAATACCGGGGACAGGACTAGCTTGACAAACTCCTTCAAGTCCAACAGTACAGCCCAAGCGCCATCTCCATCAGGAACTGTATTTCCAGTCATCAATGGTGTCTTAATTAGTCTTAACAATGTGCCATTTTCATGACCATTACCACCAAATGTCCTCTTTACTGCAGTTTTTTTAAATAGGGTGTGGTCTATTAACTTTATCTGAGTGTTGGTATGGGAATGACATGATTTTTCTGTTTAGTCCCTCAAGAGTAAAGTATTCAAGCCTGATCATCTTCTCAATACATAGGGCCAATTCAACAGGTACAATGCCCTCAAAAAGGTCATGTAGGACATCAGGTGGGAAACCAGTGGTTGTGTGAAAATGCTGCAAACTCTCATTCAAGACACAGTCCCCCTTGACACCAACTATACTGTTACCACCCCCTTGAAGAAGCTGCTGCAAATCACTGTCATGACTGGCTTTTGTCCTCAGAATAAATTCACTGTCTCCAACTTCATGAGACAGAATTTGCTCTCTGTAGCTCTCTGTTGCATTGCAAAAATGACAAATGTGACCTGCTTGGAAAGACTGCATGAAACCTGCTCATGGGTGTGCTGCCAAGTTGTGAGACACGAAACAGAAAACAGTACCTTGGACAAACTGGCCAAGAGACTCAATGAACACACCTTCATGTCCAAGGGTGCAAAGGTCTTGTAACAGAGGACCTAGCCCTGTTTTGTAGTCACACCTCTGGACATCAGGAACCTTACAAATTGCTTATAGTTGGGCAGCGCTGATCTGTATGTAACTAGAAAATCTGCAATCACCCAGTATGCTGCACACAGTTGGTGGATTTTCTTTGAGGTACCTAGTGGATTGGCAATTTCTAGGTCATCAATGTATAGAAGAAGAGGTAGTGACAGTTCTGATAAAGAAAACAATTCATTGTCTAGGAAGTATGAGCCATCTCAATGACTCATGTAGTGGCTGCACACCGCTTGGCCATCTGGTACCGGTCGGCTGCGTCTGGAGACCCACAGGCCAGCCATGCCCTGTCAGCCTCCTTCTTCAGCCTGACGGCTCCCCTCACCTCTGATGACCACTGGCGGGTTCGAAGATTACCGCCGCGACCAGCCCCAGCAGCCTTACGGCCACAGCTCACAACAGCCGCCTTGACAATGGCAGAGTGGAACATGGCCCATTTGGACTCAATGTCCCCTGTTGCCCCCGGGATGTGGTCAAACCTCTGTCGGAGGTGGGAATTGAAAATCATTCTGACAGGTTCTTCCGCCAGGCGTTCCCAACAAACCCTCACTACTCGTTTGGGCCTGCCAGGTCTGCGCGGCGTCTTCCCCTGCCATCTGATCCAACTCACCACCAGATGGTGATCAGTTGACAGCTCAGCTCCTCTCTTCACCCGAGTGTCCAGAACATGCGGTCGCAGGTCAAATGATACGACTATAAAATCGATCATAGACCTGCGACCTAGGATGTCCTGGTGCCACGTGCACCAGTGGGCATCCTTATGTTCGAACATGGACAAACTGCGGTTTGCACAGAAGTCCAATAACTGAACACCACTCGGGTTCAGGTCGGGCCTGCTGTTCCTACCAATACCGCCCTTCCAGGTCACGCTGTCATTGCCCACGTGAGCGTTGAAGTCTCCCAGTAGGACAGTGGAGTTCCCAGCTGGGGCACCATCCAGTACCCTTCCCAAGGACTCCAAAAAGGGTGGATACTCTTAACTGGTGTTCGGCGCATACGCGCAGACCACCATCCGGACCCGTTCACCGACCCGAAGGCACAGGGAAGCAACCCTTTCGTCCACCGGTGTAAACCCCAACGTACAGGCAGAGAGTCTAGGGGCAACCAAAAAGCCCACCCCGCCCTCTGCCTCTCACCTGGAGCAATTCCAGCAAAAGAGAGAGCCCAACCCCTGTCAAGGACTCGGGTTCCGAACCAAGAGCTGTGTGTTGAGGTGAGGCCGACTATATCTAGCGGTAACGCTCAACCTCTTCCACCAGCTCCAGCTCCTTCCCCACCAGAAAGGTAACGTTCCATGTCCCAAAAGCCAGCTTCCATGGCTGGGGTTCAGACAACCTAGGTACCCACCTTGGACTGCCACCCAAGCCACATTGCCCGGACCCCTCCGGTTCCTCCTATGGGCGGTGAGTCCAAGGGAGGACGTGCCACCTTTTCGGGCTAGGCCCGGCCACCAGGCGCTCACCTTTGAGCCCCTAACCCAGGCCTGGCTCCAACTCCGGGCAGGGTACACACAGCACTTTGTTTCTCCATGAGGGCTTCTATCTCCTCAACTACAAATCCCACAGCAATCATACTTATAATGCTGGATTCAGGCCCACGTTTGCCATAAGACCGCGGGCCCGAGGAGGCTCAGGCCCTAACAACGCTGCTTGGAGCTTTAATTGTGATTCTATGTTTGCAAATGTCAGTCGTTGACTTGCTTCATGTATAACTTAAAAAGCATGCATTACCCTGAATTTTGAAATTAGCCTGACTTCATCATTAATTTTACTTTTCCAGCTCAGGATTCAGTAATCATCCAGTCTTGTGCTGCATCTCTGGAAGGCTGGGCTCAGGACATTCTAGCAGGTGAGTGGGGAGTGCAGGGGGGACCAGGGTAAGAGCACAGGGAGCAACGTGATGTTGAGCATGGACCTAAACACTGCTCGGCGGCAGTTCGGCAATTCGGAATGAGTTAAAACAAATAATAAGGTGGTTTTTAAGATTCTACGTGGCTAGCGTTCATCATTATGCACTCCGCTCACCCTAGTTTGCGCCCCGTGACTTAGGCCACATTACACACATGACATTACATTCCGCTTAAAAAGTGCAGACCAATGACAACATACAATCTTATTGTGACCCTTTACAGGTAAAAGTGATGTTTTGAGGTTGTTTTTGCTTACTTACCAGTTGCTTAAATGTGAAACGTCCATCCATGCTCACCTTGCGTAACCACCCCCATGTTGGTCAGATTTTTCTGTTCCTCGGGAACCGTGACTTACTGGCATAATGACATCACTACGCTGTACGTCTCCTTTTATTCAAACATTTTGAGTAACATTGGACTGATCACTCAGAAATTGTGAGCAGCATTAAATTATAATGACAGTACCTGTTAGGAGTACTTGGGAATTTATAGTTCAGTGTACTTGATAACTGATGTTGATTGCTGCCCACGGTGAGTTGAGATGATTGAGGAGCATATGTCCCTCAATCATCTCAACTCACTGTGGGGGAAACAGTCAATTTGAAGCTGTTTGGATTAACAGTTGTCAGTTTTGTCCCCATATTGTTTTTATTGTATGTTTCAAGATAAGGTGAATTAGATCAACTTTATTATATTCTTTAAGAGATGGAGATGAGACAATTATCATTTTTACTATTATTTTTTTATGTAACATAGACAAATATTGACAAATAACTAACATTCCAAAAATTAGCCTGGAGCCTGGTTTTGTTTGTTAGATACACCTGTCAGATTGGTTAGATTAGAGGCTGTTATGGTTACATTTACTAATGATGATCTTAGATGTCAGTAAAGATTGACAGTCATAGCTCAGTAAACACTCTTAAGCATATTTTATATTAGTTTTGAACAGACATTTTCAAAATCCACATCTCTGCAGGTCAAAGTTTTGAAACAGTCTGAATATTCCTGGTTTTAGACCAGTTTTCATTCAAAACATCCTGTTTGGAATGGGTGGATTTTGAGCTTTGATCTTAGAATCTGATGTCTGACTCGGCCAGATCAGCAAGTTGATGAGTTTAGTCAAAGTCTGAGATGACAGAGCTTTCGAGATGAGGGCGTGAGATAAAAGACAAGTCTTTGTATAGCTTTATTTCTGTATGCATATATGAATGTATGTATGTATGTGGCGATCAAATCAGTCTGATCAGAGATGACATATAGAAAGGCTGAAGCCAGATCTTTTGAGGAAGAATTTGTGATGTCACACAATGCATTACCCTGCCACTCAAATAGCAAGTACTAGAAGAGAAAATAAAGGTGGAGTGAGTAGTAATGTTTGTTGTAATGTCACTGCATCAGAGATGAGAGTAAGAACCCCCAATATCAATGTCTGAACTCCGAGACCAAGCTCAGATTAGTCAGGGAGGTTTGTGACATCACAAAAACCCACGGTTCCCAAAGAAAAATGATGCAGTACATTTAAGTGCTTTGGAGTGTTTAATGATTTTTTTTCTCCTCCAAGCTTTCACCTCAAATAAATTGTTTGGTGGTACAGTTATCTTCCGATAACCATCTTTTTATCAGCAGACCTAAAAGCATCTACCTAAAAGCATTTTTTTTTTTTTTTTGCATACAGAAAGATTTGGAGATACCAATACATATTAATAACACACTGTTGGTGAAAGCATACATCTAGAGGCATTGCATCAATCCACTCAAGGTTCAAAGCAGGGATCAAACCAGCAACCATTTGATTAAACAACATTCTAAAAATTGTGTAAATAACCATTTTATAGGAAAATACTAACACTGGAATTTCTCAATTTTTTTTTATATTGATTGTTGTTATTTTAAGGAAAAATGATTCCATCTACCAAGTCATTCCTGAAATACAGTCCCCCTGTACCAATATCAGAATCACATTCAGACATAGCTGAAGGCACTGCGGAGGCACGTGAGGAGAAGCTCCTCAACTCCACCTTTTCACCCAGAAAATGGACTGTGGGAGAGCAACTGGTGGTGAAACGTGAGTCCACTGAATTGCCCACACAAACAGATGTGAAACACCTCAAGGAGTCACTGGACAGGAAATTGAACAAAAGTAAGGGTACAAAAGTAGGTGTGTGCCCTATCTGCAGGGAGCTACTCCCAGGTAAAAGATGAGATGATCAGGCAGGTGACCTTGAATTGTCCTCCAAGGGATTTCTTGCTAATGCTGGTCAGAGATGAGGCTCGGATGGTCATTAATATTTATAAGACAATGTACGAGAAGGCCTTGGACTCTAGAGAGAATGAAACTAAGGCTCGGGCTCAAAAGGTCAAAGGTAACATTTTTGGAGTCATTTCTGAGCTGGAAAAGGAGATTCAAGACCTTAAAAAGCAATTGAAACAAGAACAAGTTAAAATTGATGAGGCAGAAAAGAGGAACGTCAGTTGGACAAAAAGAACCACGCAGCAGAGTTTCAGTCCCTGAAGTTAATCAACCACCAAGTCAAGGCCCAACTGGAGATGATAAAACCAAAGAGGGCTGTAAGGGGGAAAAAAAAAAAAAAATATATATATATATATATATATATATTTATATATATATATATATATATATATATATATACATATGTATATATATGTGTATATATATATATATATATATATATATATATATATATATATATATATATATATATATATATATATACCCGGGATATTTTATGGGATGCATGCTTATCTTAACTTTATCACGAGGTGATAAACTAAAGATAACTATTATATTGAACTTTACAAAAATTCAACAAACTACTCATGTAGCTGATGGTAACTGATGATCTAACAATCCAGTCATAATGATCTGACAAAACAAGCAAAAACAAAATACAAACTGGTAATAACACAACACCTAACAAGTGGATGAACATGAAGGCAGGGGAGGAGCAAATACAATTTGAAAAAAAGACAAAAAACACTTAAACCCAGACGAAGAGTGAATTTGTATGTTAGTATTTAACTTCTATTCAAACACTGAAGGCTATTGAGAGCAACCTCTCTTTTACAAGGACACCCTGATTAGACTACAGTTAAACCATCAAAAGAAAGGCACAGTATACAAAATATGTGGACTGCAATTATACTAAGTGCACATTGTAAACAAAAAAACAGGATCCAGTGCACACATTAACAGACAACCAAAAACCTTAATGAAAAAATGTAAATTAAGTGGTCAACTGATTAACAATATGGAGCACCTTTAGAAGTACTCATAATACTGGACATAGCCATCTAATATCACAGCCAGCATTCTATGTCAGACATTTAGTGAACTCGTGGAATATATATACAGTATATATATATATATATATATATATATATATATATATATATATATATATATATATATATTACAATTTCTAGTCTTAAATGAATTAATGATTTCCAAGCCTGTTCAGCTGACCTCCTTTGTGTCATGATTAAATGTAGGCTGTTCTCCAAAGGTCTGGAATTATACCAGTTTTCATTGTCAGATGAAAATATAAACTAAGTATTCAGCCAACAGAGGAGCAGGTAAGACAATCAACTGTTCACACCCCATGGACTTTTTGGGGGGGGTCATTAGAACAATTAGTACACTTCAACAGTAGTGAAGTGACAACGGAAGGAAAAGTCAGAGTTTTCAAATCAATGGCAGAAGAAATAAATGTTTGAATAAATGCATCACACATTTCTTTACCAAAAGAGATTTTTTTTTTAACCACAAATGACTTTGTAGTGACGGCAGGCCCGACCTGAACCCGAGTGGTGTGCAGTTATTGGACTTCTGTGCAAGTCGCAGTTTGTCCATAACTAACACCATGTTTGAACATAAGGATGCCCACCGGTGCACATGGCACCAGGACATCCTAGGTCGCAGGTCTATGATTGATTTTATAGTCGTATCATTTGACCTGCGACTGCATGTTCTGGACACTCCGGTGAAGAGAGGAGCTGAGCTGTCAACTGATCACCATCTGGTGGTGAGTTGGATCAGATGGCAGGGTAAGACGCCGCACAGACCCAGCAGGCCCAAACGAGTAGTGAGGGTTTGTTTGGAAATGCCTGGCAGAAGAACCTGTCAGAATGATCTTCGACTCCCACCTCCGGCAGAGCTTTGACCACATCCCGGGGGCAACGGGAGACATTGAGTCCAAATGGGCCATGTTCCACTCTGCCATTGTCGAGGCGGCTGTTGTGAGCTGTGGCCATAAGGCTGCTGGGGCTGGTAGCGGCGGTAATCTTCGAACCCGCTGGTGGACACCAGAGATGAGGGGAGTCGTCAGGCTGAAGAAGGAGGCTTACAGGGCATGGCTGACCTGTGGGTCTCCAGATGTAGCCGACCGGTACCAGAAGGCCAAGCAGTGTGCAGGCTGGCGCCGAGGCAAAAACTCGGGCATGGGAGGAGTTCGGTGAGGCCATGGAGAACGACTATCGGCCAGCTACAAAAAGGTTCTGGTAAACCGTCCGTCGCCTCAGAGAGGGAAGGCGGCAACTTGCCCACACTGTGGGCTCACCCCCTCGCAGGTAGACTATCTTGTGGACAGCACTGCAGCAGCACTGCTTGGGACACTTGATGCCGTAGCTCCCCTGAAGAAGAAGGTTATCAACCAGAAAAGAATAGTTCCCTGGTACAGCCCAGAGCTGCGTGCCTTAAAACAGAAGACCAGACAACTGGAAAGGAAGACACATTCCAGCCAGCACGAGGAAGTCCACCAAGCCTGGAAGGAGAGTTTATTAATATATAAAAAAGAACTCCGTAATGCCAGAAGCGCTTACTACTCGTCCCTGATAGAAAAGAATAAGAACAACCCCAGGTTCCTCTTCAGCACCGTGGGCAGGCTCACCAAGAACCATAGTGCTGTTGAGCCATGCATCCCCCCAACTCTCAGCAGTAACGACTTCCTTTCTTTCTTTACTGAAAAGATTGTGAATATTAGAACGAAGATTGCCAGTAATGGAGGACAGACTACAGTCCCCATAGAAGCACCTCCCAGACTTGGTGCATACTTGGACAGCTTCGCCCCCATCGACCTGTCAGAATTAACTTCAGCAGTCACTTCCTCCAAGTCAGCCACTTGTCTGCTGGATCCCATCCCGACAAGCCTCCTTAAGGATGCCTTCCCTCTAGTCAACACTTCTATATTAAATCAAATTAATCTTTCCTTAGTCACAGGTTATGTGCCACAGGCCTTTAAGGTGGCTGTCATCAACCCTTTACTTAAAAAACCTTCTCTTGACCCAGATGTGTTAGCCAACTATAGGCCAATATCCAACCTCCCCTACTTCTCCAAGATCCTTGAGAAGGTTGTCCTGGAGCAGTTACATGAACATCTGCACAGCAACGAGCTCTTTGAAGCCTTCCAGTCTGGATTCAGGGAACACCATAGCACTGAAACAGCACTGGTCAGAGTCTCGAATGATCTTCTTATAGCTTCAGACAGAGGTCTTGTCTCTGTGCTTGTCCTTTTGGACCTCAGTGCTGCATTTGACACCATCGACCACAGCATCCTGCTACAGAGACTAGACCATGACATTGGGATTAAAGGAACTGCCCTAAAATGGTTTAAGTCCTACTTATCTGACAGGTTTCAGTTTGTTAATGTTAATAATGACCATTCGGAGTATAGCAGAGTTACATATGGTGTACCACAGGGTTCAGTTTTAGGACCGATTCTCTTCACTCTTTACATGCTCCCATTAGGTGACATAATCCGGAAGCACTCGATCAACTTCCACTGTTATGCAGATGACACACAACTTTACTTGTCGATGGAGCCAGACGACACAAGCCAGTTTACTCATCTGCAAGACTGCCTGAAAGACATTAAATCCTGGATGTCCTCTAACTTCTTAATGCTCAATTCAGATAAAACTGAGGTAATCATTTTTGGACCTAAACACCACAGGGACACACTCTTGAATCGGATCTCTACTCTAGATGGCATCACCCTAACTTCGAGTACAACTGCAAGGAACCTTGGGGTCATTTTTGACCAGGACCTTTCCTTCAGCTCCCACATAAAGCATGTGACTAGGACCGCCTTCTTCCATCTTCGAAGTATCGCTAAGATTAGGAATATCCTTTCCCAGAGTGATGCTGAAAAACTGGTGCATGCATTTATCACTTCTCGGCTGGACTACTGCAACTCTCTCTTGTCAGGATGCCCTAAATACTCTCTAAAGAGTCTCCAGCTGGTCCAGAACGCTGCAGCGAGGGTTTTGACGGGAGTTAAGAAGAGAGAACACATCTCTCCCACTTTAGCTTCTCTCCACTGGCTTCCTGTAGGATCTAGAATCGACTTCAAAGTCCTTCTGCTAACTTATAAGGCTCTCAATGATAAAGCTCCATCCTATTTGAAAGAGCTCATTAGTCCCTACTGTCCGACCAGAGCACTCCGCTCCCAGAATGCAGGTCTTTTAGTGACTCCCAGTATCAATACAAACAGACTGGGAGGTAGAGCTTTTAGTTACCGGGCTCCTTTACTGTGGAACCAGCTCTCTCCATGGGTCAGAGAGGCAGACACTTTAACTACGTTTAAGTCCAGGCTTAAGACCTTCCTCTATGACAGAGCCTTCAGTTAGGACTGGTTCAGGTAGCTCTGAACCATTGATAGCTATGCTGCTATAGGCTTAGACTGCTGGGGGACACATCAGGTTACATTGAGCCCTTCCCTCCTCTCCTCTCCTCTCCCCCTCTCTCCTCCTCTCCTCCCTGCACATTTTACTTGTTGCACTTTGTAGTTTGGCCTTGGTGTCTCGCAGTCTCTCTGTGTTTCCACAGATCCACCGGAGCCCCAACCGCCGCCTGCATCGCCCCCCCCCCCCCCCCCCTTATTCCCTACTGTTACACCGGCCTGCGCTCCCCTTCCATGAACAAGTCTGCCATCCAGTCCCCCATCAAGCTGGCTTGCTCTCCCTGCCTCCCCTACCAGAAGCTTCCTTCTTCAGCTGTTATTAACATTTCCGTGTTTCCCACATTTTGTATTGTAAACTGTTTTCTTGTCTGTAACAACATCTACTGCACGTCTGTCCGTCCTGGGTGAGGGATCCCTCCTCTGTTGCTCACCCTGAGGTTTCTCAGATTTTTCCCTGTTAAAAGGGTTTTCTATGGAGTTTTTCCTCAGTCGATGTGAGGGTCTAAGGGCAGAGGATGTTGTTATGATGCCATGTGAAGCCCTTTGAGACAAACTGTTTGTGAAAACGGGCTATACAAATAAAATTGCCTTGCCTTGCCTTGCCTGTTTACAGTGGGGACAGGAGGCTTCTGATGTCAACTGGGGAGATAATTGGGCGGTGGAAGGAATACTTTGAGGAACTCCTCTATCCCACCAACACAAATTCCATGGAGGAAACAGAGTTTGGGGAGTGCTTGGGGAGGGGTCGTCCAATCTCCGGGGCAGAAGTCACTGATGCAGTTAAGCAACTCCGCAGTGGCAGAGCCCTGGGTATCTCAAGGCTCTGGATGTTGTGGGGCTGTCTTGGTTGACACATCTCTGCAACATTGCGTGGACATCAGGGGCGGTGCCTTTGGAGTGGCAGACTGGGGTGGTGGTCCCCATCTTTAAGAAAGGGGACCAGAGGGTGTGTTCCAACTTTTGGGGGATCACACTCCTCAGCATCCCTGGGAAGGTCTACAGCAGGGTACTGGAGAGGAGGGTCCAGGCAATAGTGGAACCTCAGATTGAGGAGGAGCAGTGTGGTTTTCGTCCCGGCCGTGGAACTGTTGATCAGCTCTTCACCCTTGCTAGGGTGCTGGAGGGGGCATGGGAGTTTGCCCAACCAGTCCACATGTGTTTTGTGGACCGGTTGGGTGGAAAGAGAGCAGGACAGAGACAAAGACAGATAATGGAGGAAGACAATACAGAAGGAAAGAGAGGGACAGAGAGAGAGAGGGGGGGAGAGAATTATAGATAGACAGGGATGTGAACAGGCTGGAAGGAGAAAGACGGCAAACAATAACGACAAGTTATGGGCCCTATTTTAAGCATGGCGCTCGCGCTCAGTCAAGCGCAAGTGTCAGCACATATGATGTTTTCATGCCTAGTGCCCTCGCCCTTTAACTAGCAAATGACCTTGCACTCCATCGTGCTAAAAGGTGCTTAAGTATGTTATCAAAGTCTGATCTAGTTCAAGCATGGTCCTTTGCTATTTTGGGAGGCCAGAAAACATTCTGCCATAGACCAAAAGGGAGCTGGTCTTTGGTCAATGGTGTTATGTGTGAAGTGCAATTTAAGTGCCTCAATCAGAAGAGCAGATGGGTTTGGATTGCATTGCACTGTGGCTCCACTGATGCCTGCCAATGTGGAGACATTGGCTGCCACCTTCTCCCAGGCTTACCTCAGCTCCGATGGCTTTGGTGGATTCCTGATGCTCCTTTTTATAAACGTAAGACATTTATGCATGCCTTCCCCTGGCTCACAAGGAAGTCCATTTCTCCAGATGCGAAGTGCTCACTTCCCCCGAGTTGACATGCTCACACCTCTGAAATAACATGTTGTCTTCTGTGCACAATATGATAATCATATTATGGATTAGGAAAAGGCAAAAGTCATCCAAACAGAAGACAACAGGCTCTAGTGTTGGATTATGGAAGCAGTGGAGATTAGGAAGCAAGCTCGCACAGCCATGAACCAGGACAAGGGGGCTTTCTTGCTTTCCCACACCTGGAGTGACATCCTTCAGCAGTGTGCTGTCAGCAACCTATACCTGTCAATCTGAGGAACTGGACTGACAGGTCGACACCGCCTCAGTGAACACCAGTTGTTTTACACACGTCACTCACACCCAGTGATGCCTCTGACGAAGACGGAAGTGGATCTTCGAAACATGTCAGGTATGATTGGAAAAAAATATTGCAATTAAGATTAAGCAAGCGAAAGCCAGTGCAACTGCTCATCATTTACAGTTTTAATACGAAGGAATAAGACACTCACCATATATTTTCACTGGTAATTGATGAGTCTGAAACAAGGGACACGAATGTAAATTAATTTTGAAGATATGTCATTTACTTATTGCTCATCTTGCATGAATTGGTTTACCTGTAGCCCTCCTGAATGCTTTTTTATGTACATTTTTAAAGCAAACCATCTACAGTCCGCATGGAAATGTGATAAAGTGAGGAGAGGATGGAGGGATATTATGTGAACAGATTAGTCTGCATATCATTTTCAGTAGCAGGTTGCCATCTAGTCTTGTCTGACAGGAAAGAAGCAGCATCAGCAACATTTCTAAGCCTGTTTTTGTGATTGTGTTGTTTACTAGCCCCAGCCACATTCCCATGAGTGAATGATTGAAAACTCTTCCTCTCGTACCCAAACACAAACCACCCTGGTCTCGTGGGATTACTTTAATCCATAATCTAGCAAAGCTTCAAACAATGTCACTGAAATGCCATTTGCCTGAATTAAGATGTATTCCTCAATTTGAAGGTTGAGGGGCACTTTGATAATTGCAGCAGTGGAATTGGTCCACAGCTCTGTTCGTGTGTCTGGGGGAACATGTGAACTGTATATTTACTGCCATTGTGAGTTGCATGGTAAAGCGAGAGCTCTCCGTAGCCCTGCCCTCATGCAACCGGCCAGGCAATCAAGACAATGGACCTACCATTAGGAATATTAATGAATTCTACTGATAGGTCTGATTGCTACTGCCATGACAACAGATTAAAAAAACAAACAAAACATAAACATATTTGCTGTGACGTGAAATGCAACATTTTCATGCATGGAAATCTAATTTTCAGAGTTGTCTCCTGAATGAAAATGAAGCTATGATTATTTTTAAGAGGTTTTGTTTTCTCTGTTTTTTATGAACATAAGATGATGATAGAAAAAGCACTAGTCAACAGAATGAGCCATAATGGGTAAACAGCAGAAGGTACCGTCTTCCACTAATTCCATACAAAAGTTCTGCTAATAACCCAGTTAGCGCATAGTGATTTAAATCTATATTTTGAAAGTTTTATGGACAATGATTTGAGTTCCAGAGCTGTGACAGAATATTTTAAGTGATGTAAACATGGAGATATATTACGGTGAAACACAATACTGCAACGATTTGCCTAAAAAAGGTATATATTTTAGCACAAGCAACACTTTTAATGACAATGCCAAAGAGATACTGACTTTGTATGTATCACGACAAGGAAACTGACTGAACATTTGTTGATGCATTGGAAATATTGCACAGCTTTTGAACTTGTAGAAAAAAAAAATGTAAAAAGCCTTTTCAAGTTCTGCTGGTGTTCTAGACAAAGGCTTGAGCTGATCAGTGACAAGGAAATACCTATTAGATAAATAAATGTGCCGTGAAAACCTGTAAGCACAATCTGAGCATTGTCTTTAACACAGCCAAATGTCTAAAACGTCTGTTATAATGAAATGTCTCTCTTCCTTATCTCAGTTAGAGCATTTTCAGTGTGTGATGCTCCTCAATATCAATTCCCTCAGCCCCTCTCTCTTACCCACACACTATTTCACTCACTCTCTTGCTCTCTCTCTTTCTCTCTGTCTGTCTCTCTCATACACACACACACACACACACACACACACACACACACAAAAACAACTCGCAGGCTCTCGCACTGCCCTAAAGCACGTGCTATAAAGTGCACAGTAACATTCCTGTTCACAAATGTGATCTGCGAGCATAGCGCTGCGAAGAGCCAAAGCAAGAATGTGTCAGTGACTTGACTGAGTGTTGCCAGTGAAGTTTGGTTTTTGATTTTCTCCATCCAAGGGGACAGCCTAGAACGGACCAATCAAGTGTCCGATTTTTCATCTGCAGGGCTGTTTGCTGACATATGATGTTCATTTGTAGCAAGAAAGCACAATATGTGCTGTGTGGGCAAATGGGAAAGAGGATGGAACAAAAATCTGGCTGTTGCTGGAGACCAGTGTTTCAGTAGTTTCCTGAGATTTATTTATTTATTTTGGTGCATGGTTTTTACATACCCTTTCACTGTCACTATTATGATAAACAGGGATTTCTCAAGTTTTTGCTGATGCAGTGCAATAATTTCTTGCGTGGACTACTTGGTTTAGTTTTGAATATAAATTTAAGGATGACAGACATAGATTGTCTGAATGTGGCTGATTTGGGATTGTGTTAAAATTACAAATAGTATGTTTAATGGACCAAATACAAAACTAAAGCAAATGTCTGTGTATCGTATCATGCAGATGGAATGTAAACATTACTGAAATAGTCTGTGTATATACTGTATATATATATATATATATATATATATATATATATATATATATATGCAAGAGTATACTCTTGATTGCTGAAATACCAGTTTATGTGTGTCATGCATAAGACATGTACAACAAAGATTAGCAAATGATGACGCACACACAAGCACACACACACACACACACTCGCCATTCAGCATATGTATACATCTTTTGTGTTGTATTATAGGCAGCATTAGAGGCAGCAGAATCAGGCACAAACATCCCCTCTGATCTCTTCAGTTGCTTAATCCACCATTAACATAATGAAAGCCCATCTAATCGAATCAGAGAAGGCTGCTCCTAAAAGGATCATGCATGGATGATGATTAATAAAGAAATAAATAGAGAGAGGAATAATGGGCCGAACGCATGCAATACAAACCAAAATAAATTGTTGGATTTATTTGGGTCAGGAGGAATGACAGTGGGAATAAGATATGAGTGGTGAATACTGAGCTTTGTTGGCCACAGACAGGTTCAGTATAGAGACACGGCATAAGCTGACCACACCCCAATCTCCTCTGATTGCACTGACATATACTCATCTTTTACAATTCCACTAATACACTTTCATTTGACTCTCAATATACTGCTTCATCTTAGGTTCTTATACTTTTCCACTCCCTCTGGGAGGGCATATGCTTTTATCTTCTTTTTTTTCGAAAGAAAATTAAAAAGAACAAAACACATTGTCACCACATTTGCTTTTCTAATATGCAGACACAAACAAAACTCTGCTTCAAATAAAACATTGTTTTTCAAGTTGAGGAATTTAACTCTTCTTGTTTGAACAGTGTATCAGGTAACAGGACCAGAAAGTTTGAGGTTACCTTCAATAATCATGTCTTTAGTGAAGTGAAATGATTTGTTGTAAAAGAGGCTGAGTGTGGTGATGAACCCTCAGATAACAGTAAAGCCCAGTATATTCATTTTTAAGAAATGTTTGTTCAGCACTTTTCTTTGTTCATATTGTTGTAATTGGGAATTTCTTTGTATTTACTGTCTAGTGTCAGATCTTTACATCTGTTTGCTTGGCTCCAACTCTGTGCTCACATGTGCAGTATTTAGAATGTTTGGGTGATGTCACAGACTCCAATGTGAGATTAAGAAGCCAGAGTTTGGAGGACAGAGGACAGTCTCTAGGCCTTGACAACGAAGAAAGTTTGAAACAAAGACAACTAACATCTTCCTCTTAGTCCTACGGTCAGTATTCTTCATTGGTAAACGCAGAAAAACTGTCTGTGTAAGCTTGTATTATCCTCTATGGGACCAGAGTTACAGTTCTTGATTCTCACCTAAAGCCCCATTGACTGCCATTTTCAACTGAGCTTCCCTTTGCCTGATTTAAATTTTTTTGAAGTATTTGTTCTGCTTTTACATCTTTCTCTTTGTTTCAGCTGTTGAGTGTTAACTTCCTGAGTTGGCAGTGGTGAAAATCCTCTTTATGGTTTAATAAACATGTCAAAATCCTCCATATGGTTTCACAAACGTGTCAAGTTAGACACACAGTAGATAGAGTCTGGATTGCATCAAGTGTGTGTTTAGTTTGTACTTCAGGTATATCTAACTTTCTGCCCATTTCCATTTGCTCTGTGCCACTTGATTTGGGCAACTTCACTAAAGATGCACGCCCATCTATTTTTATCACCACCAGCACTTGCAGGTGCATCAGATTTGAGATGAAATTCACCTAATTGTGACTCAGTGGTGAGTGAACAAGTGAAATATTTAAAACAGCACAGCACATGCTGACTGAGACATGGATCGGCCCAGAAAACACAGCTACAGCAGCTGCACTCTCCGTGTCTGCTACACTAAGTCATACACTCCACTCTGCTGAACAAGGAAGGGGTACAGGCTTGCTACTTCCACTCAGTCCACTGAGCAACAACACAATATTTAATTATCATGCTTTAAAAATTACTGCACCTATCAAAGCATATATTCTGGTTGACCACCCACAAGGGGGTGATCTGGATAGTTTTGTTTCGGAAATGGGTATGTTACTCTCTGACATCCCTGATGATAGCACACCACTGATTGTCAAGGGAGACATGAACATTCACATAGACAAGACACAGTTGAATGACTTTCTGGCACTCCTCTTTTGACCTCAAACTGGCTCCTTCTCCTCCCACTCACAAAGCTGGCAAAGTCCTTGACTTGGTACTGACTTGAAACTCCTCCACAGCAGATATGACAGTTACCCCACTACACCTCTCAGACAATTTCTTGGTACAATTCTCTGCCACCTCTCTGCAAACACAGGCACCCCCATAGATGGTTTCCTTCTGCAGAATCTGAAGTCCCTCAGAGCAACACAACTGGCAGACGAGGTGTGCACTACTATCAGGGCTGGCTTAGGCGATATCGGCGGTCACCTAGGGTGCTATATTCTCTCGGGAGTTCCGAAAAAAATAAATAAAATTTGTCAGAATTTATTTCTTCTTTGATATGTTCCTTTTTTTTTGTTTAGTCATTTTAAAATATAAAAATATATACTTTTTGTCCTGAAACCATTGTGGTCCCTGATGTATGTTTGGGCACCAAATCCCAATCTTGCCGAGGGCACCAAAATGGCTCGGGCCGGCCCTGGCTACCATGCCTGACCGAGCACATTTTTCTTCACTCTCTGTTAACAAGACTGCAGAGACACTCTGTTCCTCTCTGGCATCCTCTCTGGACAAACTCTGCCCCCTGGTAAACCAGTCAAGAAAAATCCACCAAGTCCATGGATCTCTGAAGTTCTAAGAGAACAAAAAGTAGGACTCAGGGCAGCAGAAAGAAAGTGGCATAAATCCCAAGAACCCACCAATTTGTCCTCCTTCTAACAAAACCTTACATCCTTCACTTCCTGCCTACAATCTACAAAGCAAACAGTTTATCAGAACAAGATCTGTTCTGCTCAGCCCTCCACTGCACTGACCCCAGACATGTTTGCCTCCTTCTTCACTGAGGAGGTGGCCACCATCAACAACCAACTCTCTGAGCCTGACCTACTCAGTCTGCTTCAACCTGCTTCTGCTACCTCAATCTGCTCTTTTGTTCCTCTGTGTGATGAGGTCTACAGACTTCGCCTGATTAAAAAGCTTATAACCTTTCCTCTTAATCCAGTATGTATACCAACATCCTGCAGACCATCTTCCCCACAATCAAAACTGCAGCCACACACTGTCAATTCCTCCTTGAAAACAGGTGTCTTCCCCATTGCTTTTAAGCAAGCTCAGGTCACCCTGCTGCTCAAAAAGCCCAATCTCAAATGCTCAGATTGAAAAATACACTTCTGCCATTCTTGTCCAAAATACTTGAGCGTGCAGTCATCAACCAGGTTTCTGAGCAACTGCAGAAGAACAACCTGATAGACTCCTATCAGTCTGGCTTTAGGCGTGACCATTCCACTGAAATTACACTCGTGTGAGTCACAGAATCACTGCGACTGGCGAGAGTTACTGGTCAGTCCTCTGTCGTACTGCTGCTGAACCTGTCTGCTGTCTGATACTGTAAAACAGTCTCCTCTCCACACTCTCTGAACTTGGCATCTCAGGATCTGTCCAGTTGTGGTTCCAGTCCTACCACATAGGTAAATCCTTCAGAGTGTCATGAGAGGGAGAAGTGTCTGAATCACATGGTTTATCGACAGGGGTACTCCAGGGGTTGGTGCTTGGTCCCCTACTCTTCTTCTTATTCACCACCTCACTCTGTGCTAGAATCTGCTCACATGGCTTCTCCTATCACTGCTATTCTGATAACACTCAGCTTTTCCTGTCATTTCCACCTGAAGACACAACTGTTTCAGCTCAGACGTCAGCATGTCTGGCTAATAGCTCCACATGGATGAAGGAACACCACCTTCTAGTAAATCTGTATAAAACCTAGCTCATTGTCTTTCCAGCATGTCCCTTCGTTTAACACAGATCAGTGTTCTGCTCAATTCAAATCAACCTGTGCTCATAAACTCTGCCAGAAATCTGGATGTCATGATTGATTACCAGCTGACCTTTACGATACATGTGGCCTCGATTGCTCGGTCTTGTCGATATGCCCTCTATAACATCAGGAGGATCACACCCTACCTGATACAAGTCACACAGCTTCTGGTACAGGCCCTTGTAATTTTACGCTTGGACGACTGCAACTCTCTCTTAGCAGGCCTTCCTGCATGTACATTTAAAAATATGCAAATCATCCAGAATTCAGAAGCACATCTGGTCTTTAACTTGCCCAAAGTTGCATGTCACTCCGCTGTTAATGTTTAAAGCCAGTGGCAGCTCAAATCAAATTCAAAGCTCCTCTTCTGGCTTACAAAACAGTGACAAGAACAGCTCCTGGAATCTCTCATCCAGGTCTACACTCCCTCTCAACCGCTACGCTCTGCCTGTGAGAGATGGCTGGTGATTCTCGCCCAGCATGGCTTTAAATGTCTAGCTAAACTCTTCTCCTCTGTTATTCCCAAATGGTGGAATCATCTGCCAAGCTCCAAGCTGCGGAGTTCCTTTCTACTTTTAAGAGACATTTGAATCCTCAACTGTTCAGGGATCACCTGGGCACTTAAATCTGACCCTTCTCCTCTTTGTCCTCAGGGGTAGAACAAGGTTTAAGACCCAGCTCTTAGTGAATACTCAGCACTGACAATGCTGAATATTGAATGTGTTGAATGTTGAAAGATATTTGTGGTACCATTATATTGAGAAAAAAAACAAAACAAAACCTGGCACTTTCTCTGCCACTACATGGAAACACCACAGGCCAATAAGACTTGAAGCACTTTGTCGTACTTACTAAGGTTTTTTCCCGCCAGTCAATTATTGCTTGTGTGTAAGTTACTTTGGAAAAAAGTGTCTGCCAAATGTAATAGTAGAATTGTAAAATAAAATGATAAAACCCCTAAGTGTGCATGTGTATTGGTGCAACATGATTGGCAGCAGCGTATTGTTGACCCTGGGTAAGATGATGAATGGTCTTTACATTCAGCTATAAATGCTTCCATTGCATAGATTTAAAATTCCAGCGTTAATCTTTATGCATGAATGGCTGCATTCCTTGAAAAGTATATTTTCATGTACTGTATAAGCATATAATCAATACAGATGCAAACCATCTCAGTCTGTTCTTCACCGCTCATATAACGTTTTCCCATCTGTACTACTTCCTATCCTTGGCTCTAGTTTGGACAGACTGAAAGTCAGCTTTGCTAAAAGCCCTTAATTGCAGCAACTAGTGTGTAATGATGGTGGCAGCAGGCCCATTATATTGTTAAGTGGCAATGCTACTTACCAGAGGACAATAACAGCAGCAGAGCCAGGTTAGTCAGCAGAAAACAAACCAAAAAAAGAAAACAAAAAATACACACACACGAGTTGCCAATAAACAGCAGGAGCCAAGAGTTACCATTTAGATATTTCTAACTATTGTGTGCCATTTATTTTACATAATTGTATTTTTTTCTCACGAAACATTACTGACCATATCACCATGGTAATCCCCAATTACTGGCACAAGCCACACTTTATGTGTGAGACACAAGGAGGTGAGGTATGCCATTTTTTCATGGTTGCGTGGAGAGGCGAGCCAATTAGTGAGCATCCAGATGCTGTTTAGCTAATCCCACACACACACACACACACACACACACACACACATTTCTATACTAATGTGCGCAATCAAGCTTCTTCAAAGCAGAAAACACACAAATGCATGTAAAAATTTCTTCAAGAAGTCAACAAATGTAGGCAAAATATACACCTTTTCCCCATAAACAACTTGACATTATTTATATAGCACAGCATTGTTCTCCATTTAATTACAGCTGCCTTGTACAAGTCTTAATTGGTCCACTCTTAATCTCTCAGCAAATTCATATTCTTTCCTCAATCCAGCAACTTCCAGAACAGCAACACAACAACAGGACTTATTTCCATAAATTTTGATCAAAATTGAAAGTATGTAATGACCAACGAAACCCCCTGGTAATCATAGAAAATGCAGCTTTGTATGAAAATGTGTCATCTCATTGTAGAAAGATCAAGTGGAACAGATGTTATGCTAATGCGAGCTGTCCGTCAGTTAACATGATTGACAGGGGTTTGTCATTATAAAGAGGGCACAGCCATTTCAATTTCAGATGCTAAAGGCTCACCTTGGAGTAAGCAGCATATGGGCAAGGTATCAGAGCATGAATGGGAGAGGAGTAAATCAGAGTAGCAGCACTTTGGAATTGTCAGAAGGATCGGTGGAGGAGGGAGGGAAAAGTGTCAACTGTCATCTCTGTCCAGTGAATTTATGAAATGAGTTTAACTTTCCAAAAGCTTAAGTCAGTCTGGTCTTTTTCGTTCCTTCGACTGTCTCCTTGTTCTCCTCCTTTGGTTTATTTTGGTTCAAAGAGCAAAGAGGTGTGATTGTGTGTGTCTGTGTGTATGTGTGTGTGTGTGTATGGGGGGGGGGGTGCTTTATGGGGGGCCTTGTTCAGCAGCTGTGTCACCATGTTCTGTCAGCCTTCTTTCCTGAGAGGTCAGTTACACTAAGGGGCTCCGTCCCACGTTGAAGTTTCAGAAGTCCAAATTATATGAACCAAAAAAAAAAGACTTTTTTTTTTTTTACAAATTTATTGTTACTGTCCATTTGTAGTCTAGCATTTATTTCATATATTTCTGATGTTTGGTTGGACAGTGAATTAAATGAATAAATAAAATCAGACAAACATCCTCTGCGTGAGGGATCAACATAAATTGAATTACTGTCAGTCTCCCTAATCCCATATCAGAATCATTCTTTATTATTTATATTCAAATCATATGATAAAGGTACAGAAGCTTATTGCTTTCACCTGAAGGAAAGTAACAGCCCTCTGTTTTTTTTTGTTTTGTTTTCGTTTCTCTTTTGTGCTAAATACATAAAACTAAACTGCACCGTATAGATACTTAAGATATTTTACCTGTTAAATTACTGACTAACCTTGTAACCATTGAAGAATGGAGATAATGAGCTGATTAGCAACATCTTGTAAGAGAGCTGTGTTGTTTTTTCTTTCTTTTTGGAGTTTTTTTTAGGAGATTGACATAGATTTCCACTTGAAATATATACCACCTCACCCACTCACAGTGTACATACAACTTACATGCAACAAATATGTCCTCCCTGCTTTAGTTTAAGGTTAAATCTTTTGTGTCATGTACTCTTCGAATCAGACTTAACTAGGAGTTACACAAAATAGATTATTAGATTGCCTAGTGAACTTTCCAATGCAAGGGATCTATTTTTCTCTGCAGGTTGTTCACTTTTTCTCCATAACTGCACATCTGATTTTGCACATCTGATTTCAGACTTGGCAGGTAGAGCTGGGGTTCCATGAAAGTGCAATGCTGAGTTTGATGAAAGATTGTTGACTGCTCTCTGACAACTGGAAAAAAAAAGTTTTTTGTTTTTTTTATCAGTTCGGCCCCCATAGTTTTCTTGTGGCTTGGCATGTCATCTCTCCTTAAAGAACACGTTTTGAATTCTCTATTTCTAGCTTATTATTGTAAGTCAGTTTTGGCTAAATGTGTACACCACTGTTTCATGAATTAAGTTTGTCTCGTCATCCAAAATAATCGAAAACCAAACATTTTAATGACGTCATAGCATTGTCAGTATTAGCCTTGGTAATACTGACAATGCTATGACATTACACTGTTTAAATAATCACTTAATCTCAGTTTTTCTAAAGAGTGGCTCCAGACCTGCTCCATTTTTAACGTGCCATGAGATAACCTCAGCTGTTTTTGGTTTTTTTAATAAATACAATTGGCTGAACTCAACCATTAACATTAAGTCAACGAGTGCTTTGGCAGAGGATCTAACATTTTGTGGTAATTGTTAGTAAAATGATAATATTAGTTGTATTAAATCAATGGCTATAAGGTCAGTAATAGTCCCTCTAGGTGTTTTTTTTTATTGACATCATTTACATGTTGAATTTGGATTATTACATACACCTTCAGTGTAAAAGCATTGCAAAATCTGTATATTTTTGCTATCATGCTAAAGAAACAGTCAAGGCTTAACATTGGCCTAAAGTCAGCAAAGACACTACAACTAAGTAAACTCATAAAACTAGAAAAAAAAGTGTTCCTTTGAAGGTTTCTCAATACTTGAAAAAAAATGTTCCTCGGCAATATGCCACTCAGCTTGATTCTGTCCAATTTTGTGAAGTCAGATTATGTGACTAACCATGCCACAGTGACAGTAATTATTTCTTAATCCGCCAGAGTGACAGACAACATTTGGACTCATCCATCAACACTTTTAGAGAAAAAGACGGAAGTACACCAGAAAATAATGCAATTGTGCTTTGCGTTAAATGTCATTAACATTTCTTGTCAAACACACACACCTTTACACACACATCCACACACAGACACAGTCACACACAGTCACACACAGACACACACACACACACACAAAGAGTTGTGTTTGACAGAAATGGGTTTTGAAAGGCCAACATTTAATTTGTGAAGCAAAATGCTTCATTGGAATCAGTTGATGTATTCCAGAACAACTCTGGTCACAAGTTAATTTGTCAAGCTAATTTTAAGTGAATTTTGGAAATGTCAATAAAAGGAAATGCTCATCAGGTGTGTTTCCATCAACTGGTATGGAGTAAATTGAATAATACTGGCAATGTCACACATGCTGTTGAAGTAAGACACAGAATAGAAGAAGACAAGCCAGCAAAAAAAAAGAAGAGCAATCTTGAACAATTGCTTTCAGAGTAACTAGTTGTAATTCTTCTTTGGTACCAGTAAGTACTGCACATATTGAATGTTGTCTGGGGATGAAGACACATTTTGGAAACATCTGTGAAAAGGATAGTGACAGAAACAGATGATCAGTCATGTGCATGAAAGATGAGCTTTTACAAAACAGGTTTCAGTCTTTTTTTCTACACAAAAAAAACACTTCAAGTGAGTTCAACATTGTAAAAAAAAAAATCCATGAATTGTTCTTTCCATATTTATTTAATATGGTACCTTAAATGTGCATCACCTGTCTACATGGAGAATGTATTTAAAAGGGCCTCATGCCTGTCCTGTTAGAAGACAATAATGCCGACCGAAATAAAATGCAGATTTTAACAAAAGCGGAACATGAGCCATTGTGCTCTTCATCTATTAAACACACTCGCTTGTCTCCTTTAAAAGGCTTTAAATTGTTCCTCATGAAGGCAACTTCCCCTCACATCGTATCATTCCTCTTCCCGAGGCAAGCACAAACCAACAGAGGCTATGTTTGTCAGACAAAATATGACTGAGGGACTCTGGAGACTCTTAGGACAAGAACAGGTTCTCCTAAGAGAAATTATGCCTGCACACACACACACACACACACACACACACACACACAATCAAGCTTGTGTCTGCCTACATACACTTGACCACAGTCAGTCCATGACCAATGCTCCCCTGTACCTATTTCCTGGTCCATACTACATCACTTCATTTGACCACTTAAATAATCCCCAGGATGCATTAGAGAGACAGTGCAACACTTGCATAATTACAGTGTGAGAGAAGGCTACAGCGAAGCACTGGATTTTGTGTGTGTGCATGTGTAAAATTGCTTCCCTGTGGTGAAGGGCTCAGCATTTTATTCTTTATACAGCAACAAGTACAAGAGGAAGAAGCACTGAACAGAACACACACGACCATTGTTTTTTAGCGTACCAGAGGGGCCACCAAGCAACAGAAAGAGCCGCAGGATTACAGGCTTTCTGGAAGAAATGGATGGCAATAAACTCTCAGGTAACATTTTGGTTTGGAAGAGCAAGTGGCCTGACATTGCTGCCTGGAGCTGTTAGAGTGACTGGGGCAAAATGGTAACAAGGGAATTAACTCTGGACACACACACACACAGACACAAAAAGGCTACAATAATCTAAATATAAATCTAAAATCTAAATAAGACATCTACAGTGAGACATTTACTGAGATGGTACTTAATGATCTGTCACTAAATGTGTTATTGTTGCGGAAGTGTTTCTGAGAAAGACCTGACCTGAACACAAACGATACCAAATGATACTCACACAGGTATGTCCTATAGTCGGGTCCAGTACCATCAGGGGGTTTGATGGCAAATGTCATGTCATCGCCTGTATTTATAGAAACAAGTACATGACAAATGTGCAGCACACATCCATTACATACATATTAAGAGCAAACAAAAACAAACACAAATTAAGTGTTCTTTCAGTTTAGTAAGCTTCACCATTAAAAAGGTGCATCCTTGTTTCATGACTGATAACGTGGAAGATTTGGTTTATGAAGCTTTATTGTCAGAGCAACAAGCTTCTACTAACTTTTCAGACAAACAAAGACAGGGGGTGCTCTGGAAGCCCACTGGTACTTGTAAAAGTAAAACGGAAAAAAAAGACGAGCAGAGAAAGTTGGACCATAAAAAGAAACATCCCTATACATTTTCCTATTGATGAGCTCTTTATCACAAAATTAACTTTTTTAAGATTATTAAAATTAATCTTGACTTCATATGTTGTCATGTAGTTATTTCATCTTTTTAACCTCACAATTTTGACAAGTTTTCTCTTGATTAAGACTTACCATTGGGATGGCTCGAATAAAAACTCTGCATTTTTAACTTTTCTTTCTTTCTTGTTTTACTGGCAGAAGCTTCAGTACAGATCAGATGCAGTGTGCTAGCAGGCATTGCTGAAAGTTTATATCAAAATATAAATTTTCACTCACACTCACAGTCATACTACGGTCAATTTAGAGTATCAATCAGCCTAGTCCCCAATTGCATGTCTTTGGACGGTGGGAAGAAGCCGGAGTACCTGGAGAGAACCGATAAACACTTAATGAATCGATGCATTCGTATCGCGCACGTTTGTGTCGCGACCACAATCCACATCGATTAATTTCCACATCCCTAACACAGACCATCGTCAGTTATCATCCTGCAAACCTGAACGTATCTCATACTGGAAACCAAACAACAATATGAACCATATCCTGGTTAATAGTGACCATTCCATAGATGTGAAACTGAGGTTGCTCATTGTCTTCACCAAGACTTTAGTTCCAATTATGCAGAGAGAGAAGAGAGGGACATTTATGGGTTGATACAAATAGGCCACTGTTAGTGATAATCCCACAAACCCAAACATATCCATCCATCCATCCCTCCATTGTCTACCCCTTTAACTGTTAGGGTCGGGGGGGGGGTGGAGCCTATCCCAGCAGCGCAGCCTTGGCGTGAGAGGCAGGGTGCACACTGGATGGGTCGCCAATCCACATAGAGACAGACAACCATTCACACTCACATTCACACCTACAGTCAATTTAGAGTATCAATCAGCCTGGTCCCCTCTTGATGTCTTTGGACTGTGGAGGAAGCTGGAGTACCAGAGAGAACCCACGCAGGAACAGGGAGAACATGGAGACTCACACAGAAAGATGCCGTGCTGGAGCTGGGACTCGAACCCGGAACCTTCTTGCTGTGAGGGGACAGTGCTGACCACTGCACCACCGTGCCACCCACAGCAAAAAAAACCTTTCACCTATTTGCAGCATTTGGCTGTGAGAAACCTAATGAGAGCTGAAATGTCTGTTGCTGCACCAGCGGTGTCTACTGGTTGGTGTGGGTGCAGTCCCATAATATTTAGCACATTGACATCCTGCATGGATGGGGGTTTAGGGAACACTGGTTTATTCATCGCTACCAGCTAACTGCGTTATAGTCGAGTACACTATAGGGAACAGCTGTTCCACTATAAACTCCATCTGAAGTATCTACTTTTTCTTTTACACAGTTACAAACATCAAAACACTTCCTATCACTGTATCCATATTGTAACCATTGTAGCCGCTGAGCCAATCACCGTAGGACAGGGGAACAAATGGCATTATTGCTCATCTTCCACTGGTGGTGATGAGATGAGGGATAGTGAAACGGCAGCAGATGAAGTGCGTTGGTGTAGAACTGACAGGAGCTGGGTGTGGAGGAGTCGAGGCATGCAAATACAGATGATCAGAAGCCCACATACAGTACAGCTGCTGCTGCAGCCATTTGACACTGATGTTTCTGGCTTGTGTAGGTCTCAGAGTTCAAGAGTTCCAGGTGAAGTTTGTTGCATTTTAAGAGGAAAAAAATGGAGTAATTCCCACACAGTGCCGGAGACCGTTAAATCGTGGTGCTTCTTCTGAACCTTTGTACAACAGGCAGCTTTAAATTTAAAAATAAAAAAAGAACATATACTATTTATATTTAACCTTTTGATAGAGAGAATGTTTTTAGAACATTATCTGACCTCTAAGGTATTTCCATTTGTTTAGCAAGATATCTGTAAATAAATCCCCAATTATAAGCAGATCTTATAAAATTTCGCCTGACACTTCCCTCCTCCCTTCCTAAGCAAATTTTAGATACTAGGGACCTTAAGCAATTGTTACCATTCTTACCTTTGAGTCTGCAGTCTTAATTTTAAAATACAGGCCCAGGTCTGTCCTCCTTTTCCATCATTTCTCCATGTCCAGCACTGCTCGGTTTGCAGCTATTTAAATCGGAGACAAGACTAGATTTGTAAATGCCAAGGCCTGACATATGTCTTTGTGCTTTGCAGTCAGAGCAGCATAACAAAGTGAGAAAAGTTCAGTGAAATCATGATTCATATGAGGGATTAATTGAACTCTCCATTTAGGTTGCATCCCCAGGCTTAACAGTCCAGTCACCACCCTATTTTGTCAGTATGCAATTATTATTTTCCTTGAGCTAATTCTCAGAGTCATGTGATTTCAAAGTATCACTTCACTTCCATCCATAAATAGTCTCTTTAGATGTAAATTTCATCAATCTATGTAAACATAAATCGTACTACACCCTCTGAGTGCAGCAATTAAAACAAACAGATCATGTCACTATTACAGAGATGTTATTGCTATGTGTGTTTTTTCATCAGAAAGTTCACATAGTTTGAAAAACCAGAAAAAACAAGAAACAACTTGCTTTTCTTACCTCACTTTTTTAAGCCCTGACCTTTTGCCCTTAAGTGATTGCATCAGGAAGCCTTTATAATGTCACCAGCTGTCAAACAAAGCCTGAAAATGAATACCAGCAGTGTCTTACTTGATTCAACGTGGGGTCTCCTGTAACCTTTTTCTCTGTGCTGACCACACTAGTCCATCTGGAGGCCTCTGCCTCTGGGGGGTGCTGGGTGTTTTTGGGTCATGGGAGGTTTAAGAGGTTTAGGCGGTGGGTGATAACATTGCTGTTCTCTTCCTGGCCTCCTGATCCCATTTGGAGAACAGCCAGCTAGTATATACCTCTCCCATTCTTCTTGTCATGTCCCTCAACTTCTAACTTTCAGCAAAACAGACAGTAACTTCTGCTCTGGCCTGACGAAATGGGATGAATGAAAATAAGGTTGATATTGTTTCATTAGGTGTCATCATTCCGTGCTTCAAGCTGCTTTTCCATTCACATCTAGATATTTCTATTACATGTTATATGAAGAATTCACAAACTCAAGTAAGCTGTTTAGAATTATTTTATTTATTTAACTTTTTATAACATTAAATACACCAAACTCTTCACACAGGGGCACGGTGACCATTCCACAGTTGTGAATGTGAGGTTGTAAACTGTCTTCACCAAGGTTTAATTTTATTACAATAATTCAGACAGAATAGACAGGCAAAGAGAGGGATATTCATGGGTAGCATATGGACCATCGTCAGTTATCATCCTGCAAACCTAAACGTATCTCATACAGGAAACCAAACAACAATATGAACCATATCCTGGTTAATAGTGACCATTCCATAGATGTGAAACTGAGGTTGCTCATTGTCTTCACCAAGACTTTAGTTCCAATTATGCAGAGAGAGAAGAGAGGGACATTTATGGGTTGATACAAATAGGCCACTGTTAGTGATAATCCCACAAACCCAAACATATCCATCCATCCATCCATCCATTGTCTACCACTTTAACTGTTAAGGGTCGTGGGGGGTGGAGCCTATCCCAGCAGCCTTGGGGCGA
>NC_141332.1:2512500-2522500 GCF_037954235.1 Aulostomus chinensis | reverse complement strand
TTTTGGAAGAGAAAGATAAAACTTATCGCAGAATAAAACTACTTGAAATGTTTCAATGTCCAATTAATTCATGTTATAATACAGGTCACTATTATGATTAAAATATAGACTTAAGTACTGCACAATAAAATTTAATTACTATCAATGTTTTTAAAGTAGGTTGAAACATCTCAATACATGCAGACAGAATGGAAAAAAATATAATTGAACACATCACCATTTCCTCAGTAATTATATTTCTAAAGGTGCTACTGACATGAAATTTCCACAAGATGTCCCAACCCATGGAACCCACACATTCAAACCAATCAAAACCTACATGTACATAAATTAAGTTATGTGTTATGTGTTATGTGTGGCATAGGGAAAAAAAAGTATAGAACACACTTGCTTAAATGTATTTAATACTTGGCACAAAAGCCTTTGTTGGGAATAACAGCTCCGAGACACCTCCTGTTTAGAAAAACTAGCTGCATGCAATGCTCAGGTGTGATTTTGGCCCATTTTTCTACAGAAACACTCTTCAAATCTTGAAGGTTCTGGGGCCTCTTCCATGAACTCTGACTCTTCCATGAACTCTGATCTGGAGTTCTTTCCAGAGATTTCTACTGGGCTCAAGTCCGGCAATTAGCTGGGCTGTTCTAGCAGCATTCTTTTCTGTCTCTGAAACCAAGGGAGAGTTTCCATGGCTGTTTGGGATTACTGTCTTGCTGATTTTTTTTTTTTTTTTTTTTTTGTGATTTGGTGCAGTACAAATGAATTTGACTTGACTTTACTTGAAATGTCCACCCTCGTTTCATCATCATCCTGCTAGATGGCAGCAGATTTTTATCATTAATGTCCCAGTACTTTTTTCATTCATTCTTCCTTCAGTTATATGAAGTCTGCCCACGCTGCATGCTGAAAAACAGCCCCACACCATGATGTTCCCACCTCCAAACTTCACTGTTGGTATGGGGTTTTTGGGGCGATGTGCAGTGCCATTTGACCTCCAAATATGGTGGGTATTATGGCATCCAAAGAGTTCCATTTTGGTATCAGCTGACCAGATGACATTCTCCCAGGATTTCACAGGCTTGTCTAAAGTTTGTGCAGCAAAGATGCAACATTTTTTCAGCAATGGATGCTTGCATGGTGAGCACTCAGGCTATGGCTGTTCAGTGCGTTACTTATTATTTTCTCTGAAACAATTGTAGCTGCTAATTCCAGGGGCCACATGTATCAACGCGGTTTATGCAAGAAAAACTTGTGTACTAGTATTGAACAGGTCAATATTAAAGCGCAATTTGCAGCACTAGCCAGATTCTCTCATGTCTAATTCTCTAATGACTGCACTCATGTTGCCATAAAAGCACCGTCCCATGAGGAACACGCTAACGTTCATCGTAAGGGTTCCACTCCATCAATGTGCAGATCATCGATGCGCAGAGGCTGGAGGGATGGATGCCGTTCCCGGCCGGGCAGCCGTTCTTGGGCGCGTGAATTTCATTTCCACAGCATAAATGGGTAAGAAGCGATTACACAATTCATGAAGCCAGATTAATCTATTTTGTCCACGAAACGTTCCAGAACATTTATCAGGTGGTTGAGCCGCTTGTTGATCCCCGTTATTCCCCTAATAATGTCCTCCTGCAGGACCGCCTGTGAGAGGACCCTTCTGGGTCTGGGTTGGCTGGAGGACTCTCCGCCGCTTGTCGGCCTGGTGCTGGGGCCGGGGGACAGGCTGGCCCGAACGCCGCTGGTCCTGGCGGATGACTCTGAGCCGGCGGACGGGCTGGTGCGGGAGCCGGCAGGGGTGCTGCACGTCGGTGGCATGGCTGATGGATCAATTTCTATTAAACATATTGGTTTATTTAAATGTCTGATTCTGTGTATTTTTGCCTTTACATCTGTGGCAAAGCATGTGGAAATGTTGTGTAAGAAATGGAGTTGCCACTGACTCTCCAGGCTCTTGGAGTCAGCATGGGTGGTGGCAATAATCCCCCCCACAGAGGTGCTGCCCGTGACTGCCGCCACCCGCTGTTCAAATTCCGTCAGGTACCCCTCTGCCTGACACCCACCTGTCTGGCCCGCACTCCTCTGGAGGGCAGCTGTACGCTGCTTGACCTCCACCTTGAGGTCCTGTTAGTGCCATTTTCCATGTTGTTATTTAAATTTAGATTGAAGCCAATTGATGATTGTCGTCGTCGTCGTCCTCCGCTTCATCCGGTGGGTCCGGGGCGCGGGGGCAGCAGTCTTCGCAAGGAAGCCCAGACTGCCCTCTCCCCAGCCACTCCAACCAGCTCTTCCGGGAGGATCCCGAGGCGTTCCCAGGCCAGCCTAGAGATATAATCCCTCCACCATGTCCTGGGTCGGCCTCGAGGCCTCCTCCCGGTTGGACATGCCTGGAAAACCTCCCGAGGGAGGCGTCCAGGAGGCTCCCTCACCAGATGCCCGAACCACCTCAACTGGCTCCTCTCGACATGGAGGAGCAGCGGCTCTACTCTGAGTCCCTCCCGAATGACTGAGCTTCTCACCCTGTTTCTAAGGGAGAGCCCAGCCACCCTGCGGAGGAAATTCATTTTGGCCGCTTGTATTCATGATCTTGTTCTTTCAGTCATTACCCAGAGCTCATGACCATAGGTGAGGGTTGGAACGTAGACTGACCGGTAAATCAAGAGCTTTGCTCTCTGGCTAAGCTCCCTCTTCACCACAACAGACTGGTTTAGCACCCGCAAGACTGCGGATGCCGCCCCAATTCGCCTGTCAATCTCCCGCTCCATTTTACCCTCACTTGTGAACAAGACCCCAAGATATTTAAACTCCTCCACCTGTGGTAAGACCTCCCCCCCGACCCGGAGTGGGCAAACCACCCTTTTCCGCCTGAGGACCATGGCCTCAGACTTGGAGGTGCTGATTCTCATCCCAGCCACTTCACATTCGGCTGCAAACTGTCCCAGCAAGAGCTGGAGGTCGTGGCCCAATGGCGCTAAGAGGACCACGTCATTCGCAAACAGCAAAGACGACACCCTCCCGCCACCAAACTCGACCCCCTCCACCATCCGGCTGCACCTAGAAATTCTGTCCATAAAACTTATGAACAGAACCGGTGACAAAGGGCAGCCTTGGCGGAGTCCAACCCTCACTGGGAACAAGTCCGACTGACTACCGGCCACGCGGACCAGACTCTCACTCCTCCGGTAGAATGACAGAATGGCCCTTTGTAAAGGTCATCCACCCCATACCCCCGGAGTACCCCCTACAGTAAGCTCCTGGGAACATGGTCGTAAGCCTTCTCCAAGTCCACAAAGCACATGTGGACTGGTTGGGCAAACTCCCATGCCCCCTCCAGCACCCTAGCAAGGGTGAAGAGCTGATCCACAGTTCCACGGCCGGGACGAAAACCACACTGCTCCTCCTCGATCTGAGGTTTGACTATCGCCCTGACCCTCCTCTCCAGTACCCTGGCGTAGACCTTACCAGGGAGGCTGAGGAGTGTGACCCCCATAGTTGGAATACACCCTCTGGTCCCCTCTCTTAAAAACGGGGACCACCACCCCGGTCTGCCACTCCAAAGGCACTTCCCCTGATGTCCACGCAACGTTGCAGAGATGTGTCAGCCAAGACAGCCCCACTACATCCAGAGCCTTGAGATACCCAGGGCGGATCTCATCCACCCACGGGGCTCTGCGACCACAGAGTTGTTTAACTGCCTCGGCGACTTCTGCCCCGGAGATTGGATGACCCCCCCTCCCCAAGCACTCCCTCTGTCTCCTCCATGGAGTACGTGTTGGTGGGATTGAGGACTTCCTCAAAGTATTCCTTCCACCACCCAATTATCTCCCCAGTTGACGTCAGCAGCCTCCCGCCCCCACTGTTAACAGTGTGGGCATGTTGTTATTTAAATTTAGATTGAAGCCAATTGATGATTGTAGTTACTGCATTTAGTGATTAAGCAGTGTTGAATTTAGTCCTACGTTAGCTTGCATTGTTTAGGAAATTAGAATGTAGACTTGCATTAGAAATAGAGAGGAAATCTTTCAGAGCGCCAGCAGTGGTGCAAGCTGATGACGTAGTGATGCTCACGCAGGTTTAGTGAGGAAAACTGTGCTTTGTATCACTTTGATCTTTCAGTAAAGGAGGAGCCAACACTTTTCTACCGTCGTCATAAAACTTCAAACACGTAGCAACTCGTTCTTTCCATCATGAGAAGAGGTTTATATGTATGAACATGATGATAAACAACACTGGTGATGAGAAGGGAACTTCAGCCAATAACAGGTCCCACCACTGTTTTTTAATCTCCGCCAGGGTGCGTTGGTCTGAACCCACCTCGTTCACCCTCTCACTTCTTATCCCACTCACAACGTTTATTGTTTATACTGACACCACTGGACAGGCTGCCAAACAGAATCTGCTGTCTCTCCTCCACCTTCCCGACCAGCTCGCACGCAGTGATCCTCTTTTGCTTTGACATTACTTTGACATTATTTTGCCAGCGCCGACAGCATTTGCGTATTTATAGGTGGGCATAACGGGGGCGGCCCAGTCCTCCGACATCTGCGCTCAATTCCATGCTGGTTGGGATGTATCAAGGAAACGTACGTGGATTCCGGCGCTCGCACATATCGATACATTATTGTGTACGCAACTTTCACGATTCTTGCGACCACAGTTTTTTAGTATGAGATCCACGCAAGTACTGATACATGAGGCCCCTGGTCTTTCAGAAGCTCTCCACAAGTTGTCCTTAGTTCTTGGACAACTCTTCTGATAATTTTTTTAACTCCTCTGTCAGAATTATTGCGAGGAGCACCCGGTCACGGCCGGTTTATGGTGAAATAATATTGCTTCCACTTCAGGATTAAGGACCCAACAGTGAAATGGTAAATGGACTCAATTTTTTTCGCGCTTTTCTACCTTAGCGGTATTCAAAGCGCTTTACAGTGTCGTCTCATTCACCCATTCACACACACACTGATGATGGAGGCTGCCATGCAAGGCACCAACCTACTCATCAGGAGCAATTATGGGTTCAGTATCTTGCTCAAGGACACTTTGACATGATCACCGGGGTCAAGGATCGAACCAGCGACCCTTTGGTTGCGAGACGGCCACTCTCCCCCCTGAGCCATGCCGCCCATACACAACAGTACTCACTGGAACATTCAGGAGTTTAGAAATCCTTCTGTAACCAATGCCATTAGTTTGTTTTGCAACAATAAGGCTGCAAAGGGCTTGTGAGAACTCTTCGCTTTTACCGGTCATGCAATATTTCTCGTATGACACCTTGGCAATGAGACACCTTTTTATAGACCTTCAGTTGGAACTGAACCAGTTTATATTAATTTTCTTGAAAAAGGGACTGGATTGCTTTCTAATTCCTGATAGGTTTCAGCTGGTGTCTTGGCAGTCCATGCCTTTTTTACACTTCCATTTCTTCATGTATTCAATACTTTTTCCATGTTTCATTCCATTTTTTAACACATAGCTGAATTTATGGACATCTCACGTTTGATTTGTTTGCATGTGTGGGTTGCATGGGTTGTTACCGACATCTAATGAAAATTTCATGTCAGTAGCATCTTTAGAAATGTAATTACTGAGATAAATAGTGATGTGTTCAATAATAACTTTACCAACTGTAGAAGAGTGGCATATATGTTGTTCGATATTGCTTATAAATCTTTTTTTTTTTTTTTTACATATGTTTTAGACCAGTGGTTCTTCCATAGAGGATAAAGAATTCCTGGTTCGATGTAGAACCCCACTGGACCATTTTTGCTCACAGTGTACACTTGCTGCAACCCTCAATGGAAACTTCAGCATTTGATGATTTTAAAATTTGAAGAGTGCTGCTCCACTTTGACCATGATGTATCGCCGCACTCACCCCCACAGAGACTGCTTAATGTGCACTTAGTATGCAGGCCAAGCCCTCATTAAAATGCAAAGTGTGCTGTGGCAAAAAAAAAATATATATAAAAAAATAAAACAGTCGCTATACTGTAAACCTAGAGCTGTGATTCGCTCCGACGAAGGCCAAGCAAAACGGAGCCAGCCGTTCCCTCCCATGCCCTCTCCCCTCCCTCTCTCTTGCTCACCCTCGCTCTACAATGATGTCTCAATTGTAGAGAAAGCAGCAACGTCTCAGGACCTGACCTGAAATGAAGCAGAACACAACAGGATAGGGATGGCTTTTGAATTATGCAACATGGACCACAGAAACATTGTTACACTTTTACCCATGGATAATGTCTGTGTCTGTGTCTCTCTTTTCCCATGTAACCCCCATCTATCCTCTCTCTGTCTCTCTCTCTCACACACACACACACACACACTCACACACACACACACACACACACACACACACATATTTGTTTTTTTTACTTATTTAGGGAGTGTGATCCTCTATCCAGTGGTCTCACAGTGTTAAATATGCAGTGGAATGCTGTTGTCTCAAATGGTCTCACCCACAGAATGCATCAGACCCAAATGTGATGCTAATAGAAAGAGAGCAGGCCATTTAGTGAACACAAAGCATTTGCTTTGGTGATTTATTAAAACACAGAGGCTTCACAATGGGATGCTATTTATTCTGTGTTGAGCAGCCAGTTTGATTCAACCTTGGGTTTTCCGCCTGCAGTTCCTCACCGGCTCGGAACACTCAACACAGGGCAAAGGAAAGAAAAAAGACTGGTATTGTACGATTCTTAATGTCATCAGATCCCAAGTGCAGACCCATGCCTGTTGTAGCTTACCCCCGAGTTACGTTTTTGTCCTTTTTTGTCCTCTCTTCATTTCCATGACCCCCCCCCCCCCTTAAAATGTTCACTGTTTCCTCAATTTTTATTCAGAATATAACAGGAACTGCTGTTGAACCTATGGGTATATTTAAAAATGTACATTTTTAGTTGCAACAATTGAGGCAGACACAGGTGGTGAGGTCATAAAGTATACACAATCCCTGCAGCCTTAAGCATCATGGTTTAAAAGCTTGAGAGATATAGAAGTAGTTTTTGATACCGTTTACAGTTGGGAATTCTGTATCCTCTGGAATTCTGTGTGGATAATATGAGATGGGTTGGTCATTATCATCTGAGCATGCGTGAGAGTTGTTGGTTTGGGGCTTTTTACTGGGAGTTATGGTGAGCAGAGCTAAGTGGACCTCAAATTAAAAACAAACAAACAAAACAAAACTGTTTACTTTGGAAAATGCAAACCAGCCCAAGTCTCAGGAATCAAATGCAAAACTAAATCATGAGACCAGAAAAAGTTGGTGACCAAAACAGGTCAACAGCTCAGCATACAGAGGATCAGATAAAAACTCAGACAAACAAAACTGAAAATCTCTGGTAATCTTTTAATAAACAATCATACCAGCAGATCACATGATCATGAGCTGTCTTGTTCTATTGTATCTCAGTGTGTTAACATCTATTACATTATCCTGTGACCCATCACCATTAAATGATTATTGAACTAATCCCCCATCGCAGGGCGCTGATTGGCTGAGGAAAAATAGGAGCAAGGATGGGGCTGAAGAGTGCTGATGAACTAAATGATGTTGAGGAGAAAAATTGGACAGGAAGTAAAACATACCTAAACACAACAGGAAGAGCTTAAAAAACAATGAGGAACTGCAAGGCAGAAAGACTCTACACAACAACAAAATCCACAACTGAAACTGAACAGCCTAAGAGGATCATGCTAATTCACTGAAAATAAATTATCCATCCATCCATTTTCTTCAGCTTATCCTGTTAAGAGTCGGGGGGGTCTGGAGCGGCTTTCGGGTGAGAGGCGGGGTTCACCCTGGACAGGTCGCCAGTCCATCGCAGGGCCAACACAGAGAGACGAACAACCATTCACAGTCAATTTAGAGTATCCAATTAGCCTTGTCTCCATTTGCATGTCTTTGGACTGTAGGAGGAAGCTGGAGTACCAGAGAGAACCCACACAGGAACAGGGAGAACATGGAGACTCACACAGAAAGATCCAGTGCCTGAGCCGGGACTTGAACCCGGAACCTTCTTGCTGTGAGGCAACAGTGCTGACCACTGCACTACCATGCTGCCCTAATAGTCTATCAGTTTTCTTTCTTTTTTCAAAGTATTATCTTCATATATTGTGCCAGCAATTTGGAATAAATATCGTATTCCCTCAGTTGAGAATCTGTAGCTTTCATAGAGAATGAAAAGATAGGAAAAAATAGTGGATCACGCCGGTCTCTAAATACTCTCTCCCTCCGAGGACAACCTGGCACAATTATTGTGCCGAGGTCCACCAGATTCTTCAAAATTGGTGATGCCATTTTCAAAAGAGGTGGTTTAGAGAAAGGGCAGTGCTTTTTAAATCCAATTGAAGCTGAAACTTGGAACATTACCTGCTCCGGACCAGGTTAATTTTGCCGCATCAGTTTCAATGGTGATCTTGCCAGGTTAAAAGACAGCCACCTTCATGATATTGAAAACTTTCTTTCTTTCTTTCTTTCTTGAATTTATTTGATCTCCCGTAGGAGAAACTTGTCTTGGAGGACAGGCCCTTCCATGCTGCTACATATCTTGGACAATACAGTGTAAACATATACAGTGCAGACAAACACAGCACCCACCCAAAATCCCCCCCAAAAAACAAAAAAAAAACATATGACTCATGTCCTCCTGCATAAAAAACCCTGGCTGTAGTCTCACGATACCTCACGAACCCACGAATCTGGCTTCATAGTACACCCCTCTGGTCATTCACAGCGGTACCAAATGTTGTGCCAACTCAACCAGACCAAGAGATGAATTCAGAGATGTGACAATCAGTCCAGCTGAAGAAAGGCTTTCGGCCTGTGAGGCCTAACACCCCTTTTCAAAGCCTGAATTCAAGTGACCACATGTTCTTAGACAAGGGATCGTATAAGCGGGGGTTAGGACTCTGGACACTGGCCCCCCTCTGAGAACCTGGCCACTGACCACATCCAAGAACCTGTCAAATGCTATTGGCTGAGAGCCAATAGAGGAAGTGACGTCATCGGCCTCCACATACAAAACTTCAGCGTGAAGAAGACTCTCTTTCTCTCTCTGTGATTTTCGCCTCTCGGTGATCTTCTTCTCTCGGTGGTTATCTTCCCTTGGGTGGTTTGCAAGTCTTCAGAAGATCCCACCCTCCGGTTCTCCACCTTGGACCTCGAGTACAGTGTAGCGACGACAGAGACCCCAGAAGGACAACTCTCTCCCTCCTGTTCACTCGTCCAGAGAAGCCACCGTCGAGCCATGCAACCCGCGTGAACTGGTCCCAGGTGAAAGAAAGCTCAACAGCTTCTTCATCCTTCCCACCAGTAACTCCAGCAGACCCTGCAGGCTGCCCCGCCGCCGCTCTGCTGCCTTCCGACTCGAGCCGAACCGCGTTCCGGAACACGGAAACTGAATACCTTACCGCTCCACCGGGTCAAGTAAGGATTCCTTTAACTAGGCATTTTCTGGGCAGAGAAATAGCTTAGTGTGTTGTATAATGTCTATGAATGCTCTGTTTATGTGACGGAAGTCCTGTAATTAGCAGAAATTACATAGAATTATACGTTATTTATTGATGGGTGTTATTAATAACCGTGACCTCTCAAGAAGGTGTTTCCGGTTATTAATACTGCACAAGTGTGTTAACACACATTTTTGGGTTAATCTTTGTTCTTCCCTTCCTTTCTCTCTCTCTCTCTCTCTCTCTCTCTCTCTCTCTCTCTCTCTCTCTCTCTCACTAAGTGCTCTGCTTAGTTATTAACATTCCTTAAGTTCTACCTCCACGGTGCAACTAGCGGCTAGCTAGCCTCAGCTAACTAGCCTAGCTTTTAGCCCTGCTGCGACGCTAACTGGTTGCTAGGCAACCATACTCCCCCCTCCCCTTCTTCACTCACTCACACACACACATTTGCACACACACGCGCACACACACATATTATTACTTGTGTCTTTCGTTTAGATAACAGTTGTACCAACGTGTTGCTGATTGATTGATACACGGTGTTAATAAATATATTT
>NC_141332.1:2420000-2507500 GCF_037954235.1 Aulostomus chinensis | reverse complement strand
TCATATGTCTGCAACACTGATTATTTCTTGCATCAACAGATGATAGAAGAGTAAACCACACAATGTGAAATGAATGGGTATTCTAGGGTCTTTGCTGCCTGTTGCCACTGTGACGTTCGATGACTATGACATAGCTACATTGCTTAGCAGTTATTTCCCCAAATTTCCTCATGTCTGCTCTTGTGTTCTTATGGATGGTGGAACATCATCACTGACACTTTCCACTTTTCCTTGTCGCCTCACAGCAAGAAGGTTCCAGGTTTGAGCCCCGGCTCGGGCACGGGATCTTTCTGGGTGGAGTTTGTTGTAACAGCAAAACCACTATACTGTGTCCTCCCAAACTCAGGAGTTTAGACTTTAAGAAAACTTACCAAAACTGAACCACACAGGTGTGAACTTGGCATACTTGATACTGAAAAATGTCTGATGTCTTCAGGCCAGGACTTTCATCAGATATGTGTACTGAAAACCAGTAAGACATCACGTGACTTGTTGTGAATATGATCCGCTCATACACACCCCCCCCCCCCTTTGTTGAAGTCTTTAAGATCCTAAACCTCAACTTCAAGAACTGACTTGCCACCTCAGTTGTTCGTGTCACAGTTACCATTGTAACTAGGGAAACATGTTGTTAACTTCAGATATCGGTGATGCAGATGTGGCTGAGTGGTCTAGACTTGAAAAAACTTCCTTGTGTTGCTTGTCAGTCTGTCCTTTTTCTGTTATGACTGGTCTGCAGAACTAAGAATTGCATGACCTCATAAAATCCAGCTGCTACTTCATCAACCTCTGTTATCTTCACTCATCTGTGTGACTCTCCCTTACATTCATGAGCACTGACAAGTTGGCAGTCACGGTGTTAACCTCTCTGCACCACTATATCTAAGCTCCTCAACTCCACAGACAGTGAAACACGCAGTTACGTTTGTTGCTCTTTCACTTTTTTTCCAATACATGTCGCCAACGCGCAACGAAAGGAATTGAACCAAGCTCATTATACTCTTATAAAGGCATATTACATTGGATGAGAAATTAGATTATCCAAGAAAGAGGGCCATGGTAACATACGAATATAAATTGCTTGACAGATCAATTGATGTATGGCAGGGCATGGTTTGATATGGTACTATCTCAGGATAACAGCTGCCCGCCCCCTGATTTTATCTTACACAACACATGAGCAGCACATGAAGAATACATTCAAGCCTGAAGAAATGAGCTCTGTATGCTGCTTTAAAATTACAATACTGGTCAAATGTGAGGAAAATGTGTGACTGAAAATCACAGCAGAGCCTTTGTGGTAGCTTGGAACAGAACAAACTCTTAAATATTGCCTTTTATTTTTCCCTCTTTGTCATGGCAAATCATGTGTGACGTCTCACGTGTAGACATGGTGCCTCCTCATGCAAAATAAATTCATGCATATTTAAGAGGGATGCAAATGAGAGTGCATGATGAACAGGGCTTTTAGCATGAAATTTAATTACAAGTGTAGTCCCCTTTGCAAATTAGTTTACTTTTCTCTCTCTGTCTTTTCTTATCCTTTTGCTCTCTTTCACTTTGCATGTCCCCTGCAACCCATTATGCGGGTCCATGTCATGAATTTGAAATCTCTGGCGTGACAGCTCGAGAGGAAGAAAAAAAAATCCTGCCATTCCAAACACCCATCTCATATTTTATACAACAAAGTGGCTGTTGTTTGCAGAGAGAAAGAGACAGCCAGAGAGAAGAACATACAGAGCTTTGACTGTCTGTTTCGTCTGATTCTTTCGCTTCTAATATTTTCAACTTTTCAACTTGTATCTCTGTGGTGTGACTCACCTTGGCTCAAAGGCTGGGAAGGAACCCCTGTCAGCTGCCTCTCCATCCCGCCTCCATTGATTCTCACTCTTTCTGTTGGTTGGATGTGACCCACTACCACCGTGCCGGCCTCATGTGACCCAGTTTCTCACTAACCCTTATCGTATGTGACTGCTCATTACATTTTGTCCACAGCTAATGCACAGAACTTGAACTGTGAGGTGAGGTCAAACTCTCCAAACTCCATGCATTCCTTTTTTTTTTAGCTCTTCTCCTCATTCTCTCTTCTCTGACCCTCCTTATCCTCCTAGTTCTCTGCTATTTCAGGTCCCTTTGATTTGCAGAAGTGGCAGGTGCAACGCCCACTCTCTCCCCGAGGCCCCCCACCCCCACTTCTTCATCCCCTTCCCAACATTAATGTGTTATTTACAGACTTGAGCCAGCAGAGAGCTCACACGAAATAAAATCCTTTGAAAGCTGGGTTCTGCAACGTATTAATTTCACGTTAAAACAATGTAAGTCAAATGCCAAGTCGTCATAAAAGTGAATATGATCCTCATTTAAGCTGCAGTCGATTTAAATCTGTAAGCTACTTCACGAGATTTGATGACCAGAGAGAGCCTTCAGGGGACATTACAGCCCAAAGTGACCTTCTAACTCTCTCTTCCTCTCAGCGATGACAAGCTCATTTGAAATCTTAGGATGCTGCTTCAGGCTTTCTCTGCACATCTTCTCTACAATGTTGAGTTATTAAGATGAAAAAACTCCTGTAATATCGTTCCCGTCAGAAAGGGTAAGAGCGGCCAGTGGGAAATCTCCCTGTGGCTCTCTGTGGTGTTTGGTGGGCTTGGAAAATGTGTCAAGCAAGATGAGCAACACTGGGAAGACATGTAACAAGGGTTATGCTAACCAAAGTGCAGTATAATAAAAAGGAAAAAAAAAGTATGACATCAGGTCAAATACCAATGACAGAAACATACAGCAAAAGAAAACACAATAATGTGAATGACAAAAAGATTTAGACATATGCCGACGACAATAGGACATGTTCCAACCATTTCTAGCGCTTATCCTGTTAAGGGTCACAGAGGTGGAGCCTATCCCAGCATCTATGGGCGAGAGGCGGGGTTCACCCTGGACAGGTCACCAGTCCATCACAGGGCCAACACATAGAGACAGACAACCATTCACACTCACATTCACACCTACAGTCAATTTAGAGTCTGGATTAACCTGGTCCCCTATTGATGTCTTTGGACTGTGGAGGAAGCTGGAGTACCAGAGAGAACCCAGCAGGAACAGGGAGAACATGGAGACTCACCCAGAAAGATCCTGTGCTCGACGGGACTCGAACCCAGAACCTTCTTGCTGTGAGGCGACAGTGCTGACCACTGCACCACCGTGCTGCCCCAATGCGATATGTTAAATAATAATAATAATAATAATAATAATAATAATAATAATAATAATAATAATAATAATAATTATTATTATTATTATTATTATTATTATTATTATAAAAATTATAATAAATAATGATAATAATAATCAGTTCATGGACAAATATTCTGGGCTCAAAGTCCATCATAAGGTAAAAGGGGTTATTATTAAATATTAAATTATTTACTGCTATGTTTTATAACACAAATGTATTTATTTTTAATGTAAAATATATTAATTTTTTGTCCCTATTCTGTTCTCCATCTTGTTGAAATCTTACATTTTATTATACGTATTCATTTTAATATGTTTTTAATGGTTGTAGGATATTAACTCCATACTCTATATTTTTAATACGTTTCAGAAGCCTAACCAGGGACAGGGGTTTATAAAAAATTGTCATGGTGAGAACCTGTGTGCATGGCACATTTGGGAGAGTAGCGTGTGAAAGTTTGGAAGCGATAGCATGAATGCCCTCGGAGGAGATAGATTTTGTTCGGGGAGTAAAAAAAGTCCTGATTTTGACAGTTTTGTCCAATTAGTGGACATTCTGTTGTAGATAGGTGAGGGGTCAGACTGTATGAATTTAGCGTTTTCATGAGACGAGTCCAACGGTGTTGGTCCCATGTTTGTGGGACTTTCGTGGGAGGAGTTATAGCGCTGGAAATTTAAAAAAATTATCTTTTTGTTGTGTGGCTCCCTAGGTGGCGCTATAGACTTTTGTCATGTTTTTCTTTTAGATTAGTGAATGTTTAGCCAGACCGGACAACTGTGCCAAACTTTAGCGAATTTCATGCGCATTCAGGGGGTGAAATTAGTTTATGTGCGTTATGCCTCATGGGTGTTGGGGGGGGGCTGGGACACTGTTTAGTGTGTGTTTTTAGTGTTTTTAGTGCTGCTAATGTGTTGCTCTGCCGAGCAAACATAATAGGGTCTTCGCCTGAAGTACCTTCTGGCTCAGGCCCTAAAAATCAAAGAAATACAGCAAGTTGACCAGAGATTTTCCCTTGTGGTTTGAAGCTACGTGGAGGCCACATCATACGACACTGCAATGTCATGAAAGATGTGGAATTCCAAGTCAAGTCAGTTTTATTTGTCTAGCGCCAAATCACAACAAAAGTTCTCTCATGACACTTTACTAGTAGAGCAGGTCCAGCACCTCACTCCTTCAATGAATCTACACCCAACAATCCTCCATCAGCAAGCACATCCTGCAACAGCGGTGATGAAAACCTTCCTTTTACCAGGCAGGAACGTGGAGCAGATCCAGGCTCAATGGGGACGGACGTCTGGGGGGGGAAAGAGAGCAGGAGAGCAGGGCAGAGACAAAGACAGATAATGGAGGAAGACATTTATGCAGAAGGAAAGAGGGAATTCCAGTAGCCTCTGTTTTGGTCACATGAATTATGTTTACAATGGTCGTGAAGTGACAGTCTGAAAGCAAACTGGGATGAATGAAAAATGCTTATTTATTTAGCTCTTCTCCATTAAGCTGCACTCAAGCCTCCGTGTTATAGGAGTAAATTACATTCCCGACACCGAAGTGAGATAATCTGTACATGTGTACTCAGTTTAAACGTATGTACCGTTGGTAATAGAAATTGCAGCACTTAAAAAAAAAAAAAAAAAACGCAAACAGGTGTTGGAACTCACAAAAAAAAAGAATAATAGAAATACCGCATTGTCTCTGCAGTGTGTGTCTGTCACAGTAACCTTGACCTCTGACCACTAAAACCTTTCCATTTCTTCCTTGCATCACAGTGGACAACTGTTATGTATTTCTACTGCATCCTGTCATTGCTGGGGTATCACATTCAAATGAGGTGACAGTGACAATGACCTTTGATGATTTTAGCACATGAGCAAGCCTGGCACAAAAATGTCTCTATCAAGATGTAACCAAAATTACAAGCAGGTTGGAACCACTGACTTCACAAACAAACTTCCTCTGATTCTCATTCGAAATCATTTTAATCAGTCAATCACTCAATGAAAAAATTCTTCAGATCATATCAGATATATTCATCAAATACTGCTATCGTCATGCAAAATAAGCTAAAATTCCAACATTTGATGAAATCTGCTTATCTAAAAAAAGCTTGGCTGTTTGAATAAGAAGGCAATCAAATTAAAGAAATGTGTCTATTTGCTGCCAGGCTGATTGTGTGGAAGGGCCATTCAGTCTCCTCCACAGTGAGTCTGCTGGATTATTATATGCCGTTTTGAGATAGGGAACTCTATTATGCAATTCACCGCGCACCTCATTTATCACTCAATGCACTAGAATATTTATACATGAAGCATTTAATTCAATAATGAAAAGCCTTTCAGCAGCAAATTAAACAGTACTCCATCTTTAAAAAGCGTTTGGTGCACTTGTTTCATTTATTAAACAAGATTTGAACGACACTCAGCATCTCAAATTTAACACACAGGCAAATATTGACAAAGAGGAACTGGATAAATGTAAGAGGGCAGCTTTTCTCAAACTCACTGTTCAGTGGAGCCACGCAACACACTAAAAGTCATTGTGTCGCTCACTTCTCCTCCCCCTTCTGCACCCGTTATCATTAACGCGATATGAACTCACTGGGACATGCATTCTCACACCACCATCAACATCCACCTCTTCTATCACACTGTCGTTCACGGCGTCATTTATCGCTGTGTTAAAGTGCAGCGTAGTTCCTCTTGCATGTCATTTGTCTTAAACTCATTTACTCTAACCAGCCTCGGCTCTGCTCCCCCACCTCCCGTTCACACCCACACATCTTAATATCATAAAGTCCTAATTAATACTGCTGCTTAATTAAACACTCATATTTAAGGAATGTAGCAGGAGGCGGAGGAGACGGGAGGAAGCTCTCATCCATGCTATTAACTGTCTTGATCATGAGGTAGTTTCTATCTGTCACTGCTTCTGTGGCCTTGACCAACTTGCATTAGTTTGGAGCCTTTCCTGGCCCACACTAAAGGCAAATAAAACATTTAGAATTAGAATTGGTCAGAATGTTACAATGGTTCATTTATAATTGACAATTTTTTTTAGGGGGGGAGGCTAATTATTTATGGTCATGAGTTAATTATTGGATTATATTAACACAGCGATGCCCGCCTCACATTTACATTTATCTGCATGTCCATTCTGGGAAAGAAAATTACACGCAGAGTGCATTGCAACTTGGATGACATTTTAATGTCAGTTTAAGTTGATTTGAAATTTACAGAGACCGTGACATCCGCTTTAACAGTTTGAAAAGACCTTTTTTGTCTGCACCAAGGGCTTAAAAAAATGTGTACAAATTTAACAAGGTCAGTGTGGACAGAGCAGCTTGGTGGTGTTTATCTGAAAGCTCATCTAACTTGACCTCCCCATGTAATCAGAAAATACCATCTTCTTTAAAAGACAAATAAATACAGAGTGAATGTAAACGATAGAGAAGACTGCTTCTAACAGACAGAAACATTAGTGGATATTTGATTGGTTTGATATTTCACCAAAATCCATCATCTTCCAAAGATCGTAATGTTAAGTTCTACAAACAAAATTGACATGTTATTGGTTTAAAGTCTCAATGTTTGAATGTGAACATCCATTAAATAAAATATGTTCTTAGATTTCCCCATTTTTCTCACCTTTCTTAGGTGCAGTGACAGATGTTGGCATGTCAAGAAAATAATAACAGATCATCAATGTCCTGTACTCTGCTTTTACTGCGGATGCCGAAGATTATATAGAAGACCAGGATGCTTCCCTCCACGACTGCTTTAACAACACCTTTCTCTTCCTTCTACTGTGGTGACTGCTTTGGTGACATACGATAGTGAAATTTGATGTGCTAAGCTTGATCCAGGCCTTTATATCTTTTGGTATTCAGCATTCCAACCCTTGGCTGAAAATTGTTGAGCCAGTTGTTTTCCTCGATGGTGGGCACATTGCGTTTTATCTCCATGCTGTCCTCCACTGCTATGGCTGCCGCTCCGACGATAAGGAAAAACAAAAACAAAAAACAACCTGAATAATGGAAGCTTTTTCAAGATATATTTTAACCCAGAGCATTGGATAGTAGCTAATGAAGTGCCCTTTTGTGTATAAAATAATATATCAGTCCTCAAGGCATAGCATAAAGTCAGCAAGTCTGCAAATATAGAGACTGCAGGGAAGTCTGGAGTGTTGGGTTGCAGTCCAGGTCTCCCAGCATCATGTAACTGGAACCCATCATCCACTCATGTTACTATTGGGTAAACCAGACCAATGCAAATCTTTCAGAGCATCAACAAAGCATTAATACAGGATTCCTGTCATTCTGCCAACAGTCACAAGCCATGGATGCACCCAAATTTTCAGTTCTTCTGCATGATGATGTTAACTCACCTGTCACTCACTGCTAAGAGGCACACCTGTTCTACCTGTCACTGATTAAGCAAATGATCTGCTGCTTACGTCAAAAAATGGAAAAAAATACACATGATGAAAGGGAGACTGAAATCACTGAACAAACCACAACTTGATGAAGCACAAACCACTCAATTGGAACTTATAACTGTTAAATTAATGGATGAATTGAGCATTGGACTGAAATAACACTTTCAAACAAACAAACACACACACAGAAACACACAAACACACACACACAAAACAAATCTGGACATGTAACACAAAAAGAATGATCGGAACTTAACTGTGGACATGTGCAACATCAAACAAGAGGACTCAAGAGTAAAGACAACGCATTGGATATAATACTAAAGTAAAGATTTATTTCTGCTTAAAGGAATAAAAGTACATTTCTGTTCCTTATTCCCCATAATTGGACAGTTAAAGACTATAATTCAAGGATGGGAATGTGATGGAGGTGTCCAACTGGAAAGAAAAAGGTATATGATTTTGTCATTATACCCTGAGTAGTCATTTAGTTATTCAGTCCATTTGTCTGTTTCTTTTTTTTTTCTTTTTCTGATTCCGTCATCTCGGATCATCACACAATTGTCCCCCACTGCCTCTGGTGCATTAACTGGCCCATAACTTCTGTATTTTTCCATGACTTCCTTTTTTCCCCCTCGTCTATCTCTGCTTTTGACTGTTCAAATAGTGGATGATCAATACTTTAGAACTCTCCATCTGATTGTCTTCGAGTTTTGCATTCGGGTTCTGTTCTATACCTCTGACCTGTGACTCTGTAAAAGCCATTACTGTACCTTTGCGTATTTGTTTACAGTCTAGTTAATTAAATTGAGATTTTTATAATATACAAATTAGCAGTTATAGTTAAAATCTGCCAATAAAAGCAAAATGTACTTGTTGAGATATTTTCAAGTATGGTACTGTACTCTGTCTGCTGCTTGACATATAGTGTACTTTGACTGGAATATAGACAAATGTATGTGTACCTCTATATGAAACAGGGTGAATTCTACTTGCAATTTTGTCAAAAAGGACCTCAAAACTTGACACTGTGTTGAAAAAGAGCTTTGTTGGACAGGTTTCATGCACAGGCCTCTCATTTAGCCTCCCTATTTTCTCAACAATGAAGAAAACCCTTCTAATGGGATTCAATACCTTTCTTTTTAAGTTAGTTGCTGTTGATTCCAATCTTTACAATCTCTTACCCCAGCAAACACTTCCGAGCTGCAAGAAAGACACTGTAAAGCCAGCACTCTGCTCCAGTTGTTGTTTTATCATAGTCCATAACTCTGCATAATGTGTCCTTGTGACCTTAGAATGAGGAGCTTATGGAATAAGCAGGGGCATAAATATTGATGATGTTCTTTTCAAAGGCTGTTCCATTCAAACATTACATTGAAATTACAGGCAGTAATCAGTATTGATACATGGTACAGCGGTGCACGCTGGGCCAGTAGTAATACAATTTGATGCCAGGCGGAAGAGAAGTGGAATCAAATCACAGCACAGAGGAGCAGGATGCCTGGAAGCAAGGCACGAGCAAAGAGGCAGCGCGAGAGAGGACACCTGAGCTCTCCAAAATGTTGATTTACATGGAAAATATATCTCTCTCTCATGACTATTTTGCATCTTTATCCAATTTACCCCAAAAAGCAAAGCATGTAGGATTAGATTTGCTATTTTCCTTGTGTCTATGCAGCCGCTCCTTCCCATTTCAGTTTAACACCTCAGTGGTGCATGGTAATATCCAAGAGCCTCATATGTTTTAGAGACTTTTACAATTAGTCAAGAAGCATTTAATAGAGATAGAAGACAACAATCACCAACACAGACAACCTGCTATGGAGATATCTCCTTGGTGATCCCATCACAAATGGACAGCTCTCGGTGAGTGTGTCCACTGAAAAATCTGTCTCGACATTCAATGGGAACTATTTGTATACAGCACATGGAAATCAAACATCTACATTGCTTCTGTTCGAGATTTTTTAGTACACATATTAACCTGTGACAATTTGTGTTCATCACCATGCACATGCATATGTGCCATTCAAATTGAGTATCCAGTATCCATTTTTGTAATTATTTATGTTTTTATTTTGAATTATGTTGATTAATACCTCCATTCCCGACTACCACTGACATTCTAAATTATTTGAAAGGAATTACCGCCCCTGGAGCAGCACCACAGGCCCCCTGGGGCAGCACCACAGGCCCCCTGGAGCATCACAAGATCCATCCATCTGCTGTGTCTTCTGCACTCTGGAGCTTCTTCTCTTGTTTTTGGACTAAAAATGTATCATATTGTTTTAAGGTGCACAATTGAAGCCTCTAAAGTATTACAGTGAATATATGGATTGCATGAGAATCTTGTCAATGGAAATAGTTGAGGCTGATATTCGTTAGTAATGGGATTGCTCAGGACAGACCTTAACACCAGGTCTGTACCATGAGACTTATGACACTTTTGTTGTGATTTGGCACTATAAAAATAAAACTGACTTGACTTGACACTCATTTCAGTATTTTTTTCTTTTACAGTGTGTGTGTGTGTGTGTGTGTGTGTGTGTGTGTGTGTGTGTGTGTGTGTGTGTGTCTGAAACTGCAGAATGGTAGTCTAATGCTTTGGTGAGACCAAGACTGCTCTTGATGGGTTTGAGTCATACCTCAGTTACTGTGTGTGCACACCAAACGCGAATGCGAATTTTGCGTTGCGACCATTTCTGTTATTCGCGCGAATACGCAAATTCGCTCATTGGCCAAGTAGCAAGTATTTCCAGCAACGTTTCTTTCCGCCATTTCACCATGGATATTCAAAGAACTGTTGCATTGTACCTGCTGTGGAAGGCCGAAATACGTCAGAAAACTAAATGCCGTCGTATCTGGGTTAACAACACCATCTAGATGCGAGCTCAGCGGTGAAATTCACAGAGCTCCTCCAGGGGCTCCGTCTGGATAACTGCCACTTCCAGCGGTATTTTCGGACGACAACTGGCCAGTTTGACGACCTGCTAGCTAGGATCAGAGACAGAATTTCACAAATGGATACCAACTTATTCAACCGGTTCTTGTAATTTTGACACACCTTCTCTGTACCTCTTGGCAATGTCTTGACTCTTCTTTGCAATATCACCAAAACCGCTATCAGTCAAATTAGGAACGTAGCCAAAATTAGGTCATTTCTCTCACTCAATGACGCTCAAACTCTAATTTTATGCTTTTCTTTCCAGCCATCTTAACTTCTGTAACTCCTTATTTTCTGCACGTTCAAAACACTGCAGCTAGGTTTCTCACAAGGACATGGAAATATCAGCTCATTACCTGTGGTGTTCAGAATCAATTAAAAAAATTTTATTGTTTGATTCAAGTCATGGAACGGCCTTGCCCCATCATAAATAACAGATATTCTCATCCCGTACACCCCTTCTCACTCTCTTAGATCTGTTGATCAGCTGTTGCTCACGGCCCCCAGAACAGGGCTCATCACTGAGGGGAACAGGGCATTTGCAGTCAAGGCTCCGCAATTGTGGAATGCATTTCCATTAGCAATCAGACAAACTACCTCAGTGTCCTCTTTTAAAACTCTCTTAAAAACCTACTTTTATAGGTTGGCTTTTAACTGAGTTCTCATTACCCATGCTTTTTATTTGTTTTATTGTCGCATCTTGTGTGTTTGCTTTGTTTTGACTTACTGCAATGTGTAAATGAATTGTGTTTTATGTCTGTGAAGCACTTTGTAAACTTATTTTTTTGAAAGGTGCTATACAAATAAAGTTTATTATTATTTTTATTATTACCCATAGAGATGGTTATTCAGATGAAGAGATGTTCGTATTATAAATATAAGACATGAGACATTGTTTGACAGCGAAAGAAAGCAGAGCTGTAAGAGTTGGAAGTAGCACCGAATGCCCAGCAGGAGGTGAAAGGGATATCACACCACTGAGCTTAACTGAATTAGGTCACGCTTTGAATGGCCGTGTCATTAGAGACAGTATATCTCAGAATCATGTTGCACTTATCATGTGTTGATTGAAAAACTAAGTTCAAATGTATACAGTAGATGGCCTTGCTAACACTGTGGGTCCTATTTTAGCAATTATGGCACCCGGTGGTTGGCAGATGGCGGCTGTGTGCACCATGCATGCATCTGGGGCAGGTTCAGCCTCATTTTGGTATTTAGAGGGCATGTAATCGGAGCGCAAACCATGGTGCAAAGCAGCAGGTGAGTTTCAAGCGTTACATCACTCAAACCAATCAAAGTGCCACGTGTCATTCCCTTTAAAGCCCAGGCTATACCAGGACTTGTCATGTTAATATTTCAGTGGTGCACGCATTTCAGCTAGGGAGAATACAGCACTTCTCCTCTGGAAAAACTGACCTCCTGGCATTCAGACAAGTCTTATTCGAGAGCAGCAGGCCTCCACCCAAGCAATCAGAGGTGAAGCAGGCCTGGGAGGAAGTAGTTCCATACATTGCTAGAACTGCATTGCAAAGTATCTGCTTTTGATAACGACTGATGTGCCCTTTAGATAGCAATTCAAACATAATGACACTAACCAAAAACCAGCCTTTTCTGAGTCTATAGCACAAACATTTCCTTCAGCATGCCATGGTTGAGCCAGACCACACATCATCAACACACTTGAGCACCTGACGGCACAGGCGCAGCACAAGTTCATTTACTCATTAAGGGCCGAGGATGCTTGGTTTGAAAACACCATTTGCGCTGACTTGAAACTACCAATGATGCTTAAGCTCGACTGAGATCCAGCTTGCGCCACGTATTCGTGTTCCCCAACATATATTACCTGGGACATCGCAGCATTTCTCATCTCTAATTGGCGAGAAAACGCTTACGCTGAATGTGTTTGCTTATCAGCCCAAATAAACCAGTCCAATACCTACACTCACCTCTATCATGCCCAGACCACCTGCTAATGATAACACACACTCAAGACTTGCACTCTTTCAACTCCCAAACAAACACAGGCTCTGTGTCTGCCGTCATCTGCTGGATATGTCTTTTATCCCAATCTGTTTTATTTCCCACGAGCAGGGAGACAGTGCTGGATGAGAAACAGGGGCAACTTTCATTTTATCTGTCAATCGATTGCATCAGAAATGGCCATTGTGCCTGTCCTGATCCTCAGCCTTGCTATTTCAGTGTTTATCCATCATATTCTCTTAACTCTGCTGTATAGTCTCTAAGTTTTGCTTGCCAAACCATTACTGTCATGTGTGTAAGCTTGGATGAGCTTCTTGCCTCATTCTTTTTGTTTGAAATTGTGGAAAAGGAAAGGCACAAATACATGCATGCATCAAGACAAATTTTCATTGTTGGGAGAGCAGGGTTTGCTGTAAATGCTCTGCTGCTGCTAAGCCATTAGTATTGATGAGTTGGACCGAGTTGCTGTTGATTTTCTATACACAGCTTTCCTTACAATACACCTGCTATTGTGGTTGGGTGTTTTTTTGTAAATGCCTCATCTTGTAAATGGAAGAACGCTCCTTTCCAGCAAGACAGACATTCACACCTTTTAGTCCTTTTCAACCAATTAGTCCCACAAACTAAACAAACTAAGAGTACGGAAGTACAGAGTGAATACAGATAAATTCACTGAGAACTAGATGTTCAGACTGATATCCATGTTTAGAGAGAGGAAAACACACCACTGTTGAGGTTGAGTTGATAGCTGACCTGAAAAGTAGCCATAAATTTAATCTCTGGTGCATTAATGAACAATGAACTACAGTTAATAAATGAAAGCGCTGGTTAATAACTTGATGTATCGGAGCTTTAGGTTAGGCCTGGGCGATATGGACAAAAAATAAAATCTCTGATTTTTTTTTTCACAAAAATTCGATTTACAATCCTTTCTGATTTTTTTCCCGTGGGTAAATGATTCTGTTTTTTAGTGGAAGTTTGTCAGTATAGCGGTCTTGTTCCCTTCGCAAAGAGCGGCATTTCTCCCACTCGGCTGGATGCCTCTGTTTTAGATGCTGAAAGAAGTTCATTATGCTGCTAAAACAAAAGAAAAAAAAACCCAAAAACAAAAACTTGAATTAATCAATAAAACTGATAAATCGCCCAGGCCTACTTTAGGTGTGCAGTGACTTTTTATTAATTTTTACTTATTTATTTTTACCAGATCTATATCGTAAGCATATCTGTTAGGCCTGCAATACACCAGTTCTGTCTGTAATGCATAATTTGAGTGTAGTGGCTGTCATTGTGGCGAGTAATCATTGTAATCGTTTGGTGCAGCTACACTGAATGTTCTCATCAAGCGAGACACACAGTTCTACCAGACATATCTCTGTTTTTCTGCAGCAGCTGTCTTTATTTTTTCAACATGGTGTGACAACCTGGTGCTGGTGGCATTTAAAAATGACAATCTCTATAGAAACAGCTGTGCTGAAGGGTGTGCAAAACAAATGGAGCCAGTGTAGCTGTTTAAAAACCCCACAATGTACTGCTGATGTAAGATGTTCAGTATGTGTCCAGTGTTGGGAACCTGTTTACAAAAGAAGCAAATGGTTAAATGTAAAAAGCTGAGTATTAATTCTACACACCTATATGCACTATTGAAATGACTATAATGATGTCACAGGGCAAGGGATCCCGAGCCCCCATAGGGGGCTTACAAATGACAATTCATCTTCCAAACAGAATCAAACTTGGATCCCAGCAACATATCTAATTTGATATTGATCAGATGTGAAAAATAATACAGAAAAAAAATTTGCTCTCTTTACAACTTTTACCGACAAATAAAACATCGCAATAGTGTAGATATCACACCAAAGGACAGTGATCTTGGCTGCTTAACATATATTTATTAAAAGCTCTATAGAATGCTTATCAGAGGGTAAGCAAATTAATTAAGACATAAAGAGATATTCAGAATTGTATAAAAATCAATATTCCAATCACAGTTGTCATATCAATTTAGCAACAGCTACCAAAAGTGACAGCGATTGGTCTTAGACTGCTTTAAACATTCAAAACATTCCATAGGATATAGCGAGCTCTTGAGTTGCAGCGGTGTTTAAATTAACAGTTTACAACCAGCAGTTTAAAAAAAGAATTAAACAGTTAGCCCAGTTACACCTGATCTCAATAACCAGCAAGCGTAACCTGCTGTTGGTGAGATAGATTGAGCAGGTTGTGTGTTTTCTTTTTCAAAATGAGACAGGATACATCAGCCTATTCATTTTATTCACCATTGTATGATCTGTCAGCCTCTCTCTTTTTTCTATCTTAAAAAGGACATTTTCTGGACAGCTCCGTTGTTATGGTTGAGGTGTCACTGCCTTGCTTTGGGCCATTTCAACACAGTAATTATTTGAGAGAAGAAGGTTATTCATTGACCTGATGAACAGTGTCTCAGTCACACCGGGATCTGCAGCCAGGTTTATAAGCTTCAGGCTACCTGCTTGTATCATCACTCAAGTCACAGAATACTCACACTTAAACTTAACCTCCCTGTTAGAGTCCAGTATTCAAGTCACTGCTCACCTGTAAAAACTTGCTGGAGGTAATATATTCTAATAATATCCAGCTCTTGGACTCAAACATTGTGGATAAATATCTATATTACGCAAAATAGGACTAAAGCTGCAGTGATGGGCCCTCATCTTGCAGCACCACCAACAACACAGTCCAATAATCAAATCATCATGAAAGTCCTAAAGATCATATCAACTTGCCTAAATGTTCCTCAATGATTTACGTGTCTGAGGCATCTTTACACGCAGTAAATGAGGTAAGTCCATCCTTTACATGTCTTGCTTGCTCCATAGTTATGAAAATGTACATCCTCAAGGGACAGTTAAGAGCTTCCTCCTGGACTGACTTCCCACAGGGAGAAGCCCCGTCAGGCAGTCATTTGACTCTGCAAATGCTGCACCCTTAAGCCTTGTTTATGCCTCTGCGTCGTGTCAACGCTGTACCTACGCCATACCTACGCCGTACCTACGCCGTCGACTGACTGACGTAAATGAGCATTTATAGTTCTATGTTGGGGGAAGGCGTTGCTCTGCAGTTCACCGCCAAGTCGCTAGGGGTGTGTGGCTTTGTCTTTGTATTGTTTACGGGGGGCTCTTGTCGGATTCCTTGGTGGTCATACTTCCTACTTCCTTGATAATCCTTTCTTCGGCTTGGTCCATTTTTTTCTTGGAGCTTTCACCACAGAAACTTTGAAAATGGCGGTGTTGTTGTTGTGCTGCGACCATAGGGCTGCGACTGAACCAGAAATTACGTTCTGAGCGGACCAATCACAGTCCTCGACGTTCACGTCACCACGCGTCAACGCGACGCGTAGTCAGGATTTTTTGAAAGCATTAATCAGGCTTTATGCTGCCTTCCTGATTCAAGTGAGTCCCCATCTCCATCTCCATTTTTTTTCCCCTGCAAGTTGACTCTGGTTGCTTCATCAGAGCTATCACTGCTTTGGCAAACCATGCAGATAGGTCTGTTATTGGCTACAACAATAAGTCTTGCTCTACTCTCGTCATCTGAGTCATGGCAGCGGGGGCTACACCCTGGATGGGTCACTCAGTCTCTTGCTCAAGTTTACTTCAACATGCTCACTGGTGGAAGTAAAGCTCAAACCAGCAAGCCTTGGTTGCTAGATGGCCACTCTACCTCTGAGCCATGCTAGCCATGTTTATGTTTCTTGTATTTAGTTAAGCCAAGTATTAGTATCTTGGCTAAAATGAGAAGCATCTATTGTAGGCTGACCCACTGCTCTATATCATATTGAGAGATAGTAAAGAGAAACATGACCCTCATATGAAGCCAGCAGATGAAACAGAATTAAGATGTAGAAACTGTTTCTCATAGATAGATAGATTGATAGATAGATTACTTGATTCATCCCCAAAGGGAAATTATGTTGTCGTAGCAGAATACAATAAAAAATACAATGGAGTAAAATATATATGGAATAAAATACTGATGTAGAATGAGAGTAGAAACAAAAATAGGACAACACTTAAAAAACAAGATAAATAAAAGATAAATAAGTTAGGTAAGGTGCAAATCGATAATGATACTGATAACAATAATACTGATGATATCCATCCATCCATTTTCGACCACTTATCCTGTTAAGGGTCACAGGGGGGTGGAGCCTATCCCAGCAGTCTTCGGGCAAGAGGGGGTTCACCCTGGACAGGTCACCGGTCCATCACAGGGCCAACACATACAGACAGACAACCATTCACACTCACAGTCACACCTACGGTCAATTTAGACTCTAATTGGGGACTAGGCTGATTGATACTCTAAATTTTAGAGTATCAATCAGCCTAGTCCCCTCTTGATGTCTTTGGACTGTGGGAGGAAGCTGGAGTACCAGAGAGAACCCACACAGGAACAGGGAGAACATGGAGACTCCACACAGAAAGATCCTGTGCTCCAGCTGGGACTCAAACCTTTTTGCTGTGAGGCGACAGTGCTGACCACTGCACCACCGTGCTGAATACTGATGATATGGTGGTATGTAATTGTCACTAATAATCATACTGTAGATAGTATAGTAATAGTAATGCAGTATATATGGTATATAAATGTAATTTAGTATAATTACATGTATAAATATTGATACATAAGTATTTGCACACAGATACGAATGATTTCCTGTATCGTTCCTTAGAGCAGTGGGGTTGAATGAGCCTGTTGCTGAAGCTGCTCTTTAGCTTGTCCAGTGTCTTGTGGAGGGGGTGAGAGGGATTGTCCGTGATTGCTAGCAGTTTTGCCAGCATCCTGTCCTCCTCCACCACCTCCTCCAGGGTGACAAGCTTGGATCCAACAACAGACTCTCATGTCACTTTTTGTGACATCACAAACTGTGATTAACTGTTTGTGTGACCAAGCCTCTTGGATCGCTGCTGTTGGCTGTGGTTGGAGTGTGAGATCTGACATTCCATACTCCATTAACCCACCTGCGGCTTCTCTGTGTTAGTGAGAGTAATTGGCCTCAACACACCACTTTAAACCCAGGAGCTCCTGCTCTCTCTCTCTCTCTCTCTCTCTCTCTCTCTCTCTCTTTCTCCCTCTCTGGTGCTTGTTGTTTAGTTAGTGGAGTGTTGTTTGTTGCTGATTGTCATTGATTGCCACATTGATGTGACATTGTTAAGAAACCTACCGTATTAGAGAAGAGAAGCTGCTTGTATTGTTTTATAAGCATGGTGCTAGAAGCTGGTTGAAGGAGTCAGTGCCCCAACTCCCCCTTCCCTGTTTCCTCCATTCCTTCATTGTCAATATTCGAAATTACTGATATCTATCAGAGAGTAATCCATTCTTCTGAGACGGTTCAACATCACTGTTTAGTTCTTGGTTTCTGATAGAAGGGAGGTGCCCCGAAATTGATTCAAATTAATAATTCTCTGACGATCCTTGATTATCTCTATTAACCAGCTTTCACCTTTTAAAGCCCAACAATCTTTAGTCTTATCCTGTACATTGTTGAATACTTTTTTTTTTTTTTAAACTGGCCAAAGGCTTGGGCCCCCTTATAGCTACCTTTGCAAGAACACACTTCAAGTGGAGTAAGAAAGAATGATGAGTGTGACAGCATTGCAGCTGGTTTGAGTAGAACGAGTGCACACAGCTGCAGACTGAAACCACACAGACAGAGAATAAAAGAGCCGGCTGAGTCTCCTTGGGTGTTGGCTAGGCTTCAGAGAGACACACGTTTGATCAAATAATGTCAGTGAAAGATGGATCCAGTCAGTTAGTCCCATCATAGTTCTGTGGTGGTTTTGCAGTTTCTCTCCCATTTTTTTTCTTTTTGTCTGTCATAAAACTTTCTGACAATAATGACAGCACCATCTTTTGCTCTAAAATTAGACAGAACTGACTTCTATGCCTATCAAAATTGCCAATTATGAGTGTGAGACAAAGGGTTACCGTCACTGGAAGTCAAACTGTGTTTTAAGTTTCCACACCAGGATGATGACAATAAAAACTTTTGGGCTATATAGATTTATCAGTTATTGTGATGATCTCTTCATTAAATGATTCCCTCAACTTGGGATAAAAGTGAAATAAAACAGGCACCTGTATGCATGGATACTATATGTAGGGTAAGAGGAAATTGAACGTGGTTTTCTTTAAAGATAAATAACTCAGTTATTAGTCAGGGATAATCTCATTCATAGTAAATTTAGTTGCTAATTATTGTTTTTCCTCACAAAAACACTTCAAATTGAATTTGTTGAATTGAATTCAATTAAAACAATTGAACCTGGCGGCATGGCAGCTGTGAGAAACAAGAGGAGTTGTTTGCTCTGGATGTTCTGTTTTTCCTTTCATATGATCTTCAGTGCGTTTACCTGGCTATCATGTGCATGATGGTTTTCAATGAAATTGTATGATTGTGGCGGCACAGTGGTTAGCACTGACGCCTCACAGCAAGGAGGTTTCGGGTTCGAACCCCGGCTGGAGCTGATTGACACTCTAAACTGACCGTAGGTGTGGCTGTGAGTGTGAATGGTTGTCTGTCTACATGTGTTGGCCCTGTGATGGATTGGCGACCCATCCAGGGTGAACCCCGCCTCTCCCTCGAAAGCTGCTGGGATAGGCTCCAGCCCCCCCCCCCCCCCGTGACCCTTAACAGAATGAGTGGTAGAACATGGATGGATGGATGAATGATTGCTTTGTTTCCAACCTGGTAGAAGAGAGAAAAATTGCAGGGTACTTTACAGGCTATGGATACTCAGGCTTTGCCTTGCCACTTCAATCAATTATCCTCAGAAATGGTCACTGAGGAATAAAGCCAACCAAAGTATGCTTACTGTTCATGACCTGAGCCAGGACGATGACATCAAAGGCTTTGGTCAGCCACTCCAGCTCAACCGTGGCATGCAGCTCAAAGGTTAAGCACTGAGAGGGGGCATGTGCCTGGAGGTTTATTCCCATCAGTGTTGGACTGCTGTGCCTATTGTATTTGTCATGAGAACTTCCCAATGTTAACAGTGGTTTTAATTCATCCTAGAGCCAAATAGCAGATGCAAGGTTCAATATTATTAAATTTAGCAGCAACAAACACCATTTGCAAAGAATTTCCCATTACCCCTCATTTTATAGAGAATGATTTTAACTTTTTTCATCCAAAGAAGAGGGGCTGGCATGGCTTGGAGGTAGAGTGGCCATATAGCAACAGAAGCTAAGATAGGCGGTACAGAAAATGGATGGAGGGATGAATAGTCTAAAGAAGCCCTGCTGTCACTTCTGCCACTTTATAAACTGGCCAACAAGACATGGTAAAATACTGGACTTGACTATGGCACTGATCGCCTGACAAGGCTCTTTTGACCCCAACTGCATCTTTCTAGCCGTGGTCTCTTAGCCAGCCCTCAGGAAGGTGGAAGAGGATGCTGGGTGGACTCGGGGCACTTTCCATGAACTGAATGGCTGTTTACACAGCAGCAGTTGGGATGTTTTTAAAGACTCTTGTACTGATTTAGATTAACTGACTTCCACTGTGTCAGGCTACATTACTTTCTGTGAACAGATGATTACTCCCAAAAAGACAATTACATTGTGGCCAAATTACAAGTCTTGGGTCAGTAAATCTCGAAGAACACCCTCAATAAGAAAAAGCTAGTTAATCAGCAGGGTGACATAAATCATTAAACAGAAGCACCAAAGTTGGTCATATGACTTTTATTAATGGCATCGCTGTGGACATTAATCCAGTATTGGTATTTGGGAATGAACGATCAATCTCAGTCATATTTATTAAGTTAAAGCCATGCAGAGGGCAAAGGCCATTTTGGCAGACCTTCATCAGCGGGTTCCCTGCAGTGACATGTGAGATTATTTGTTACATTAGCTGATGGACGGTTAAACAAGCTGTAGGTCTAGTTGCTCTTACACTGAACACCACTGAGGGCCGATGCACTGTTAGAGCTTCTGTTGACCTCTTGTATATATATTGCATGTTGTTGTTGTTGTTGTTGTTGTTTTATGATCATACCGCCCGCTCTGAACATTAATGACTTCCCAATCCAATTGAATCCCCATAATGCTTAATGTTTGACTTTGGTTGGCTTTGGCTGCTGCCCGAGGGTCAGCTGGGTTCAAATGACACAAAGGCACCAATATATTTATTTTTTTCTTGTCTAATATATGGATATGGATACAAAGACACTTTGGTGGTAAGTCAATAAAAAACTCTAAAAACATGTCTGGGTCAAGTTATTATACATCTGTAGGTGATAAGATGTGAACAGCTGCCCCCAACACTTTAGCCATCAAAAGAGTTTAATGCTTTCCTACGGGTCCTGGCATGGGTTGGACCTGTGGCTGTTTCCTGGGGGAGGGTTGGCCTGGGGCTCCCCGTGTCCTGGGGGTTTCTGGGTGCTCTGGTGACCTGGTCCTGACCTGCCTGCTATCCTGGACTGGGGGTGTGATGTCCTGGCCCCCCCACATCAGCTACAGCCAGCTACGCACACCATCTAAGACAAACCGTAGCACACACACATACACACACACACATACACACGCGTATACACACATACACACATGCGGTGCACAACTGACCCATAATCACACACTCAGACATTTATCTTAAAATTATATTAAATCAAATGGTAAGCCTGCACCGGAAATTCTGCAACCAATGTTTTTTCCTTCTTTTTTTTTCTTTTCTCCTCTCTGTTGTTGTTACTTTTTCTTTGTTTGTTTGTTTGTTTGTTTTTTTCTGCTATTGCTGTTGTTTTTGTGTCCCCCCTCCCCCTTGTCTTCCCTATCCTGTCCCTGTTCTCTCTTCCTGTCCACTCCTGAGCCTCAGTCCAGTAGCTTCATCAATGAACCAATACCATTCCCAATAAAATTAAACATAAATGCAATAGGAGGAGTATCAGATTCCTCCTTTGCAGAGTAAAACTGCTTCAGTACAACAAGGCACCAGGAACATTGATGCTGCTTGCCCCAGCTGCTGAACAGGACAGGTTAAAAAAAAGAAAAAAAGAGTTTAAAGAGAAATGTGGTCATGACAATGCTTCATGAAAGACATAGTTTAGTTTTTCTTTTGATGGACTCCATGGGGGAATAAAGCACAACAGTGGTGTATAGCGCTGATCAAAATAGCTGCTCTTTTTATTGTCTGTGCACAACTCACACACACAGTGGCAGCATGTGCATGTTGGTGTGTGCCAACCTGCACTTTCTTCCACTGTCTTTCCTGGCATCACTGTGCAAGAAAGAAGCACAAAAGAAAAGGCTGCCATAGTAGCTTTTGCCTGCTGTTCCCCTTGCATCTCGACTCCCTCTCGTCACATTTAGCCACCACAGTCCCTTGTTTGACATTTACTTTACAAAGGTGAGGAGAGACGAATGGTTGATTTTGAGAAATATCAAAAGCTATTCCGTCAACATTTCTGTTTTCTGTTTTCATTTCATAAACAACTGCTAATCCTTACGCTTACTGTGTGAACTCAAGACAGCACTCGATGCACATCATATGACAGGCTGCTGTGCAAGTGTGTTTTAAGCTTGACACAACACAAAGACCGATAGGTGTGCACATGGAATTCTCAACTGTGATTCACATCTGTATCCAAACATGGTTGTCCTAACATGGGAAGTTAGGTAGGAAGGTATTCCTCCTGCTAACACGTATTGCAGAGTCACTCACCAAGCCCAAATTAAATTCCTTGAACAAATCAATGCAGCTTTTTGGGATGTGTATGAGTACTGTTGTGAGAACTGTCAGTGGCTTTACACACTGACTTCTTCCAAGTTTGAGTGTTTGGGCCTTTTTTTTTACACAGTTGAGTGTGTCTACCCAGAGGTCAGGGACGAAGGTACAATGACATGGTTTTCAAATAAACAAACAACACAAATGTTCTTTTCTCACACACACACACATGCTTTCTATTTTGAGCCAAGCTGTGTGGCTCTAGGGATAGACACGTCAGTCTATCACTTTGGTCCAGAGTGAAATATCTTGAGAACCGTTGGATGGTTTGCCATTGAATCTGGCACAGATCCCCAGAGGAAAGGATTTTAAAGGGAGTCTATGGAAGCTCTGAAGGTACTCGTAAAGTCTTCTAAGTGAATTCCTGAGCAATAAAATAGACATTTGGATTCACTGAATGCACCTTAAAAGAAGTGAAAGATATTGAATCACTTAATCCCTTTATTGACTGTATTATTATTATTATTATTATTATTATTATTATTATTATTATTATATTGCTGCAGTTTTAGAATGGAACAGATAAACATGAAATTCAGTGCACTCATCTAGGGTTGCTCAGCTCGGGTTGTGATCTAATGTCTGAGACCTTTTTTTCCTTCTCTTATAAACATGATCTATTGTGCAATAGATCTAGAAGAGACAGACATGATCAACATGTTTGTCTCGCTCCTTTCATGTGTGTCATCCAGTCTGTCAAATTGGATAACTCCTGATGCGATGCTGGCTGCTCTGTCCTCAAATACCCCTGCAACAGAGGGAAGAAAGGCAGAAAGATGGAAAAAAGGGACAGAAACAAAAGGAATGATATACACACATAGAGAGAAAGAGAGATAGAGTATGTGAGCGTGTGAGAGGTGTGTCAACAAAAGGTCTAAATTTCCCCACAGACTGACAGAAATGCTGAGAGTATTCCATTTGGGGAAAAAGAAGAGTTCCAGTTGCTTGTCCGAAAATGGACAAATTTCGTCAGGGCCAGAAGCACAGAAGCTCAATCAGGAATTATCTTGAACAGATTCCCATTAATGCAGCACGGAAGACACAGGTGTGTACATTTTGTAAATATCAGTGGATGATGTCTATCAATCCTGGACTTAATTTTGCAAAAGTGTAACTTCAAACTGCTCATCAAGGGATGTTGGAACAGATGATAATTACACGGTTCCCCTGGCAAGTCCCAAATCTTGTAATGTCTGTATGCATGTCAGGAATGGTGTACATCAGGGTTCCCCAATAGGCGGCCCGTGGGCCATTTGCGGCCCACGAGAGGACGCAGACTGGCCCACACCAACTTGTGAGCAAAAAGGATTTTTTTTGGAAAAAAAAAGTAAATCTGGCAACTTTCCAAGCAGACTGTAAAACCAAATATTTATTTTGAGTAAATGGTTGGTTCTCAACTTTTGTTTCCAGAGTGCAATTTGTCTTTGTGTGACTCTCACAAACAGTATTCCTGAATCCCAGGGCACAACTAATAATAATGTTATAATGCACTATAAGTGCAGATTCAACGTTGGTATCTGCATTGTCACTGGAGTGAGGGTGTGGTGGCGCCCCCCTCCCTGCCGCCGTGTGCCCCACAGATGCTGTGGCCCTCGGCTTGGTGCTCAGGTCAGAATTTGGCCCTTGGTGAAATCTAATTGGGGAACCCTGGTGTGGGGATTGGATCTGGGGATTACCTGTAGAAACTGAATCACCACAACTTTGTCTTCATAATAGCACACTATTGTAGTGAAATAAACATTTGATCCTCACTTTTTTGTCATTTCATTGTGTTGGATTACAGCTTTAACCAGCACAAACACCAGATTTTATTCATCTTTACTGTAATAGGCAGCAAAAATCCAATCAGCAAATGAAATCACTGAGCCTACCTTTTTTTTTGTTATAATTTCAGAAAATTTGCAAAAGTCAGAGCTTTCATGTTGAAATCAGAGCTCGAAGTGATCATTCATGCCTTCATATCATTCAGGCTGGAATACTGCCATTCCATTGTCGCCTGTTTGATTGATTTGAATTGATTTAAATGTCCTTGTTACAATTTATACAGCCAGCATGGACAGGATCCAGATGACAGCTCTGGCCTGCACCATTACCACACAACTCGTGGGACAGTTTCAACTAGGACCTAATGACTGTTCCCCGAAGGGGGGGGGGGGGGGGGGGGTGGATTCTGCCATCCTAAACACCGTTCAAGGGTACAGGCCCAAGGAGATTGTCATATTGGTACAGTATGACAAGAGGGCAGCAGAATGAACTGTGTCAAATGGGCCAATGCCTTCCTGGAGGAGTAAGAGTACAGTGGCTACGTCATGTCACTTGTGAAAGGAGTCTTTTATAGAAGTATCAAGGCTACAATGTAGCAATATACCAGTCAAAAGGTTTCTGAACATCCACATATATCCAGTTTTTACTGACTTGAAGTAGTCCGTGTCCAGTTTATAACCTTGAAAAGAATAAAAATGTGATATTGTACTTTTTCAAAGATATAAAAGAGGGAAATCTGAGGATCAAAAAATGAACAACAATAAGCATATTTGCATGTTGATGGTGAGAAAAAGATGCCAGTTTAGGATTATGGACAGACTTATGTTCAAATTTGGAACGTTTTCTAGAAAATATTTTGAAACATGTGTTAAACAAAAGTTGAGATTTTAAAGGCTATATGTCATTTTATATCTACTGAGTAGATTTATTTTTTTAATTCCGTGGATTGTTTTTGTTGGAATAAAACTGGATGCTGGCTTAGAAATGCCTCTACATTGTTATACCCATGTGTGATGACTGAGCAGCCATGAGTCTTTTTGTATCACCAATCCAACGCTGAGTTTTGCATTGTTTTTCATTTGCTTCACCTGTGAATCAAGCACTGGCTAAATATAAATCAGGCCAAAACCAGAGTAAAAATGTTTACTTGTGTTACAGTCTTGTTACTGTTGATTTGGAGTTAGACTTTTTACAGGATTGAATATTAACATTGTCCATTGTTTACCTCATTGTATCCGTCCCATTTTATTCTTAAATGTATCTGTCTCCTGTGTGTGGATGAGATGTTCTTCCTGCCGCTGTCTATTTTCCCTCATTTCATTTTTTATCCATACTGTTGTCATTCTTATAGAAAAGGATAACATAATTGAATGGGTTACGGAATTTGAGCAGTATTTGAAAATCTATCCGTATCTCGTCAGTAGTTTAGAAATAAAGTGAAGTTTGTTTCTTTTTTTGATTCAGGATGAAACTGGTTTTGAAGGTTCTTGAATGTTTTGGGACTTTTTCATTTGGAGGACAGTGTCTGTATTCTTTTTAGTGGGATTATAGGCAAGACAGTACAGTGTGTGTGGAAATAAGTGACTTCACTCTTTATGGTAAAACTCAGCCCTCCTGATCATTTCCTTCTTTAAGCCCGCTGCTTGTGAGTGGAGAGACTAAGTCTGTAATATGTAGCCACAAACATATTAATATTAATATTTAACAGGTGCTGCTCAATTAAACAACTTTGAACAGGGGCTTTTCCCACAAGTAAGGAAATGTAAACATTTGGTTAAACGACGGTTTGTTAGCTTCCTTTTGGTGTACAACCACTGAGATGAGATCCCATCACAGTGGCTCAGCAGTGACACGGCCGTGCTAAGTGAGTATGAATTTCTCCAGCAGGGAGGGTGACAGGGACAGAGATTCTTCTTCTCTTGGTTTACCAGTGGATCGCAAATGACTTTTTGGTGTTTACCACCACCTACTGTTATATTCAAATAGTAACAAAAAAAAGGTCAAGTGATTAAAAAAAAAAAAAAAGTAAATTGCATTATCTTAGCCTTTTCAAATTTATATTAAGATTCAGGTTCATCCCTCACTCATTGACAACAACCCTGCCACGGGGGAGAGGAACAGGCAACTGGGGCCTGGCAGAACTGTTCTTTCCATAATAAATGCACCAAACTTTAATCTTATCAATAACATCAAGGCAGGAGGACAAAGGTGTAAAGGGAAGGCCAATGACTGATTTTGGAAATTAGAAAAGCTGAATTTGTGAGCAGCTCAACCCCACAAGAATGAAACAATTGTTTCAAGAAACTGACTGTTTTTAACAGTTTTCTATGAGAAATAATCAGGACACTTCAACTACATATATATGTATATGTTTGATGGCTTCTCTTGCAGTAGTTTATCACCTATTTTATTGGTTGTGGATCACCTTTGTGATTCAGTGTAGGAAAGCCTTTGGAGATGCGGGGGGGGGGGGGGGGTAATGAAAACAATCCACACAGTGAGAATTGTTGGCAGTTGAGAAACATATCAGCACAGTGTTGCAATTCACTGAATTGTTTTGCTTTGTTTTGTTTTTCAATCTGCAAAATGTTGTTGGAGATCGCAGATAAAAACTCCAGATGACAGACTGAGCACATTCACTGGGCTGTCTGGAACTGGCGATGGGTTGCTTTGCTTCTCGTCTCCAAAGACACAATCGGAGAGGGTTTCTGCTGCTGGAAGACAGCCACAGATATCACGCAGGGTAAATACTTGGGGTGACACAGTGGTGCAGTGGTCAGCACTGTTGCCTCACAGCAAGAGGGTTCCGGGTTCGAGTTCCAGCACGGGGTCTTTCTGTGTGAGTCTCCATGTTCTCCCTATGTCTGTGTGGGTTCTCTCTGGTACTCCAGCTTCCTCCCACAGTCCAAAGACATCAAGAGGGGACCAGGTTAATCCAGACTCTAAATTGACTGTAAGCATGGATGTGAATGTGAATGGTTGTCTGTCTCTGTATGTTGGCCCCTGCGATGGACTGGTGACCTGTCCAGGGTGAACCTCACTTCTCGCCCGAAAGCTGCTGGGAGAGGCTCCAGCCCCCCCCCCCCCCCCCCGATCCTTAACAGGATAAGAAGAAAATGGATGGATGGATGGATGGATGGATGGTAAATACTTGGAGCTGTCAGTACTCCATAGCCTGCTGTATTGTGACCCTGTTGTAAATGACACAGAGGGCAGCAAAGATTAGCCACGAGCAATGACTACTTCAAATATCCTGATAGCAAACAAGAGTGCAATTTGCATAGTGTGGACATTAAACTGGTCTGATGACTTCAAATGGCATATTGACAGGCATTTCAAATGAAGCGTCTTTAGGGGCTGTTGAAAGTGTATCACCACACCTTAACGTTGCTGGCAGGACTGAACCTGTGTGGAAAGACCCCAATGGATTTCAAGTCCATCGCCTTAACCACTCGGCCACAAAAACAGGCTTTGAAGCCTTGCTTGTTGTACTGCTTTACCATCAACAGTCAGCCATTTGTGAGCTGTGTCACAAGTGTTCCTGGCGTCCAGCACATTTAAACACAGCACTTTAAAAAAAGTATAGCATTTTCAGCAATATGCTAACCTGGATTCAAAATATATCATCTTGACCACTACAATGCACCTTCCGCACACTGTCACCTGTAAAGGTTTCTACATCTAACGTTTCACTTTTTTTAGCAATACTAAAATACTGAGGAACATTCTGAAACACTGCCTTTAAAGAGCAGCATCACTCGTCAAGACTTCCTAGTGTCTCTGAACAGATATGTGATCATGACAATCCTGTGCCATAGTAATATCCGTGTTTCCACTGCATGACTGAGGCTGCAGATGAAAGCCCCAGATCAGAGACAAATCTCAAATGTTCTCTCATCGCTGTGTTTCTCTGTTTGAATTGTATTCTTCAACCTAGCACCTGGAACCACCATGCTGCCTCGAAACCCCATCACTTCCCTAATTAGCTTTTAGAATGTTTACATTCGACCAGCAGCTGTGAATCATTGTTGTATCCTTGACAGCCTATATTTCTTTTTTGAATATTGTTTTTGTTTTTTGATGTCCTGCCTTCAGTGTAAATGATTTCTGCCTCACCCTTGGTTAAGTTCATTGTGTTTCTGTGGCCTAAATAAAGAGAAAGAGACTGCAGCGGTGCTGGATGTGTAAATGCCCATGAAATCAAACAAAATCTCTGTAAAACCTACATTGGGACCCCTATTGAAGAGAAGCATGTCAAATGGCATCCGCAGTTTTTGGAGTCACCTTTGCAATAAAGACCTCTGCTTTAAAAGGCTGCTGCACAGTACAGTGAAAACACTCTTAAAGATCATGATGCTGTATTCAGCGGTAGCAGAAGTACTGGTGCAACTAATAGCCATGGAACCATCATTGCTACTGGAGTCCCTGTAGTCAAATGTGGGAGTCGAATGTTGCTGCCCCATCAGTGTGCTTTAACCTTTTGTAATGAGCCCATATCAAGGGGGCCTTTTCACACTCTGTGGATCAGTGACAGTTTTCTTTTCTTTCAAATATTGTGGTTGTTTCTTTTCCTTCTCCTCCTCTATCTGTCACCATGGTTTGCTCTTCTCACAGCTAATTTAGCTGGAAGTGAGAAAAGGTAATGGAGGGTAGGAAAGAATGACGGAATTTGAAAGGAAGTCAACATGCTGACTGTGCAGATTCCGCCTCAGTGGTACCCCAGCCAGCTGCATCCATCACGGCCTGATGCTAATGGCTGTTACAGACATGCTCCCTCCTCGCCATGCCCAAATCATCCACATATCACTTACCAACCCCCCAACCCCCTTTTAGCCTGCATGGCAAAGGAGACTTGACACAGAAATGAGTTGAAACTAATGACTCTAATGAGTCGCTTCCCCCCTGCCAATGACTGCCGTCATTACCACTGCCCCTGCAAGTGCCTCCAAATGGCTCTGTTTTTAGCCTGGCAAACTGCCGCTACCCGTCATTGAACAAGGACTGGGAGGGGACGTCTCTGCCAGAGTCATCCTGTGAACCCTCTGTCCTAAAAAGAAGTCAGGTTTTTATTTTCTTTTTTGTTTTGTTTCTTTTTTTTTTTCAAGATCAAATTTTTTAAAAAAAGTTGTAGGTAAAGGATGTCTATTGTGAAGCCTAAATAAATTAAATCTAGACTCACAAAACATTTCCTATTTATCAGCCAGGAATGTGAAGAGAAGCTGCCAGCAGTATTTATGACCTTTATGAATGGAATTATTTAGTCTTAATATCTCCCCTTGTTCTTTTATCTGCTAGTTAGACCTGGGGCTGCCCAGTTGTGCAGTGGTCAGCACTGTCACTTCACAACAAGAAGGTTCCAGGTTTGAGTCCCGGTTCGAGCACGGATCTTTCTGTGTGAGTCTCCATGTTCTCCCTGTTCCTGCTGGGTTCTCTCTGGTACTCCAGCTTCCTCCACAGTCCAAAGACATCAAGAGGGGACGAGGCTGATTGATACTCTAAATTGACCGTAGGTGTGACTGTGAGTGTGAATGGTTGTCTGTCTCTATGTGTTGGCCCTGTGATGGACTGGTGACCTGTCCAGGGTGAACCCCTCCTCTCGCCTGAGGGCAGCTGAGATAGGTTCAAGCCCCCCCACTACCCTAAATAGGATAAGCAATGAATGGATGGATTGTTAGACCTGGGTTTTAAGAAGCCATGTATGATGTTTGTTGTCTTCCAGGATGATACTTCTAAATTTGGATGTATGGTTTATCTATCAATCAGATTTATTCCATAACAATCTTATTTTCCTTCAAACGATAAACAAATGATCATAGAGCATGAAAAAAGTCGTAGAACATTTAAAATGTATTTTATTATATTTATTGAAGGTCTTAAAAATGCTCTTAATGTCTTAAACTGTGGTAGAGGGAACAGAATGTGCTGCTAATTCATGTTTGTCCTTCAGTGAACAAGGAATGTTGTAGAAGACACAAGAAAAACTGTTGTTTCTTATTCAACATCATCATTATTTTGGTTTGGGTTATCAATATTCAGTTAAAATTTATTCAGCAATGAATGCAATGCATATTGGTTCAGTTTTGTCCTTTGCTCTGCAATCACTTCACAGTTGAACATGTGGTGTGAATATGTCCGATGGTGCTCCTTCCTTCGTTACAGCCTCTCCTTGCGGTTCTCCTGGGAGAACTAACTGCAGTGTGTGCCATTGTAGCACACACAAAACGTACCCAACGGACTGTAGAAACAGGCAAAAACTAGACAAAGAGTACAGCTCAATGCTTTTTGGTGCAAAATGAATGCCATCTTGCACAAAAATGAGACAGTTCTTGGTTGTTCACTGTTGCTTTATTCACCCTTTAACACTCATAGTCACGCACATTCATACACCGGGTGCTGTGCATGCAGTCCCCTCAAGAAATGAATGTAGACACAAAAAAATGAATGCCTGAGTGTCTTAATGTGTAAGGGAAATTAAGGTAAGCAACAGGGAAGAGCCATGCTTCATCTAGCCATGCCTCCATGAATGCATCCTGTGTCTGTACCCAGATCTGTGTGTGGATGTGTGTCTCAGAGCCACAAACAGCCCAGGCCTCTGCTCCCTCCTCTTGGCAGCCTCCTCTCCTATTTGAACATGCAGTGATCTTCACCCATAGACCATCTCTGCCAAATGCTCCCAGCAGTATCAGAGATGGCGACAAGCCAGGGACCCAGGATGCCAACACTAAGCCCCTGCTGGGGGCCCCCACTGGTTGGCCAAGGTCAAGTGTATTTAAACTCAACTTCTTAGCTCATTGGGTGAGGTGGTGTAAGATGGGGGAGGGGAGTGATAGTGGCGGAGTGGCTCAGCAGGATACCTGGAAGGGAAACAATGCAGGACTATATAAAAAGTGCAAAAACAAAACAAATAATATAGCAAGTGAAGCAGTGGTTGTCATCCTTACGGGTCGTATAGAAATAACATCTTTGGTAGTGCAAATGCATAACATTACATGCAAATGCACAAGCAATGATGTTGCAGCACACATTGGTTGCTCTGTATTTTTAAGTGTGTCTATGTTGAACTGAGAAGGAAAAATCTCAAAACCTTTTTGAATGCATCAAGTACAGCGGAGGTTTTATCAATTGGTGGTTAGCCAACATCAACATCGCAACAGATGTTTTATGACCTGGAACTGACAACTATTTTCAACAAAAATTCCCTGAATATGCTTTTCTCTTGTAAATTGCTTTGGCCAGTGATATTACATCTGTTTGTCATAACAGCGCACAGGTTAGGGTAGGTGGGTAAAGGCAGGTGCAACAGGGGCTACAAGGATAAAAGCAGCATGACTGGCAATTTCCATGTGTCTTCCAACACTTTCTGAGGTAAAAATAGTGCATGTTTGCAAATAATTTTCTCTTACCTGTTATTTTCCTCTTTTGAGATTCTGGTGAAATCACAGGTTGAAACCCGATGTGACCTGCAAACAGTGCTTCAAAGCACAGGTCCCAGGTGTGCTTCATGGCACCTTGTTTGATTTATGGTGTTGTTATATTAGATTTCCTGCAAGGAACAGTTAGGACACACAGAATTTGTAGTAGAACACATCTCTAATGGTGAAGCAGAAGAGTTATGTCATAGATTGAGCAGTGTGGCATGATTTATTACAGTCTCTGCCCAGCAATGAAAGGACCAGTGAGTACAGCAGAGTGGCATGGGCTGAGCCAGCTCAAGAGCAGGAGGTGACAGTTGGGCAGTGTGCTGTTTGAGCAGAGGACACATTGGTGTCCAGACTCACAAAGAAAAACATATATTTGAACTATAACAGTGACAATATTTAAGGCAAATTCATGAATTTTTGTAAACTTTTTTTGGTTGTTGTTTTTTTTCCATTTGAACATTTCCCCAAATTGCAAATCAGAAACCACTTTCCATCCCCTCCTCTCTCATGTCACAGAGGTGCTCAGAACAACAGGTGTCACAGAGTGGGATATTATGAGCAGAACATTACTGGAGCTGCAACTAAAACTGACCTCTTGTAAAGTCTTTCCCAAAACACTCTGGTCACACATTCTGGTCAAAGGTGAGCTCACCTTTGCTCATGCAGCGAAACGCCAGAGGAGGGGAAAATGGGCCGGTGCGCTTGTGTCTTTGCCAGCGTAGACTATGCACAGTGTTTCTAGGAATATTTCTCTCTCACGTTTGCTCACTGCACAAAGTGGAAGAATTGCAACTGCTCTTTGGCAAAAACAGGGACTTTTCTTCATCTGTGGTTTTGTGCTTCACGGAGACTCTGTCAGCATAGTAGAGTTGGAAGCCTGCCAGCTGCAGCACAGAGACACGGAACTTTCTGGCAAAACTAAAGGTGAAGGAATCTGTGTTTACATCAACGGTGGTTGGTGCAACAATGTAACAGTTAATGGTAAAGGATTCCAGCAGCACTGTTCTCCTGACCTGGAATCCTTTACCATTAACTGTAAGCCGTTTTATTCACCCTGTGGGTTTGCTTCATTCATTCTGGTCAGTGTTTACATCCCGCCGCAGGCCAACGTGCAGGACGCACAGCGCATGCTCGCCGACCAGATTCTGTGTGTGGAGCGCACCAACCCTGACTCTTTAGTTCTTGTTCTTGGAGGTGGTGAGATGTGCTGGCACAGCCTGGAACAAACAAAATTCAGTTTACATTATGAAGGAATTAAAAAATCGTGTCACACACACAGAAGTGACACATGCACTGGCTTTTTTGACAGGAGGTGCCAGAGGTGTGCAATGCAGAATGCTGAATGCAAGCAAGAAAATATCTGCACTTTGAATGTATATCAAATGAATCCGCATAGCAATGAGTTTATATTGAATTTCTCAACAATAAGGATTTAAACAAGCACATATAAAGTGAACAATATTGATCTGAGTACAGAATCTTGTTGACGTGCATAACTTTTTTATTTGTGGCCAGTGTTGTGTTTTGATGCACTCTAACTGAGAGTCCCTACAGCGCATAACCTGCAGACCTCCTTATGCCTTAAAGGCAGCTTCTTTCTCAAGGAGACAACATTCTGGGATATATTTGACAGGATACCATTTTAGACATCAAATAAGGCCATACATTTTCAGTCAGTATCATACCATGAGAATTTATTATTCTGTTTTCATACCAAAGTCACAGTATGTATACTGTACAGTGTACATATAATTGCAATGTAGGATGCAATAGGCGGCACAGTGGTGCAGTGGTCAGTGCTGTCACCTCACAGCAAGAAGGTTCTGGGTTCGAGTCCCGGCTCGGGCACGGGATCTTTCTGTGTGGAGTCTCCATGTTCTCCCTGTTCCTGCTGGGTTCTCTCTGGTACTCCAGCTTCCTCCACAGTCCAAAGACATCAAGAGCGGACCAGGTTAATCCAGACTCTAAATTGACTGTAGGTATGAATGTGAGAGTGAATGGTTGTTTGTCTGTGATGGATTTGCAACCTGTCCAGGGTGAACCCCGCCTCTTGTCCGTAGTCACTGGGATAGGCTCCACCCCCCGCGACCCTTAACAGGAATAAGCGGAAGACAATGGATGGATGGGTTTCAATATATGTTTAGTTTTAATGCTTGGATCTAGATGTCACCAGACATTAGTCCCACTGGGATTTTCGTGTGATTTATGGAATGTCAACAAATCAATTTAGGGATTTATCTGGTCTGCATTAAATCCTTTAAATCTGTAGAGGCAGTGAAACTGATCTGGGGTGTGGTGGTGGAACACCCATACTGTGGGTTGGTCCTCCATTCATCGAACTTCAATATTAAACATGTTCAGTAGTATACCCAGTGTTGCAGCGTGATATTCTCTGAGGTTTATAGTATGTAATATTTGGAGTCTTCCAGGTAGAGGAGCATTCAGCTGCTCTGCTTTCCGGCCCAGAGCCAGGCCACTCAAAGGAGCTCTGGCAGGGGTTGTCCCGGTCACTGCTGCTGTTGGCTGCAACAGTAATGGCAACCTTTGGCTGACCAGATGCTGGTCACAGTGGAAAGAGGACATACCTGCTGAATAGAGGGAACCCTGCTGGATCAGGCTAACACATCTCATCCATCCACATTAGAGGAGGATTGGGAGAGAGGAAAGAAAGGAACATGAGCGATAGGCAAAAGATCTTTCTTCTAAACTACTGTAAGGCAATTGATTAGGAGACACAGGTCTCACAGGGGCTTTCTTCCTCTCTGCTTCATCAACTTCACAATTTCAAGATGAATTTTCAGGAACCTAAATTTGAGAATCCTCGGCACTATGGGATGTTCTACTTGACGTTTGATGGAATTTTCCATGTGTCTCTCTGTGTCTGCCTGCACTGCTGAAGCAGTCAAATTCTTTTCACGTACAAGAGTTCTTCTCGACCTACGTAACACAGAGGGAAGGAGCTCACACACGGTCCCCTTCCCCACGGTGTTCAGCACTTCAAGGACAGGTGCCTAGAGTACCAGTTGCAGGTTGTTCAGATTGGGGTATGACAGTGACCTTCAGTTGACAAAGACATTGCTGACTAGAAGTAACAATGTGACTGAGATGTGTGCAACTCTTGCTGTAACCATCAACCAATTCCTAAAAAGCAAGATGTTTACATTTTATGGAGTGTGTCAAGACGGCAGGAAGAGGTGACAATATTTAGACCAAACAGTAATGTCATCTTCAGACTTGGTGGTGACGTGCTAATGTTACGTTTGTATTGATCATTGCTGGGTTCCCATCAAGCATGAAAAATATCCTCGCGTGTAAGATATCTGATGACTACTTAGGTCTTCTGTCACGAGCTCACATCCAAAAATCCAAAGCTGAAATATTGGTCAAATTCATTAAACAGGAAAGGATGTGATCTAAAAGCAGCAATTGTTTTTGACAAAGACTTTGTCTTAAGTTATATTACGGTTGTTTTATTGCCCAGTGCAAACTATCAAATAGCATCTGGCTCAGTATATTGGCACCATCATCCAGATATCCAGTTTGTGCATGAAGTCCACCAAAATATGGTTAACATCAGTATCAGCATCCGTTTATGATATTTTCAATCTAATATCGCATTTCTTATTTGCATATAGGCTATTTTTAGAAGAAAAAAAAATACACTTGCCGAAGTCAGTTTTAAAAGTATTGTTTCATTTTCCTGACACGTTGGAGTCATAGGTTTGTTCTGAGGGGATTTTGGATCTTTCTATCAATCCATAACTCAGAAATCACCAACATCCATTGAAAACCGTGTTGTTTTTTCAATTAAATGTTGTGAGTCAGGCTCTGAATGGCAGCTGTGGCTAGGGAGGGTGGAGTGTCGACAAGTAATTGGAGGGTTCCTGGTTTGGCTGCTCATGTGATTGCTGGTTGGTACCTTTCATAGCAGCCTCCACTGACAGTCATATGAATGTGTGTAAATTGGTGAATGTGATATGAGGTGAGTGGTTTGAAAATAAATAAAAACAAACTAAAAAACCCAGCATCTATTTCTTCCATTTGGCAAAATGTGTACAAACAAAGAAGTTATCTGTCAGCCTTTTGTCAGTTCCAGTTCATCAAGTTCTGACGCTTGGTTAGAGGCTGGATGAAGGATGATGATCAGGCAAACACTGGACAGCTGCAGACCACAGATCCAAATCTCATTTGCAGTTGAAGGTGACACATTTGCTAGAAGTCAGATTAAAAGAGTGTGGTGTGTATCTTGAGGAAAGCACCAGTCTTACGATTGCTGTTTATTTCCACTTTCCAAATTTGAAATTTATAGTAACCAAGATCACTTAACCTTGAAGAAGTAATTAAGCAGGCCTGGATGCTTTCTTAATGCTGACTCAGCAATTTTGTTGTGATTGTTGCTGTGCTCAACCTAACTAGCTTTAACCATTAAGTGCATTCATCCTTAAACAAAATATATTTGTTTTACTTAAATTTGGGAGGTGAAACACATCTGGATCTGAAATAGGTGTTACCCACATTTGAAATGTAGAGTCTCTGTTTATTTTTTGTTCCCTTTATTTTATAGAGCGCTCTCATGCCCGGGGCTTCAAAAGCATTGAAGCAGCAGACCTCAGGCCGAGGGAAGGACCCTGGTGCCAGCAAAAGTTCTACCCATGTATCTTAACTGTGTTTTTAACTTGTGACAAAAAAGACAAATGACTGAAGGAATCCATGTTATGGAGGTAAAATGATCAAAATCAACCAGCGCATGAAAATTTGATGTGTGTGCCTGCTGTGACTTGCCTTAAAACCGTAATTAGATTCAGGGCCCCTCTCTATATAGCCTAGCCTCCGGAAGAGGTAATGATGCAGAACTTGTCTTGAGGCCCTGAATCTCTCATTTAAAACACTGCTTTCTTGAGTATATTGGGAGATTTCCCTGGGTATTTGCTTGCTTTTCCATGTGGATAAAGCAGTCTTGCTTTGGGAGTTGCTTTTTTCTATAGTTTTTTGTTTCCAAACATTAATATAGAACATGATTGACTTATCCTCTATTAATGGCCAGACTAATTTTACTTAATAATAAAAGAAACAAAATGGATGTTTTTGTTTGTTTGTTTGTTTTCCCAGAAGCGAATTGAAAACATAAATAAAACATTGACTCAATTGAAAAGTTAGATCCATCACATTGGATCTCATTTATGTTTATGAGATCCAATGATTGACATAGTCAAACATTCTTGGAGATGGAGGTGCTGTAACACCATAACTGCCTCTTGCCCCATTTCATTTGGCCACTATGCTAGAAGTATATTCCTACACTCTCAGATATGAGAAGAATACTCATATGTGTGGCTATGAGTTGTCCCTCAGGACAGCAGACATGGTGTATCAACTCAACAATTTATCACCTTGAAGCAGTAGTGATGAGACACTTGGCACAAAAGTCATGTCATTGCTCTCATGTAAAGTTGGATTACATTTTTGATATGACATGACTTCAAGTCTATCAAAGAAGATGGTAAGAACATAAAAGTTGAGGGCAAACTAAATCTGATGCTAAGGAAATGCTACACTGATAAATGCATGTGGAAGAAAAACCTGCATCACACACCTCATTCGAACACTTAACTAATCAAAAGGCATGTTGCTAGGTGCTAGTGGGGTAGAACAAATGGCAGAGGAGGATGAGTGCACAAGCAAGCAGAAGCAACAGGCAATGTCATGGTAAATTAGGGCAGCATTGCCATAGAGACAAGGTTTATGTATGGGTAAACAGGTCACTTTGGAGTGAGAACTATAATGAATAAACAAGGTAGCATTATTTGCTTACATTTTTAGAGTCCCTAATTTGGTGACAAATAAAATGTAACTTCATACTCTGCAAAGCCTGGAGGTAATTTGTCTCACATTGGCACAAACCTTGACAGCGACTCAAGGATGAGCTGAAGGTCTCTGTCACTGCAAAGGATCATGATACCTTTGGCCAGACTCTGCAGCTCCTGAGGTAGTGACCAAATGTCATACATTTTATTTTGTTAAATTGTATGCATTTCTGTTGGGTTAGCTTTGTGAAGAGTTCCCGTCAAAACTAAGATCCATCCATCCATCCATCCATCCATTGTCTCCCTCTTATCCTGTTAAGGGTCACGGTGGGGTGGAGCCTATCACAGCAGCCTTTGGGCAAGGGGTGGGGTTCACCCTGGACAGGTCACCAGTCCATCACAGGGCCAACATACAGAGACAGACAACCATTCACACTCACAGTCACACCTACGGTCAATTTAGAGTCTGGATTAACCTGGTCCCCTCTTGATGTCTTTGGACTGTGGAGGAAGCTGGAGTACCAGAGAGAACCCAGCAGGAACAGGGAGAACATGAAGACTCCACACAAACGCACAGACATGTGCCTGAGCCGGGGCTCACCTGGAACCTGGAACCTTCTTGCTGTGAGACGACAGTGCTAACCACTGCACCACCATGCCACCATAACTGAGATCAGATTTGCCAAATTTGTAATGAAAATGGCTTCCAATTGACCAAAAAGAGGGTCAGCAAGGACAAGCTCCAGGGACCATGCACCCTCACCTGATTCATCTTCAGTGAGTCGCATTGACTTGATGAGAATTGTGACTGCAGAACTGTTGTGTTTTTTGATGGACCCTCTTTAAAACCAGCCTCAGATCAGAGATGTCACTGATTAAGGATGAACTTAAAGTCTATCAAGAACGTGCAAAAGAAGCTTGACATACACAAGAAATCATACTGGAGCTGGGGTGCAGTGCCAAGGGCTTCAGGCTAAGGTTGCCTCACTGACATCCAGATGCCTGTCCTGTGGTGAGCCTCATCTACCGTTCTTTCTTTTCCTTTTATGTTTATTTGATAGGGACAGAATTTTCCAGTGCCATGCATCACAGCATTTGCAGTTACCACTGATTTCCAAAGCCCATCCCTTAGAAGGGCTTTTAGAATAAGTCATACAAAAATAGGTACAATAAAACATAATAATTATAATAATAATAATAATAATAATAATACATTTATTCACTGGTGCCTTTCAGGAAACTCAATGTCCCTACATAAAAATCATTAAAACTACATAAAATACATCAAAACAAAATAAAGTGTAAACAATGAACAACGATAATGAAAGACAAAAGCAATGCAAAGAACAGTGTTTAGTTTACAAGCGCATACATGTATAAAAGCAACACCCCCCCCCCCCCAACACTGCTCCTACTTGAGGTGACATGACAGAGGTCAGAGGTTTTGAGGTCTCTCATCTAACAGCACAACTCTATGCACATCTTCAAAGATCTGTCTCTCTGAATTCATTAGCAGAATCCTGAAAACTTCATGGTTGCTAATAGTAGCTTTGTTTATCTTGGTGTTCGTGTCATTAATAGGCCGCTAATCTTTGTCGAGCTGGTTTTACTTCTCTTTCAGCACGTACAAGGGATTACTTGGAATGTTGGTCTTTACTGCGCCTCTCAGTGGCTGCAAGGTTCAGCCAGTCAGCATCCTTTGAGGAGATAGTGCATGGTTTAGGGCAGGGCTGGGCGATTAGTTCCTACAGGGGGACACATGAAAAATCTGTTTTGGAGGGCCAAGCCAACAATCACTGCAGCTTAATTCTGCTCAATATTAATTTTCTCCCATTGTAAAAAAAACAACAACAAAAAAAATCAGAAAATTATACATTTTGATTTGCTGCTGTTGGTAATAAGAAGTATAAAAATATTCAGTAAATATTTATCTAAATTCATGAACTGTGGTGTAGGTCAAAGAGGAAGATAATACTAAAATAATTAACAGTTTCAAAGAAAAACAGTCATTACATCACAGTTTTATTTGATTTTTAACTAGTTGATCGTCATAAATACTGAAAAAGATGTTTTGCAGCATGTTAACGATAAGCAACTCATCAACTATATACAAAAAGCAACAAGCGCAGTTCGGGTTATTGTTCAGTGAGAAAAATCCAGTCCGTGGCATAGTTGCGATTCAGATTGTAAAACTTCAACACAGCAACTTGTGGACCACAAACTAAGAGCATGGCTTTACCTTTGACTTCTGGAAAGACATATTTAGAAAGATGTAAATAGTTGTTCATTTGCATTTATGACTGACAAACATCGGGCTGAACAGGGATGCCCAAAGGGCTGGACGTAGCCCACGGGCCGTAAAATGCCCAGGTCTGGTTTAGGGGATATGACACTAACACCGTTGTTCAAACGACAATGGATGTCAGCGTAGACGCTGCGCTAGCGTCACTTATATCAGAGCTGGAGAGCGTTTCTTCTTTGTAAAAAGAGCAAAGACCATCACTGAAGGTTGTTTTGTTTTTTTCTCCATGGGAAGCGGTTTTCACTCTTCTGCTGAGTGATGGACACGGATAGACAGATAGCATCTTCCAATCACCTGCCCAAAATTTCTTGAAAGTATCTGTCCTTTTGCAAACTGCCTCTACGGAGGACTTCTCACTATTTTTAATATAACAAATATCTGGTGTGTCAGGTTAGTACAAACAACCACTGGTACTCAGATTGTGCGGGTCAAACATTGAGTTCACTGGGGCAGACACATATAGGGCCTACAACCACAAGGTAGCATTTCCAGGCTAAGTTTAGTCCTGCAGTCCGAAACAGTTGACTCAGCATCAGCGATCACCTCATGAACTCAAAACTGATTTAAAACAGGAGACAACACCTTGATTTATTTTCAGGAAAAGAAGAAAGTCACAAACTGTGCTGCATGTCACAAGTTGAAAATAGATCCGTATTTCATTGTTGAGTAAAATGACTGAAGATTTCTTCTTGTTAATCCTTCAGTTCACAGTTCAAAACATGTCAGGGTGCAGTGGCTCTTTCCATATAATATGAATGAATTTAAAATGATTATACTCATTAGAAATGACCGAATACATCTCATCCAGGTATTCCCCCATAACTGCTAGTGCGGGAATCAGTGTGTTGTCAGTAATGTGAAGAGAAAATAGCTGTGGCACATGATCTGCATGTTGCCTTTTCAACCTGCAGCCACTCCACAGCAGCTCTATCTACAGGATTGACTGTCTTTTTGTCTTGTTAGATTAATGGAATGCAGAGAGGAAAGAGAAGTGAACACTCCTTATCATCCACATTTCACCAACAAAGTACACAGGCCCTTGACGAGGCACTCTAAGAAATGAGATATGAGTTCAGTGGAAGCAGACTCTTTAATTTGCTTCATTTTATTTCATGTTTTATGCTTTAAGATGAAAGCACTGGTGGCTGTCTGTATGAATGACAGGCTTTGTTATCTGCTGCCTGAGAGTCTGTATTAATTAGCAAACAACCACCTAAATATGTCCCGGATCTGAGGGTTAAATCAAAATGCTAACAAAGAGCAGATTAGAGAATTGGCCCAGAAAGCTTCAAAATCACAGAGCTGAGTCCTGCTGTGGGTGTATCTATTAATACTTTCATCGTTTACATCATACAGAGACAGAAAAATATCCCAAGGTGGATCCATCCAGCAGAGACCCTCAGATTCCTGATCCCTTGTTGTGGTTGATTTGTTTTTTTCTGAAGCGTGTTGGGGCCACAGGCCATTTTGATAAAGGCACACCTGAGTTTCTGTGGGCTCAGGTGTGCCTGACTACCGCCACACACTTGACATTATGCCCCATGGTGCTCGCTATAGGTGACAGCAGAGGAATGTAGATTGTTATTTACCATTTCAGTGTTTGTGGCAACCGTTGTGCTTATTTATTTATCTTTTTCAGAAGTAGTGATTGGCCTGATGAGAACAAGCTGGCTCACAGAGGCAGAGCTATTTGGAACAATGAGAGTTGGCTCCCCTTGGAGAGCTAGATTTTTTTTCTTCTTCTCATATGGGCAGAGATTGTACCATCAGATGGGGGGGCATGAGGAAGTAATTGAGTAGACACAATTTTTTTTTTTAGATACTTTTCCTATTACAAGGGTGTATTGCAAGTGATCAAGATCAAAAAGAACCATAAGAATGTTGAGAATGATAAGACTGATAAGACCTGACGCTGCTCCATGACCTCTTATGTACAGAACTTGAGCGACTTGTTTCTCAGACGAATTCTGACTTACTGTTTTGTTTTCTCCGATCTCTTATTTCATTGCTCAGTACATTGTTCTCCTGTATTTCTGCGTAGCATTTACTAATATTCAAAAAACAAAACATTTGTAGTTCCTTCAAACGAATTCTATTGACAATTCTATGAGCTGTTTAGAGTCACACCAGCAGCCTGCAGTCCGACACAGAGTTGGAGACTAATAGTGGAGTCACTGAATTAACAATGATTGACTAATTAAGTGGTTAAAGCTCCTATCACTGAACAACTCAAAGTTTGTTTGATGGTAAAGGGTGCAGTTAGCAAAATATCAGGTAATTCATAGAGGGCGTGCAACCAAACACATCAGATGCACAGCAACATTTTGCCGAGTCAGAGCAAAATACTGGGGGGATATTCTAAGAATAGACTGGAATTATATGGTATGTTTCAAGGACCCAATGCTGCTTTACAGTGTGTGAGACAGCAGGGTCTACAACGCAGGCTGGAGCTACTCGCTGCCGCCTCATCAGATATTATGCTCCTGATTGCTTGAAAGCTAATCAGATGCTCTAGACTGTTCCAGACCAACCTGACAGAATGTTGATTGATGCTACCTACGAATAAGAAGCAGGAGAGAACTGACTGGTTGGACTGGCTGCTACCTGGTGGCTTGTCTGAGTGGAAGAAGCTGTCTTGAATTTAGCTTGAGGATCCAAAGGGTGTTTCAGGTTATTTTCTATTTGTTTGGTAGATAGTGTCTCAGCTGAGATCAACAGTCTATGATGCTTCTCAAAAGCCCAAAGTGATTCACCCTCATTAAAAGGCAAGTTTTGGAGGAAGAAAGGGTCCAAATAAATCTGCGTGGGGTTTCGGTGAAATGTGCCTGGATTTAGTAGTGTGATTGTTGTTTGTGTATGTGTGTTACTGTCTGCACTGCTGCGCATGCAGAACTCCATCCCCTGCATCTTTATCTGAAGCATCCCTGTTACTGAATGCTTGAATGGATCATTTTCTCCATGAGAGCAGCGAAGTTGAATTCCCAGTCATGACAGAGTCATCGCTTAAGGCTATGACTGTTTTTCCATCAACTCACCTGAGACGACTCTCTTAATCTGGCATGAAAATTTAGCAGGTCACACACAAAGGCTTCTTTTCCTACCCTCCCTCCAGCACTCCTCTGATCCTTCTTTCTCTTTCCGCCATGAGGTTTGATGAAATTTTAAAATGATCTTTTTAACATCAATAAATCATATCAGTCTAAGACATTAGTATAACACCCGTAAATAAACAGGATCAGTGCTGTGCTGAGTGCCCTCAATGGTGCCTGTCATGTCAGAATGTCGTGTCTCTTTTTTTCACTCTCTTCAAAACAAACAAGGTGTCACCACACCAGCTTGTAGAATGACTGACACCTGAGTACAGGCTTACTCACCATGCGATGTAATACATTTGTTGATCAAAATGACAATGATGGAGGCAAGAAAAGCGGATACATCGCAACAAAGACCATAGCAGAGAGCTACAGTAGAGTAGAGGGTAAAATTCGTGTAGATATGTGGGTCTTTTACAGAACACGTTATTTAATGGCTGTTTTTTCTCTGACTATGTCTTTCATGTTTGCCTTTGGTTTTAATTCAAGGCATATAACAGTCTCGCCATTATTCCAATCTGAAGTTTTCAGTTGTCATCATCTTTTGGAGACCTTTGGAGTCCTTTTTTTTGGCAAATTTGAAAATAGAAAAATAAACTGGCAATGCACTGGCTCTTATGTTATTTGTCAGACAATCCAATGTGACAATTTACCTTCTGGTAGCCCAAAATGTGACTACATACCAATCACTATTTCAATCCTTATAATGGTGCACAGAAATAAGATGCACCGATAAAAAGAAAGTAAAAACTACCTGAGATTTTCTTTCCTTTCGTACGCAGTTTGTGACAATATGATGTCCTGATTCAAAGATGTGTGAAAGAGAGTGAAAAGCGTGTCAAGATGACCCCTGATTTATAATTTTAGCATATGGTGGCACATTTGGCAGGCTTGTCCCTATGATATTTGATTGTAACAAAATAACATATTTTTTCAATTAAAAAAATACCAATTATTGTGTATTTTCTCCAATTTTTTACTTTAGTGAATCGCTATCATTGTAATATTAGCTTGCAATATAAAAACTTCTCTTTTGTGTCATTTTTTTCTAATGGCATTGATGCCATCCTCAATGAGTATTTGCTATTGCATACAAAACACAAAGATGTGTAATAGGTAATTTTGAATTTAATGATGATAATGTCAGTTCCTCAGAGAGCTTGTCTCCTCAGACATCATCAGCACAGCACACAGGTAAATGAAGTTGCTCATCTGTCTGATCCCTCCAACAGCACAAAAGATTATGTGTGTGCGCGTGTGTGCGTGTGTGTGTGTGTGCGTGCGTGCGTGTAAAGAAAAAGAGACAGAGAGGCTGTGACACCACGTTAAGATCATTTTGACAGTCTTTTTTTTTTGCCTCCTGTCTTCTTAAGGCAGCCTTGTCTTGGTCTTAAACGCTCCTCATTACAACAGTGTCTCCTAACAAGTCAGGCCTGCCGCTGCCTGACAGGCTTTAATAGTTTGCATTCAAACTCTATCCCAATCCTGTAATTGAGGAAAAGTCCGTTAAGGGTGTCCTGAGAAGGCTAGGCTTGTTTTAGAGGCTCCTAAATGAAGAGATTTATCAGCGTTTTACAGCAGCGTGGGGGAGGGATCACTAATCAAGAGAAAGGTCTTTGGTCTTGAGCATGGAGCAGGGCAGAGAAGGACAAACCTAGGGTACATAACTGGGGCATAAAAAATTCAAATCACACATTCAGATCACACAGAGGATATTATTAAATATGTCAGACAAAGTGACCTAGTTTGGAATAAGAGTAGAACTTCCTTTGTATGATCTTGTATTTATTAAACTCATTCTCCTTGAACTCCTGCAAGTAGTTGGTGCAGGAGGATGCCGACTATTTTTGGAGGAGAAAAGTCACATTTATTAAGAAAAAAAATTGAAAATATCCCAAAAATGTATTCATATAAGGTCTAAAACACATAAATTAATACCCACATAACGAAATTAAACCAAAATAAAAAAAGAACATGATCCTAATTGTTTGTATTTCCTATATGTGTCACCTAACTTTCATTGCAAATTTACATACAAGACAATTTTGAAGGCCATAGCAAGATATTCAGTGTAAAGGTTTTATAGTGGGCGGCACGGTGGTGCAGTGGTTAGCACCATCACCTGACAGCAAGAAGGATGGTTCAAAGGTTCGAGCACAGGGTCTTTCTGTGTGGAGTCTCCATGTTCTCCCTGTTCCTGTGTGGGTTCTCTCTGGTACTCCAGCTTCCTCCCACAGTCCAAAGACATCAAGAGGGGATGAGGCTGATTGATACTCTAAATTGACTGTAGGTGTGACTGTGAGTGTAAATGGTTGTTCGTCTCTATGTGTTGGTCCTGTGATGGACTGGCGACCTGTCCAGGGTGAACCCTGCCTCTCACCCGAAAGCAGCTAGGATAGGCTCCAGCCCCCTCCCCCCGTGACCCTTAACAGGATAAGAGGTAGAAAATTGATGGATGGATGGATGGATGATAACAGCCTCACCTTTTTGCTGTGAGGCGTCAGTGCTAACCACTGCACCGCCGTGCCTCCCGGCTGTTAACTTGTGATAACGAAATGAATTAACTAAACTTCACTATCTTGTGCTAATTCTTGGGTTCGTTATCTTAGTACGTTAAGATGAAAATTCAATTATTCTGTCATAATGAGTTATTATCTTGTTATCACAGAAGAACAGCAAAAGTTAGAATTTGCAAGTTTTGGGACAAACTTGAAAACAAACATAATACATTCTTACAACATAGAAATGAGGACTACGTGTAAAGCTGTCACTATCATCATTCTAATTTCTATGTTATCAAATGGAATGATCCGTAGTATTACAAGATGCTGAAAATAACGCAGCACATGTTTACAGTGACTGTATTATGTGTGATGATTCCCTCCAAATCCTGATAGGACTGAATCGGTAAATGAGAGGCACTATTATAAACTATCACTCTGTGTGTCCGCAGAGGATTCTGTCATTCAAAATTGGAATAGATTTTTTTTGTTTGTTTTATTTCCAAATGCACATCAAGTATCCCCACTGCAGATCATCTGTTCAAATCTGAAAGCTATTTCGCATTTCTTCAGCTGTTCTTTTCTTTGTCTGATTTTCAGTAGCCAGCCAACATTGCCGAGGGAAGCCGGGTAGATTGATAACTTTGGATAGCCACAAATGGAATGCAAATGGCCTCTGAAATCATATTAAAGTCCCTGACGGGTGTGAGTGATGCCAAAAAACAAGAGCTTGATTTGCCTGTCACAGAGTCACCTTCAGGCCCTTTTCACTTCCCATATTAACGGGGATAGACATATATACGAGATGACAGGGAGGGATGGAGGACTGGGAGGACAGAGCAGAGAAGACAGGGAGAGGAGGAAAGGGAGAGACTGTGAGGCAGTGAAGGAAAGCTGATTGATAATGAAAACTAAAATGGAGAAATAGCAAGGGAAGGGACAAGAATGGTTACAGACGTCTAACATGTCATGTTAACAAGTGGAAGTAGAGCTTTGGGGGAAAAAAAAAGGTGTTTCCACTCGGGACTGACTTCATTAGCCCATATTCCCCTTCTTACCCTTCGCGGCACGCTAGCCTGGAACCGACAGCTTTTTCCCAAACTGCTCCTTCTTTCCAAGAGACAAAACCCAGCAGAGCCTGAGATTAAATCAGAGAGGAAGATGAAGGGCAAGAGCAGGGGAGAGGGTGGGGGTTGGGGAGGGCTAATTTAGGTCAAGGCTGACAGTACCTCTAGGTTGGAAGTAGGAAGAAGTCCAGGATTAGAGAGCTTTGTCTGGACTCTCCGGTGTTCTTTTGAGTCTTCTTGCGCTGTGAATCACTGCAAACCGTTTGACTCACAAATCATGTCCGAGGCTTTGTTTGCTTTCTCTGATGTTTTCCCTTTGATAGAGATGGAGATGCACGGTTCAGATGCTCTCCTGCCATACCCAGCCCACAGGCCAAATTTCAAATAAGATGAAGCACAGCACAGTGCTATTTAAAAAGATGCAGCTCCATGTTCTTTTTGAATGAACTGTTCCAAGCAAGAAAGTAGGGTGAATTAGTGAGCGCCTCATGTTAAAAAGTCTAATTTGGCATTTAAAAGCATTCAAGGGTTGTCCACCTCTAGGCTGATAGATTCTTTAATGAAATTGCTTGCTCGAGGTACAGACGGATACCTCTGAAAAATATCTAAACTTTGAAATAAAACCTTGAAATAAATTTATGTAGGAGAAGACAGGCCATTACATCCAAATGGCTACAGTTGGGCCACCCGGTGACTGATGATTGGCTTCAAATTGTCTGATATATTGGAAATGGAGAAACTCCCTTTTGTTTTAGGGTTGAAAAGAGCTTTATGTGAGAGAAAACTTGAAAAATATAACAATCATGCATTTCAATGATGGAGAAATAACTGGCTGCTTAATTTTGAGCTTTTTTCCAGTTATGGGTTTACTTTTGTATTTGTGCGTGTGTTTTGTTTTTTTTCTTAGATTCTTTCTTTGAAAAACAAAATTTGCGCCTTGCTTGAAATGTGATCGTAATGAAATTATTGTATGTCATTTTTATTATAAAAACACAGTACCTTACCCTTCGCTAAATTCAAATGTGTGTATATTTCTAAATTTTGGCAGATGATGATGAGGGCAGACACAGCTGTGTGTTTATTTTTTGATGGCCAAAAGCAACAAACCAATAAAAAGTTGGATGGATGACAGCAGAGGAGAGTTTTGGAGAGTATCATAGTTTAAAAAACATGTTTATATATATATATATTTTTTTTTTTTTTTTTTTTCTGATAGCATAATTTATGTCTTGGTAAAAAGTCAACAAATGTTGTTCAGTCACTGTGGTTTTGAAAAGAGAGTGGAGTTTAATGATATTGCTCATTCTTTTATGTTTCTGAAAATTAAATCAGTGTCAAAGGAAATGGTCTGAATGATAAAGTGAAAGTGGTCTTGCATTTACACACACACACACACACACACACACACACACACACACACACACACACACACACACACAAATTGACATTAACTGGCACTGTGTACATAGTTTCCACATTTCAAGACCAAATAAGGACTGACTTAAACACATTTAAACTCATAAGTGAATGCAGGAGCTGCACACATTAATTTCTCGTCTCGTCTACTCTTTATCTGCCCAAAGCACTAATTATGTGTGGGTGCATTGGCGCATGGGAGCGTGCGTGCGTGCCTACATGCATGTGTGCATTAGCAAATCACTGGGTCTTTACCCTCTTGCCAGACTGGCTGTGTTTAATGCAGGGAACATGCATGGGATGATGACCATATAATAGTTCATTGATTGACAGCAGCATCCCTTCAGGCTGACAGACAGGCAGCCTCCGCTGACCTGGGATTCACCCACAAACACTTCATCATTTGTATGAAGGCATTTAAACATGCTGCAGCAACATATGGAGGAATATCATCACTGAGTAAGGGTGTGTGGCTTTTTGAGATTATGATCAGTGTCATTACTGAGTGAAGACATATGACACTAATGAAAAAAAAATGTAAATAAGTCTTGTGGTGCACCTGCCCTACCCAAGTTTGACAGTGACTCAGTGACCCCCCAAACCCCAAGTAGCCTGAATCTGATCAACTAATCAGTTTAGTTTATTGACAGTTGATGACATTTCATGAAAGGCTCGTGTGAATGAGACTTCAAAGGGCAAACCTACCTTTGCTTTAATAACGGGTTCCACTAAACTTGTATTTAATTTATGAATCAGCACAGTGATTTCAAATAGATAAAAAAATCTGTATATTTTTGTGTATCATACAGATTTTTTAAAAGCTTTGTATTTAAGAAACAATAAAAACCAAAAAACAACAAACAAAAAAAAACTATCAAGGGTACGGTGGCCCTGTGGGGCAAACATTTTTTTTTGTTTTCACGAAACACGACATTTCAGAAAACACAACATTTCAGAAAACACAACATTCACAAAACAAAATAACATTCACAAAACAAAATAACATTTCACAAAATAAAATAACATTTCACAAAACAAAATAACATTTCACAAAACAAAATAACATTTCACAAAAGAAAATAACATTTCACAAAATAAAATAACATTTCACAAAACAAAATAATGTCAGATTACAAAAAGGGTAGTGACAACATTCTTCTTTGTGACTGGATGAACCCAAGTTTGGCGACAGTTCAATGATGTCATTTCCTGTTCCTTTTGTGTCCTACTCTCAGCAGCGTCCTTGCGTGAATCTTACACTAATTTTGAAAGGATGGAAGAAGATATTGAAACCATAAGGGAATATTTTAAGAAAGGACATTCATACGACGTAATTGTCAATATGCTTTCAATATATCATGACGTTAAAATATCCCATGGAACTCTGACATGCACATGGGGACTAGGCTCCTTGGATACTCTCACCTCTCGCCCAAAGGCAACTGGGATGGGAGCCCCCCCTGCAACTCTTGACAGGATAAGCAGTAGAAAATGGATGGATGAATGACAAGACAACAATACTACAAGATAGACGACAAGAACGAAGGCTTTGTATAATCTGGATGTCCGATTCAGGCGGCACGGTGGTGCAGTGGTCTGCACTGTCGCCTCACAGCAAGAAGGTTCCGGGTTTGAGTCCCAGCTCGGGCGCGGGATCTTTCTGTGTGAGTCTCCATGTTCTCCCTGTGCCTGTGTGGGTTCTCTCTGGTACTCCAGCTTCCTCCACAGTCCAAAGACATCAAGAGGGGACGAGGCTGATTGATACTCTAAATTGACTGTAGGAGTGAATGTGAGTGTGAATGGTTGTTTGTCTCTGTATGTTGGCCCTGTGATGGACTGGCGACCTGTCCAGGGTGAACCCCGCCTCTCGCCCCAAAGGCAGCTGGGATAGGCTGCCGCCTTCCCGCGACCCTGAATAGAAAGGAACAAGCGGAAGACGATGATGGATGGATGGATGTTCGATTCTTTGTGGTTTGTTCTGTGGGTTTTTGCTGGCAATGGCTTTATCTGATATATAAGATGTTCCTTCTAATCTGCTGCAATGTTTTATTTTTGGGGAACATGCATCTACTGCATATGGTTATGTTACTGGCAGCTGTATCTGAAAATGCTTTGTGGCATGACACTTGAACAGAATAATTCATTCATTCATTCTTTCATTCTAATCTTGCAACAAATCTCATTTTAGATAAAATTTTGAAATACAATTTGTCTTTATGATACAGAGACCAGTTTAGTTGGAGATTCCTTGCAAATAAAGGCAGCGAGGACAGACCTTTCAAAATCACAATGCAATATCAACAGTGTTTTGCCTTGGGTAATTGATTATCATCAGATGCAGGTCATGCATAACACAAAAATTGATCAGACTGCACAGGGAATGTATCTAAAATGGTTACGTTGGACAGCAGCAAGAACTAATCCATCAGAGTATGATGAGAGATTGTGCCTGTTTTGTTTTGTTTGGTGTATATTCAGTTCATAATTTGAGATTTCTGTCAGTCACTGTGAAATATTCATGATCATGTATGAATGAAGCAGCTTCTCCTCATCATGTATTACCCCCAAGACAGCAAATCAATGCTAATCTAATTTTGAAACCTCAAACAAAACATAACTCTTTCATTAATGTCAATAAGGCCCAAATCAGACTGCTATTTATATATTGGATGCATGAGTGCGGAATACTGATTAATAATACTGATAAACAGTTCACATGGAGCTCTCTGTTGAATTATTATGGACTGTCTTTACAAGCTATAAATGACCAGTGGAACCCTGGAAGTGAGACAGTCCACAGTTTATAGTGCTAAATCTTTGGAGGAAAAAAGGGGCCCATGTGTCTCTCTGTGTCTCTCAGGCGCGCATGCACACACACACACACACACACACACACACACACACACACACACACACACACACACACGTGTCCCTCTTTGGTGATTGTGGTTAGGGTTCGGTGCTCATTTCACACCTATCAAAGTGGCATTTTAGCAGCTCTGATATCTCAGCCACCCTGATGTCCTCTATAATAAAATGGTGATGCCACTGACAGCATCAGTCTGATCTGTTTTCTACACGATAGATAAAATAAGGGCAAACCATGTTTAATCAGAAATTAGTTCATAATCTGTTAGAGATTACTTAAATCAAAGCTTCATTTAATTATGGTTAATTCCTTGTAATATAATGTAATATCCTACATTAAAAGTCAACATATTCTCATTTCCATCTGACAGATAGAGCCCATTGGTCAGTAGGCCTGCTTCAAACTATTGCATGATGTTGCAGATACGCAAGATTTACCAATTCACGAAATAGCACTGTGTGTGTACAGTAGTGTGTATATATATTTATATATGTGTGTGTGTGTGTGTGTGTGTGTGTGTGTGTGTATAATTTAGTCACATGTACAATATTTACAGGCAGCATGGCTCAGAGGTAGAGTGGGCATCTAGTAACCAAAGGGTTGCTGGTTCCATCCTTAATTCCCCTGTTGACCATGTTGAAGTGTCCTTGAGCACGATACTGAAACTATATTTGGCACCTTGCATGGCATCTTCCAGTGTGTTTGTGTGTGTGTGTGTGTGTGTGTGTGTGTGTGTGAATGGGTGAATGAGATGACACTGTAAAGAGTGCCACTCAGCTAGAAAGGCGCATATAAAAATAAATCCATTTACCATTTTTATGCCATGTATATCTTAAGCGTGTGTGATACATAGACCTATTTTCAAGCATTGAACTGAAACCCCATTCAAAATCCCCCTGACTTTTTGACGAGGGAACAACATTAACTTTCCAGGTTTCAGTCTCATTCTTATGCCAATCTTTAGATGGGTATCAGAGTTGTGCTGGGTGAAGGGACCAATTAGCTCAAGGACTTATTTTGTTGTCATGGCACATCTTTAGCTCCCTCATTGGAAAATTCAATTTGTGCTTGAGCTGCCCTGTTTTATAGTAAACAGGTTGAATTTGATGCAGTACAACACATGTCAGCATATACATGTTGAGTACACTTAATTCTCTCTTTATTTTTTTAAATTCCCCTCTTCTCAAAATTGCACATTGCTGATTGTTGTACCCTTCAATGTTTGACCTTCATTTCCTTGGTGCTTGCAGGCATGCATAAAGACCATTCGTGTCCTAACAACCAGTTAGGATGAAATTCAGTATGCAATTTAGTTTGGCACTGACATTTGAAGCTCCAGCTTCACAAATACTCACAATACAAGTGAGAAATTGTAGAGGAAAAAACCTTTTGTTTGTGAATCATTTTAATTCTTGCCTTGCTGATGCAGATAAGTCCAGTCACTTTCTGCATATTACTCCACTAATGAAATAAATCTATGTAATAAGACAAGTCAAGTAGGCCTACTATATTTCATCAAGAATACAAATTCTCCCCTCGGTGAAAGGTTTACTATACAGCCATTAAAACCACTGAAAGGCTGAGGAGGAAGTAGTAAACAACAGCCCTGGAAGACAGATTAGGAGGATCAGTCTTTACTGAATCTGAATTTGCAAGTCATCATCATCATCATCATCATCATCATAATCATCATCATCATCATCATCTCATCATCATCACACACACACATACTGTACACACACACACACACACACACACAGACACACACAGAGTGTAACCTGCATTTCCTATCATACAGGATTCATTTCCACCATATGACACAATCAATGTGAAGTAATACTTGCTGTATGAACACACAAATTTATATATACATATATATGTGTGTGTGTGTATATATATATATATATATATATATATATATATATGTATACAGGACTACACAAACAAAACTGATATTAATATGACAAAAAAAAAAGGTTTGAATCTTTATCTTGACATTCACAGTCACTAAAAGTTCAATATTCAGTCGGCCCCGCTGTTGCTTGTGCTCTCTGCTGTCCCGAGGGTTTAGCAGAGCTTTAGCTGAGCAGATCCACCTGCTGTGGCACTGCTGCAGCTGCTAGTAACGGGGTTGATGAGAATGATGAGTAAAACAATTAAATACAAAACGCTCTGTTCTGAGGGGATCAATGGGGTTCTCTGACGTTCTGTCACAAACAACCTTTTCATGTTGCATATTTGATGGCTGTCATTACACCTGCCAAGGACAATATATTTTCAGTGATGTTTGTCTGACTTTTAAAAGGTAACACAAAAACTAATAGGCCAGTTTTCACAAAGGTGAAGGGGGGGCAGGGGGGCAGGGGGCATGGTCCAGTGAAGAACCCATGACTTTTTTGTCTTAGGTTTGAATTTGGATACACAAAGGTTGTTTCACTTTTGTTAACAAAGTAAGTCATTTTTCTATGGTTCAGATAATACAGTGACTGACATCACATACAGAGTGAAAAACCGAACTTGAAACTGAGCTTTACTTTTTTTTTTTGCCAGAACAAAGGCAAAAGGCGTTCCATGACTCCTGGAGTGACAGCAGGAACCTCCACGTGCCCCCTAGACTCAAGTGTGAAGTGAGACCAGGATTTTGTCAAGCAAAACTTTTAAAAACTGCAGCTGATTGAGATCAGCTGATAGAACTGCTTGATTGACCATAGACATTTCTATCAGTCTAAGTTATACCTGAATTCATGTAATTGTTTAAACAGAACATCTATGTTTACAATTTTTCAGGAAATATAAATGTTTTTGGAGTTTGGAGAATGTCTCTGAGCGCATTCTTAACAGAAACATATCAGCAGTTGTTGGACTCAATTGTTTTAATTATTAGAACCTTTTGGTTCCTCGTGTTGTCAAATATGACTATACGTACGGCGGTTTCAAGCAAACTACCTCTGTATCCATCATAATAAAAGTCCACAACGCTGAACCAGATGTGATTCTTCACAGAAAGCCATCAAGCTATGGACTACATTCATCAATCGAAGATAGCACAGAGAGACAGGGAGAGAGAGAGAGAATAGAGCAGTAGGGGATGTTGCCATGCAGAGAAATGCCCTATGTTTCCTTTGAATGATGAATCGACCATGTCAGCTGGGGTCATAAACACAAAACTGTCATGGATCCTATCTGTCCCCCTACCCCCCAGACTGCAAAGGTACACCAATACACAGACAATAAGGCTTAGTCAGAGAGGCAAGGTGCAGCATTTATTCCACTTGATTTCAAACCGGGATGGCCGTACAAATATGCTGTATAAATTACCTGCACGCATGCTTCACTTCAATCAGATAGGGAAGATAGATGAATGCACGATTTTTGGTGCATGTCAGCATTATGCATTCGCTTTATCATTTATGCTAACCCTGTGCTGCAGGCCTTGTAATTCATTCCAGACCTAAAAACAAACGATCATCTTCACTCCCCACAGCTCACCATCGTTTCAAACCTAACCTTTGCCACCCAACAATTAGTGGCTGTAACTCTGATTAATCAACATCAATTAATCAAAACTTAGTTAGGTAGTGATAACCTGACACTCCCACTGTGTGGCGATTCCATCTCTCCTCGCAACAATGTAGCCGTCACAAGTAACAGATGAAATTAATTGATCAAATGATTGAACAATTTATCAGTCTCCCATTGTTAATCTGCCCAGCCATCTCTCAGCATCCTCCTCACCCTTATTGGATACCTTGATGTCTGTGTTTTTAGAGGACGCTTGTGATCAATGAGGACCGTTGTGCCCATGGCGCCGGATCTGAGAAGGTGATTATGCACATCATAGATTTTCCATATTCCTATAGGTCTCTAAATTAAACATAGGTGACCTTACTTTGCAATTGGAAATCATTTCCTCTTAATAATTTCTTCGTCAGACTTTTTTTTTTTTTTTGGCCTTTGAGGACAGCATGTCCTGAAGTATTTGTTAGATTCAATAATAACTTATTTTACCTGTAGCACCAGTCTAGAGCTGGAGGATGAAGTTGAATGTTTGCACAGATTTGGTGTCACTGGTTTACTACACCTTTCACGTGTGTAGTAGATGGATAAAAAGGGATGTGCTGGATAATACAGATCTTTTTTTTTAATTATCAGACTATAATAATCGTAATATAATCACATCGTCATGCTACATACCTATGATGTTATTCATTCATTTCAACATTGCTGTGGGTTCCCTCAACCATATTCCAATGATATTTTACATAGAATTTTCAAACATTGCAGAAATTATCAGTGTAAAATGAAAAGCCCATTGCCCAAAGTGCATGAAAAACACACAGAAAAAAAATACACTCATGCATTAATGCATGGCAAGCATTAAATAGAATAGGCAAAATGGGCTACATGGGGATAAAGGGATTTATAAACAAGGATAAAACGAATTATTACACAAGCAATTCAATTAAATCAAATATTTGGGATTCTATAAGTAAATTTGAGGTGAATCTTGAGTTGGGCTTTGATAGACTCAATGGAGGGGGCAGATCTAATATGATGAGGCAGTCCATTCAACAGATTTGGACCCATCAGCAACAATTCTTGTGTTAAAATCTGGCAGCAGCCTTCTGTACATACTTCAGATGTGACAGAATAGACTGACTGACACCCATGCACATGTCAAATCATCCCCGCCTTTTTTTGTGTTGTTTTTTTTAAACATCAGGGTTTATGAGGGATGACAGGGGGCTGAGATTTCCATGCAGACTTCTCCTGCTTTCAGGAGGGTTTAACAGAATCACTTCTATTTTGCATTCATTCAGTTTCAGGCAGCTTTGGAACAACATATTTAATGTCCTGGAAGCAGTCCAGTAGAGTCTACAGGAACTTAGAAGTGTTGCTTGAGAAGAAATGCAGGGTATCATATACAAAACAGTGAAATGAGTTGCCACTCCTCCTAGAGACAGAACAGGAGTGGTCAAATAATTGAGGTCTCATTTCGTCACTTGTTAACAGCTGCCATTTGACCAAATTTTACAAATTTGACCAAAAAAAAAAAATTCGAGAAGAAGGATCACGGAATTAGATAATGCTAAATTCGTTTTTTTTTTTTTTTTTAATTTGGAGGAAACTATTTCCAATGCCATTTGTTGCCCCGTGGTAAGTGTGAAACCCTTTAGAACATTACATGTAAAAAAACAAAACAAAAAAAACCTCTAGCCCATTAATAAAGGCTTTTCCAATTTGTGAGCGATGGATGAATTCTCTTTCACATGAAAAATGTAACAGCTTGCATATAATTCATATTGTCATCTTACAAGTAAATCATGTTTCTCTTCACAGTCTGATAAATGCCTTCAAACTTCCGGTTTTCTGTTTGTATCTGTATGTGTCGTCGCAAGGAATCTGGGCTTTTTCCCGCTAGACTGGTAACACTGATGTATAGTAATATTTTGAAAATCTCTTTTAGGAATCTTCATAGGTGAGTGTTTTGTTTGTTAATGCACCTGCTGCTACTCAACCTCTTGTCTTGGCTATTTGCTGTTGCCCTTCACCGGTGCCCTGACGCACAGACCTGTGCAACGCTTTAAGCCTCTGATGCAATCGTACAGCGGTAACACTCAGCACAGAGACCTTGGTGTTTCACACCGCCTCCATTCAGCCATTAGGAAGGCAACTGGGCAAGAAATTGAATTTTGTGTCATTATCTGTCAGATGCAAAATGGCTGGTATAGTGGCCGTAAAAGAAAGAAAAAATTTAAAAGAAGAAAGATAGAGGAGGGAATTGGAGGAGAACGGTAGACGCGAGATAATGCATAGATGTATGTTTTACAGACAGAGGACTGCAGGCAGAGAGATGGAAGGAGGAGAGCTGAGCGTGGAGCCCAGCCTCATTGGCATGATGGGGAGTGTGTGGCAGATTAGTGTGGAGTCTACTTCAGTTAATTATGTGAAGACTGTTAATTCTCCGTGTCTGTGTCTCTTGGTGCCACGTAGAGTGCGTGTGTGTGCATGTCTCTCATAATGAAAGTGATGGCTGGACCTTTGACTCCTCAGCGATGCTTTAAATGAACCACAAAAGTCTCACATCAGCATTTGGTGAGCATTCATGTTTGCACAAAGAGTGTGTGTGTATCTGAGAACATGTGTGTATATGTGTGTGTGCGGACACTTGGTGCGCCGGGACTTGATGCATTAACCTAAAATAGAAAGTGAGTTCTCCTAGGAAGGTTATCCTCTAATTGACTGGATTCTGTTTGAGCAGCACTTTTTAAACACCTTTTGTTGCCCATTTTGCAGTGATTAAACAGGCATCGCTTTTAATTGGCTGATCTTAGTAGGACCTGCTTTCCTCAGCAGAGAAGAAGAAGATGTAGAGTCTGGAGCCAGCACCAGGACTTAACTCAAAATGCTTGATTAATGGCGTACTGTAACTTCTCAAATAATAGCTGCATCCAGATAATGGCTAGGTCTTTAATAACAGTCTGTGAGGTGTGTACTGACGAGTAAAGGCCTGGCCCAAATAAAGACCTGTGGGAAAATGTGACTGCAAACAGACAATAATGTAATGGCATCCAGTAAATTCAACAGAATTCACGTTACCACATGACTATGAACATCATTATAACTAATTAGTCATGTCATATTCACCCTTCTGTTTCTCTACTTCCTGAACAGAAAACCTTCACGACGTGCCTGTTGGGAACAGGCTGATTGCTTGGCCTCTGATATTGCTGCTCGTCGCTTTCTCAAGAGCTGCTCATCTAAAGTACTTCACACTCGACACTGATTGAGTAAGCCTATCAAAACATTAACATTAAATCAAAAATTAGCCCATGCCTCCTTAGAACAGTGAGAGGGGGTTCATATCATGGCTCTGTGTACATTTACAGAGAAATGAAAAGAAAGAAAACCTTTCTCACATCTTCCAAATGATTCACATGTCGAGATGATTTGAAAGTCATCCATCATATGAATTTCTTTTTTTGTTTTTCAGATGCCACATTCAAAAAATAATTTCATATCCATTGATCTAACAATTGGTTTTTATAAGTCAGTGACTGGTTTATTGAGTAGTTTGACCACGCAGTGAATGTTGCTGCATGCTCAGACATGATTGCTTGCTCAGTACTTGAATGCTGCCTTCTTCTTCCTATTTGAGTGTTTTGTGTGTTGTTTGCTTTTTTCTGCAGTGCAAAAATGCCATGCATTGCTAACATACAAGAGACAGGCACATCACTGACACACAGTCATTCTGAATTTACTGGTTTTATACCACCCAAGCTACAACTCATTGTTCGCTTCTGCGACAAACCACCACCCCTAGGAAGGGCGTAAAACATCGAGCTCAAGTGAGCTAAATGACCCCTGGAGAGGACTTCGGAGACGGCTACACATGCGAGGCAGGATGGGAGGGCTCTATGACAAGCTAAATGCTCAAACTAACCAACCATGGCAACCCAGCCTCATCCAGTTTGTTTTACAGGGACCGCACTTTGGATAGCAAGACATCAAGCCAGGATCACAGCACAGTGGGAGAGAGGAGAGTGCTGCACTCTAATCTTCTCTGATACCTGGCTTTCAGACAATGTTCCAGAATGTGCTGTTCAGTTACAAACTCACTCTGTACACTGAGACCAGACTGCAGCCTCTGGTAAGAATAAAGGGGAGGTGTGTGTGTGTGTGTGTGTGTGTGTGTGTGTGTGTGTGTGTGTGTGTGTGTGTGTGTGTGTGTGTGTGTGTGTGTTTGTGTGTGTGTGTTATTAGCAACTCGTATTTTGGAGATGTATGGACTGTTTATAAGCACTGTTTCACCAGATGTGGGGTCTTTAATGCTGAAATGCTGTCCCTATTATATACAGAAGGAATTTACTGCTGCATTTTTGGCCGCTGTTTACATCCCCTTGCAAGCTGACTTCATGGCAGCGCTTAACAATCTCCACGACGTCATCAGTGCCTTCAAGATGGCTCATCCCAATGCTGTTTTTATCGCCGCCGGTGACTTTAACTGGTGTAATTTATGGACTGTACTTCCTTAGTATTATCAGCATGTGGATATTCCCAACCTATGATAAGAACACGCTGGATCACATTTATAGTAACATATGTGGTGCAAATAGGGCTGCAGCCGCCCCGACTTGGGACACTTGGACCGCATCTCTTTGTTGCTGTACCCTGCCTACAGACAAAGACTGAAAAAAGAAACCTACCTGTCACCAAAGAAGTTAAACTCTGGACCCCAGAGAGTAAGAGCATCCCACAGGACTGTTTTGTTCCAATAGACTAGGATGTGTTTAAAGCTGCAGCAACTCTTCTTTCAACATTCAGGACTATGCTGAGAATGTGACAATAGAACTTGCTTTGACAACATTGTGCACACCATACGAGTCAGGAAGTTCCATTACCAGAAGCCCTGGATAAACAGGTACACCGCATACCGCATGCTCACTCTCTTGCATTTAGATAGGCAATGAGTCTTGTCCAAAGCTACAAAGTAAGTATGGATGGAGAAAAGCCATCCAGCAGCCAAGAGGCAGTACAGAGAACTGGATGGCTTCTATTCTACTACTGACTTGGGGTGGATGTGGCAAGACCTGCTGCACATCACAGACTACAGGACCACCGCCAGCACCATCAGGTCCATAGATAGCCTGCTGTTCGATCTCCATACCCTCTACACCTGCTTTGAGACCTCCAGCTACAGTGGCAGAAACATCCCTGGGTAGGCTCTCAGAGCATGTGCAAACGAACTGGCTGATGTTCTCACCTCAGTCTTCAACCTTTACCTCAGCCAGTGCACTGTTCGCACCTGCTTCAAGATCACAACTATCATCCCCCTCCCCAAGAAGAGCCTTGCAACCTTCTTGAATAATAACAGGCCAGTGGCACTCCAATCATTATGAAGGTTTTTGAGGGAGTTAGAGGTCCTTGCAGTATGCCTACCTGCCTGGCATTCCAACCTCATATGTTATCGCCGCTACCCTCCATTATTTCCTCTCCCACCTACATATAAAGACTCATATATTAGATGCTCTTTGTTGACTAAAGTTCTGCATTCAAGACAGCCATCACCCTTGATCTCACCCATAAACTGTCTACACTTGGCCTGCAGCCCAACTTCTGTGACTGTCTCCAAGACTCTCTGACTGGCAGGTCCCAGTCTTTCAGGATTGGTAATAGGACTTCAGCCAGCATTACTACAAACATGGGCACCCCATCTTCAGCACCCTGTTCACAACATTTGTTGCCTCCCACAAGGACAATGTCATCTTAAAGTTTGATATAAAAAATACATTCACATATACATTACACATAATACACGTATTGCTTTATTGATGGAGATGGTTCATCTTCAGTAATACACTGTAGGCTAATGAGTTGAAATTGCTGCTTCTCTCCCAGGAAAGTATTTCTGAAATTGTATTGTGTAAGCCCAGTGTCATAGATGATATCTACAAGTGTCAATGTGGTCCTTCCAGTCATGGTCATAGGCTGACAGGCTACAGCCTCTGTTGTATAGCACAAGTAGCAATGAGTGAGTAAAAAAAAAAAAAAAAAAAATCAATGTATTCTTGTGTAAAACTATGAAACAAAAAGAAGTGGTTTGCTCGACGTCTGTTTGGTAAGACTATTATGGCTTGGTGCTCGTTGGTGAGACAAAGTGGGTATGAGGACCAAGCATACAGCCTGGTCACCTCGTGTGGTTAGGAGCTGGTAATATAAGGTACTCTTGTCTGAGGGGAAAGAGGACGCTCTGACATAGGTCAGACGTGCTGAAATGTGTCTGCAAATTTACCTCAGTTCACACTTTCCTTTTTCCCCTTAAAACTATGTGTTATTTGCATGTAAAATTAAAGCATGTGAAATATTAGAATCTGTAGTTCAGCTATCATCCAGACTGAAGAGAAGCAGTACTGTGTGTCCAGGGTGCCAGACACAAAAGGAGAGACAACACCAGTGGGCCAGGGAGCACCCAGCCATTAAATGGCTGTGACAGCTCACTGAACTGCTGCCAAAACAAACTGCACAGAAAATGACCAGAATGCATCTGGGGGCAAAGAGGTGCAGTGAATAGATAGGGTGAGGATAGGGATTTAGGTGGCAGGGGCAAAGGGGGCTTGTAACAGCAGATATATGACACACAGTGCTGGCCGGAGGCCAGGAGACCCAGATGAACACAGCAGAAAACATGATAAGGGAGATAGAAGATCGGTTTTGGTATGTCAACCTCACTGTTACACGGATGCATGCTGGCTTGTTTTTGCCAAGCTGATATGTGAATGGTAAAGGGCCAAGGAGGGTTCATTACTGTTGGGACTCCATCCGAGCCAACAGAGCCAGAGGACGAGACACACGCCAAGAGATGATGTGAAAGATGCACATGGAAGCCTATATATATATATATATATATATATATATATATATATATATATACATATATGAGCGGCACAGTGGTGCAGTGATTAGCACTGTCTGTCGCCTCACAGCAAGAAGGTTCTGGGTTCCAGTCCCAGCTCAGGTACGGGATCTTTCTGTGTGAGTCTCCATGTTCTCCCTGTTCCTGCTGGGTTCTCTCTGGTACTCCAGCTTCCTCCACAGTCCAAAGACATCAAGAGGGGACGAGGTTAATCCAGACTCTAAATTGACTGTAGGTATGACTGTGAGAGTGAATGGTTGTCTGTCTCTATGTGTTGGCCCTGCGATGGACTGGTGACCTGTCCAGGGTGAACCCCACTTCACACCTGAAAGCAGCTGGGATAGGCACCAGCCCCCTGTGACCCTTAACAGGAATAAATGGAAGACAATGGATGGATAGATAGATAGATAGATAGATAGATAGATAGATAGATAGATAGATAGATAGATAGATAGAAAGATAGATAGAAAGACAGACTGGCTTTCCCATGTCACAAAGCCACTGTGTGGGCCTCAAGCTCCTGTCCTACTCCAAGCCTGCTCCGCCCTCCTCAGACTCCGAGGAGTAGAGAAGTGATCAACATGTATATGCTGTGGCAGGTGGGAATGGGAAGGAGAAAGGTAAATTACATTAGCTTTCATAATCTACTGAAGCACTTTGCTGTGAGGCAGCAATGGATAAGGTTTATTGGTGAGCAATATAACGAACCACACATTGGTTTGTAGTCAACACCTCACAGAAGGTCACCAACTGACAGCAGAAAAAAAAATGGGCTTTGCCAGCAAGTGTAATTTGAAGCTGGATGCTGTGCCCTCCATCAAGACACCATCAAATGCACAATCTGTATCTTTACGGCTAAGTTTATTTTTTTCTGTTGAATACTATAATAATTCAGCCGAGCCTGCCCACCAGGTCCTGGAGACCTAGTCCTTACCAGCCGCCAGTTTGATGAATAAGAAGAAAAAGTGAATCCACCAAACACTCTGTTCTCACTAGGCTACGACCTTACTGTAAAGAGTCATTTCTAATTGCTTCCCTATAATAAGCAAGCATACTACCTCACAGAAAGTGCTGGGAATAATTAAGCTCTCGTCTTGTTTTATTTCAGACATAAATAAAAACATGACTCAAACTTACAAAACCTTGATGAGTTTAATAAGTTCCAAACTTATTTTTTGTTGGTAAATGAGACTGACTTGTGGACTTCATCATGTCTTATTCGCAGGGTTTGCAGCTTTCTGATGACGTCTCTTCACAAAGTTCCCAAGGCACCGTAAGGGAAATAGCTGCTCTTGCCAAGTAAACGCATATTTCAACTTTATGCAAATATATGTGGGACTTTTTGCAACGAAAATGCGGGGATCATGAAATCATATATTTCATGCATTTTTCATGGAAATCAGCGAATTATGCAGGGGATGTGCAGCATCTTAGAAAAAAATGCAGCCCCCGCATGAATGTGCGGACTTTGGCTGATTATGAGCTGAATTCTGTGATTGCAAAATTGTGTTTTTTGGGAGGGACTAAAATAACGGTCACAGCAACTGAGATTACCCTTGAGGACCCTTTCACTTTTAGCACATCTTTTTCAAAACTATCAGCATCCTGGTAGTTTCCAATCTCTCTCAGACAATTGAGTGTCCGGCCAGTGAACAGATGGAGAAGGTTAGATCCAAACCAGCAAAGTTAATGGTGTGTGTGTGTGTGTGTGTGTGTGTGTGTGTGTGTGTGTGTGTGTGTGTGTGTGTGTGTGTGTGTGCGCGTGTGTGTGTGTGTGTGTGTGTGTGTGTGTGTGTGTTTGTGTGAGAGAGAGCAAAAAAGGCCAAAGGGCCATGTTACAGCTAACTAGAGTGTATCTGCGCCTGGTCGTGCATGTACCCTCGCACGCCACTACACTCAAGGCTTGTTTTCAGTCTGTGTATCCATATGGCTGCGAGAAAGAAACAGACCGTCTCCCTTCACCAACTGTTACATACCCCACACCCAAGCTGTCTGTCCTCTCCAGCCAAGGAAAACACTCAGGGGCAAATTCACAAAGAATGGATTACGGCTGCTGATAGCACCTTGAAATGCTAATCACTCTAACCTCCCCTGTCACAAGGTCCAGTTCACAAAACATATTACTGTAATGATACTACCATGTAAGCATGCCCATAAAGTTTTGCACGTGGTTGTAATCATCCATGTGACAAAGTATGGATAAACGATTTTAGAACAATTGCAGGGGTTAAAAAAAATACATTGTCTGATTGAGAGCTACAAATTTGGACTGACAAGGTGCAAATAGATTCTTCAGAATTTCAAGCATGGAATTTAATGTATAGAATGGAAACTGTTCTTAAGATTTCACATCCCAGTCTGTAAGGGTTGTTTTGAAAGAAACACAACTTCAGACTATTTATAAAGAGGAGGATTTGAAGTGGACAGTGACATAGAAAAAAGCCTCTACCATGCTTCATTGATTTAACATTTGGAGAATATGTTGATTCTGCATGCGGCTATTAGTTTTGATATTTCGAAAGTGGTCTTTGTCTTCAGTGAGCCTCATTCACATAGGGGCTAAGGATTGCTCTAAATGTAAGCACATTACCTCAGTGTAACACATGCAGACAGCAGTGGAGCACTGACTTGCTATTTGCTTGGTGAGAGCTGCATTCACCTTTGTGGTTGCTATGTGAATTTCACGGCTCTTTTTAGTCTTATTCATGCATGTTGCCACGGGAAAAAGCTGTGCAAGTCTTTCATAAATTTACCCCTCAGACAACAGAGAAAAGTTGCAAAGAAAAATGGTGATGACAGACAATGAAGACAACCCTGTATAAGAGTTCATGTACTGCAAACCTTGTCATTCTCTCAGATCTGAAATAATGCCATGTTTCAACTGGACCTAGACCTGGGGGTCTATGATTTTTTTTGTTTTTTAGAAGGAAACACATCTCTCCGGGTACTCCAGCTTCCTCCCACAGTCCAAAGACATCAAGAGGGGACGAGGGTGATTGATACTCTAAATTGACTGTAGGTGGGACTGTGAGAGTGAATGGTTGTCTGTCTCTCTGTGTTGGTCCTGAGATGGACTGGTGACATGTCCAGGGTGAACTCCGCCTCTCACCTGAAGGATGCTGGGATAGGCTCCAGCCCTCCTGTGACTCTTAACAGGATGTGCATCATTCAAAAAAGAGCAATGAGAATAATTCATAACGCAGGTTATCAGGATCACACGAATCAATTATTTTTACATTCTTAATCATTAAAACTCCCACATCTGATCAACTTCAAAACTGCACAAATAATGTTTAAAGCAAACAATAACTCATTACCGGCTCATATACAGGGGATATTTTTCTAAAGACAGGGAGGTTATAACCTTAGTTTAAATTTTATAATAGTCTAATTTTAAAATCATAAATAGACGCACAACCCTGAAGAACTTCTGCATGTCAACCTATGGAGTTAAACTTTGGAACAGCCTGAGCATGGATCTAAAACAAAGTCAAAATATCGGTATAATATCTATAGTACATATGTAGCAGCTTTGTTGTAAACTAGAGATGGGGTAGGACCACATAAGTTTAACTTCTTCCTACTCCTTTTTGAGCATGACAATTAATGTTCTTATGTTGTTTTTTCCTTTCTGTTCTGTTTTATTGATGCTTAATTTGAATTTTATTTTGTGTTTTATTTATTTTCTTACTATTGTTATTATATGCTCGAAATACAGATTTCAAAATTTAAAAAAATAAGCGGTAGACAGTGGATGGATGGATGGATGGATGGGTCATGGAAATAAGCAAGTATACTCAAATTATTCTTCTACTGTTTTTTGGTTTTTTTTCCACAGACAGTGGATACATTTACAAACGTTGCATATCGTTAGAATAAAAAAGTGTGTGCTGCTACATTTTCACAAATTCAATTTGTGGTTGGGAATAAGAAGGATACATTCCTAATTTCCTCAGTGTTGTAATGGACCATAGGTAGACTGATTGTATTTTCATCGCTTCATAACCCCCTCTAATCCTGTAAGACCACCAATTCTTTGGAGTGCATGCACTAATTTGGAAACAGGAATTCATGAATAGTCAATGAAAACAAAAAAAAACAAAAAAGAAAAAAGGTCCGCTTGGGAGGACAGATGCTGATCCAGTTGGTGTCCTCCAGTGACTGATCTTATGGGACTCAGTTTCATTTATTTATACCCTGAACACTTTCTGTTTAAAAACTAACAAAAAAGGAATCATTGTGTAATATGGGCGTAATTATTCCGACGGATCACACACAGGCTTGTGATATGATTAACCTTCATAAAGAGACATTGCAGAGGTCATGACCTGTGTCTTAGGCAGCAGCTGTGGTAACTTTCACATTTTGATATTGAATGAAAGTATTCAGAAAGTTGGAGGCTGTATTTTATCACTTACCAACAGGTCCTTGGTAAAGGCCATATTCTCCACTCACTTCCGTATGGTGGCCAGGTGTAGTTCACTGTAATAACTCATTTTGAGGGACTCACATTACCTGTGAGGTACTGCAGGGTTCAATTTTAGTTGTTTTTGTTTTTTCACTTCTACCCTGATGACGCACGGTCATTGATTCCCCTAAAAACTGGAGAGCCAAGTAACTTGACTGTACTAACTTTCGACTGTCTTGCTGTCGTCAAAAATTGGATGGCACAAGCATGCGTGTCCACCTCCCCCCAACCAAAAATTTCAATCGAGTCATCTTCAGAGTCTCACAAAACAAGGCTTCTGGTCAGATTTTTTGATGTATTGTTTGGCCCTGTGCCAATCTGGGATTAAACTCTGTTCTGATGTGGTCCCATCACAAACACACAACAGCTCTGCTGAGTGTGTTCACACTTACCTCTAACATGTGGCCATACATGTTTCCTGTGATGAAGCTCACTTCCCCTCTCAGTCTGCGAAAACACACAAATGTATGCAATATTTTCAATTGGTGTTGTAAGATTTGAGGCCCACGGTGGAGGAAAGAGTGGGAGTCAATCTTTTCAGTTCATCGCTTTTTCTTTTCAAGCACAATTGTACCTTTGCACCTGCACTTTATGCATGCAAAGGTACAATTGTGCTTTTAGATAACAAAATACAAAACTGAGACTGGTTAAACTATCAAAAACAACCAAAAGAAAAACAAACTTGGTAAACCTCAAGAGACCATAAGACCTCTGCTATGGAGCTCTAGAGTATGCTGCCCTCTCGAGGCTCAAATGACAATTCTCCAAATTCTCTCGACAAGAGCTCCTTCTCCTGTCTTTATCCTGGAAGCTTCTCCTACAAACAAAACCAAAAGTTAGTTGTAAATCAACTTACGAACAAATGCAACATCCGTCATTTTTCCAATTCTGTAAATCTCAACCCCATTTAATATGCACCCAGACACTTCTGAGTCAAAGCTACACATTTTATTAAAACAACATCTCTGCTTAATTTAAAAACACCCCTGCTACCAGTTTACAACATGGAACGCCCCGTTTCCCCCTCCATATTTGTGTGATGGAATTCTCCCATATCAGGTTTGCCCACCGATTCCAGAAACCTAACACAACAGATAGGCTTGATGAAGAGAAGTTAGATGTACAATTAACATGCAATACTAAAAATGAAGCTCTCAAGGTAGGAGATGCCTTTCCTTGCTGTTATTGCATGTATTCGAGTGGATTCATTGGAACGGTGATATATCTGGAGGCCAACAACTGAGCTGAGGCAGTGACAGCGATACACTGATGGCAAGGCAAGGCAAGGCAATTTTATTGGTATAGCCCGTTTTCACAAACAGTTTGTATCAAAGGGCTTCACATGGCATCATAACAACATCCTCTGCCCTTAGACCCTCACATGGACTGAGGAAAAACTCCATAGAAAACCCTTTTAACAGGGAAAAATCTGAGAAACCTCAGGGTGAGCAACAGAGGAGGGATCCCTCACCCAGGACGGACAGACGTGCAGTAGATGTTGGTACAGACAAGAAAACAGTTTACAATGCAGAATGTGGGAAACGACAAGTAAAGCTGCGTGTCGTCCGCATAACATGGGTGAGACAGAAGCTTTTAACAACACATTAAGTGGCATGGCTCGGGATGTGTTCCCCACTATAATCACTAAAAAATTAAACCAGAATAGTGAGTACTGTTCCTAAGCATGTTCCTGACAAACCACACCACTAGAGGCATTTTATGCACCCCTATATCTTCTTGACATTGTCACATCATCAGATGCTGTAATATGCCCACTTTGCATGGATTTCACTGTGTATTCCTGCTTAAACAAAGTACTTCAATTTGTTAGGGGCTCCTTCAATCTGGCCCAGACCACATCTGACTGTGGTTGCAGTGGTCAGATCGCTAGATAGCATTAACTGTGAGCACAACTAGTATTAAGGTTGACGACTTGTGATTGGGTCACTCAAGACAGATATTAATAGCAGTGTCCACGGGGCCATTGAGTCAGCATTAACCCTTTGTGCCACACATAAAAAAACAAACAATCCAGTCCTGTTTTCTTCAAATAAGAACTATTTCAAGAAATAAATCAATACTTAAATTCTCATACCTGAGAAAAAAGTTATTCACACTCTGTTTTTCTCAAGACACAATTATGGTATCTGCCTCCTTTTCTGACACCAAAAGTCACTTTCTCATCTCCAATTACTTCAGAATGTTTCAGATCGGCCTCTTCCTGGTCCCGTCACTCCAATTCATTCTCCATTCATTTTAGATTTTTTTTTTTTTTTTACTTTTAAGGCATGTCATTTCTTCGAGGTAAAAACAAAAGTGATGACCCTGCTAGAGTGAATGTGCAGCCATGTTTCCTTGGGTGTGGCCTCTCTAGCTGTACTAAAGTGGAAGCTTCTAACTAAAGGGAGCTGTGCAATCAGACCAGGCGTTGCCTTCGGGGCTCTTCAGCTTTCAAACAACCTGCTAGAGAAGATTTAACTTGCAGAATCAGTAACTTATTTTAAATCACTTCTTAAAATGGATATTTATATACTTGTGTTTTTTGTGATGTCATTCTTTTTGTTCACTTGGTCTTTTTTTGATAATCTCATGCTTTTATTGTTGTTTAAACTTATTCTTTCAGAGCCGGGCCTCAAATCCAGAACCTTGTCACCTGCTGTGAGGTGACAGTGCTGACCACTGCACAAATGTGCTGCCGCAAACACCAGTATGTTAATGAAATAACATGATGAAATGGGTCAAGTTTGAGTAAAATGTTTATATATATATATATATATATATATATATATATATATATATATATATATATATAGATAGATAGATAGATAGATAGATAGATAGATAGATAGATAGATAGATATGTAAACATGATTTTTGTCTTCTTTTGCTCCCTTTCATTCAGGATTTGGGAACGTTTTGTGTTTATGTTTTTTTTTCAATGAGAGAAATAAACTCTTAATAAGACATAATAACTGTGACTGGTTGAAAGTCAAAAGAAAAGCCAGCACCATTCCTTCAAAATCTCAGAAATGATCGTGCTGTGAAGAGTATGGATAACCCTCATCCTGTTCTTGACATTGCCAAGCATCCTATGTGCTCATTCTCCTTTCTGATACATTATATTTGAATACTGTGCATTTCCCATCCCAGACTTATCTCTGAAAACAATATATTAACAGTGTACCTTGACATCAATTAATTAAACAGCACATTATATACTTAAAGAAGCAGAGACAGTGAGGATAAATCACTAGCTGTGGTCCCTAAAATATGAGAAAATAAAAATCTTGGTCTTCCTAAAATAATTGCTATTTTTTCAAGTTTTTCAGAAAAAGAAAAGACAGAAAAGACAAAAAATGGAGGCAAAACATCTTAAGGAGGTGATTTAAGAAAAAAAATGTCAAAACATGACTTAACCATTTATTTTGAGAAGGTGACAAAATCGGGGTATGTATATGAAAATCAGGTTATTGGTACAGGATGAAACCCTGATAATTAAGATAAATGCGATCAGTGTACATGTTTTTTCTTCGAATGATGAGAATATTCTTTAATTATGTGATCAGTTTCTCTGTCACTGGGCAGAAGAGAATAGAGTGAGGTGAGAAGGGAAAACAGATGTAACCAAAATCAGAGACACTTTTGGCATTCAGCAACAGACTGTTCTCATGGAGAGAAACACATTAAATACTGCAAGTGGAGAATGGAATACCCTCCCTCCCCAACTATCTGTGTGCATGTATGTATGTGTGTGTGTGTGTGTGTGCGTGTGTGTGTGTGTGTGAGAGAGAGAGAGAGTGAGAGAGAGAGAGTGTGTGTGGCCACATCAAGCCTATGTAGTCTCCAGATGGAGCAGCACTCTCTCCAGCTGAAGCCTGCAGGTCCAGATTGTTCTCTGTGGAGAAGCATAGCTACGGGGCGCTGCTACATGCCCCGACCCCACCTCTACCCCCAACCCATACCTACCTCTCACATGAAAGGAGGTGTATGTGTCCTTCAATCAGCACATGCTCATTCAAGCTTAAAGCATCCCTAACCTCAATGAGATTTTTTTTTTTTTCTCACGTCCAATATTTAGTTTGGACTCGTGTTCAATATCCAGCTGCTGCATGATATTATTACAGGTGGGGATTATATCTCACGCAGACCCATGAAATTTGACTTTGCAGACTTATTCCTGCCCTTGATCTGATCTGATCGTTGTGGTTTAACAGATCAGGCCTTCTATCCGTACATACACTCAACACACCCACTACGCAAACATTTCTCCTCCACATCAAATACAACCCCAATATTCTTAAATATACCCATGATTAAGAGTGTTGGATAAAGTACACAGACCATGAAAAATATTGTAATCCATATTTATATATTAACTATGATTAACTATGGATGAGATGAGATGAGAAGCTCATGATGATGAACCCACAGTAAGTTGTCACCAGGTTTAGTAAATCTTAGTTTTACAGAGGTCGAAGGTTAGTATTTCAGTTCAGCCTGAACTCTTGAAATCTCACTGCCAGGCAGGCAGGTAATACTGTTTGTATTTGTACTTTGTAAAGTTATGAATAAAAGAAATAAGCCATCTGCAAAATGTTCTTGGTGTTAAACTCAGCTTATGTTGTATTGATCTGTACCAAAACACTGTGAATTTTCAAGTACAAATATATGTACCATTACAGCTCAATTACATCGGCAAAGGCGACAAAACACAATGGGGATATGGTAAGGAAAGAGAACACTGTGATTTTGTTGTCAATCTCCAAAATTGTACCATTTATAGAATATACATGCAAAGCAATGAGTGAATGTGCAATAATTACTCACAACTACAATCGTGATTATGGAAATGAATATGCAAAAACATGGCAAGACAAACCATTGATGAGGTCGCTCACTCTCACCCTCTTCCAATTGACTTCTTGTTTTCACAAGCTGTTCCAGTTTAGAAATGGCTTTTTCATGCTAAATATGAATATGAATAGTTCCGCTTCAGCAACTCACCAGTTTCCTGCCTGATTCCCTGCGGTGCTCACACGCTACTGTTGGTCGCCTTCCACGTTGCTACGGCTGATTATCTGGTTCACTGAGGGCAAGACAAGGACAAGTGAGCAAACAGCAACTTTAAATCTCCGAGTCTGGGGACGCCTGGCTCCCTGCCACACCACAGATTTCCATGCTGTTCCCTTCCCCACCCTCGTCGCTCAGAGATCTGCTTTTAATGCTTCCTCTGTCATCATGCAGCCTTTGATGTGCCACTGATGACTATATTCAAAGACTTGTTGGCTGTGAGCAAGAAAACCTTGAGAAGACTCCAAAAAGAGATGATAAAGCATCTTTCACCTTACAAACTGTACAAGCTGTATTTCCTAAGTTTTCCATGGAACGAGCTTGCCATCAACGTTTGCAAAAGTCCAAAGTCAAAGAGATTTTTAAGGCATTTGGAGAGAGACGGCATCGGCAGTTTTTATGTTGGCTCGCTTGAAAGCAAAGTGTGCCCTTACATATAGAAGGTTGCAAGAAATTAAAGAAAATGTGTAAAAGAATCTTCTTTCTCCTTTTCTGGCAAATATTATTGAACTCTATGAGGGCAGGATCAAAACTTTGAAGAGGATTAACACTGAAACATCTCCATATATTGACTCATCTCCTTTTTTATTCACTTGTACCGCACTGTATTGCTCTGAGCCGAGTGCGGGCAGATATTTGTCACCATAAAAAAAATATTCATGGGGCTCACTGTGATATCAGATCATCACAGCCACCTCTGTGCCTGACATGTAGTTCACATGTCAAGCAAAAAGCCAAAAGTTATTACCTGACACATTCTCTGATAAAGTTGTTTGTTTGTGTTTTGCTTATTTTTCTTCTGCATATGATTGCTGTGACACCAGCTTCCACTGTGTGAGTGCTCTGACATGCGTCGCTTTAAACACTGGCAGGGCATACATGCAGCACACTGTGCTCTGGTTGTCGCTCATTCTGCAACTAGACTATGCATACTGGGGCGCACTGGTGCTGATTTTACAGACCTGTTAGGCTACAAAGATGTTTTTCATTTAATTTGAGCTTATTACTGTAGAGCCTCAAGTGTGTCCGAGTGCGTGTAAGCTAGAATTAGTGGTGGTGACAGAAGAGATACGTAGAGATATATGTGTAAGTGACAAATTGCTGTTATTTATGAGGCAAATTAATGTCTATTTTTAATCAAATAGCAATTTCATCAGCCAGCTGGACCTGAGTTTTGTTTTTTGTTTTTTCGAAAATGAAAAGTACCTTATTTCTACAATGCTTATAAAACCAAATTTATTTTACAAGTTGCAAATATATCAGTAAGTTTAGCTTCAATGAGTGATGATGAGTTGGATGTTAACACCATGAGTGTGAACATAGCAGTGCACTGTGTGTGTAGTTTAGGCTATAATTTGTCAATTAATACATGTGACTGAAGGACACCTGGCCTACGTTGGGCCGACCTTTAAGGTGGTCCACTGAATGTCACAGTGAAAAGCCACTCCTCTGAGCTCAGCTGAACCCAGAGGGTCCAAAAATGTGCGCCTGAACCTCAAGGAAGACATGGAAATTAACCGAATTGGACCATTTACTATTAAAAAAACTGAGAATCAGACTCGTGCAGAACATAACCATCACCAAGCCTCAGAGACCCACATCACAAAGCTGGTTTCTACTAATATTACAATATACAAGTCGCCAAAAAAATTGTGTCTTACCTAATGTAGTGTGACTGTGATGTTCCATTTGTGTAGAAAGTTAGTAATGAAAATAAATCGACAATTTATGTTATTCAGGAATGTTAATTCACATCTTGCATTGGTTAAAGTCACACAGTGATTCAAAATGATGGATCTACTTGCTTGTGTGACTAATTTAGAATCAGCTTTGCACTCTGCGACTTTGCCTCTTGTTGCAGGAAGCATAATAACAGGGGTAAAGAAAAGTTTGACTGTTTGACATTTTGGTTTATACTGTAGAATTACTGTTGATTGTTACTGATGATTGTAACTCCGAAGCACAAAGCTCTAGAACAGGAAGAGTCATGACCCAGCTGACATACTAAAACATGGTACTGAAAATGTACAGGTCTCAGGTTGGATCTCTGAACCTTGGAAAAGAGTGAACCCATGAAGACCTACAGCCCATAGCAGCCCTTGCGCACAACATTTTAAATGAGTGTAGCTGTAGATGAACAAGACACACTCATTAACGATTTCTTAGTTGATTTCCCTGAGTCAGAAACATTGTCTCTGTCTTTACGTCTCTTCTATTTGTTACACAGAGGTATAACCTCTCCTGTTCAGCATACAGCAGAGTTAGAGAATCCAAGTGCACTCTGTTTCTCCGTGTCGGTGGTTTTTTTTTCTCTTTGTCACCAGAAATAGCACAAAAAATGTATCCTTTTAAAATAGGTGACACACACAACTATGTATATGCACTCACGCACTTAGACTCCCCCTCAAGTAGATAAGGGTCAACTTGGAAGTACACGAAAAAATATAGCTGAGTTCAGATGAAATTGATGAAAACATCCTGAGGGCAAAACTGCATGTTTTTAAAGAACACAATATTTTTCGAACATTATATTGTTACTAATTGTTATAGATGCAGCACTCAATCTTGCTCAATGTAGCTCACATAACATCAACAGTCTAATGACACCGAAGAGAAGGAAAGATTAAAAAATGAATCAAGGACTAAGATTCAAAAATGCCTCAAGGCACTTCCATTACAATTAAACTGAATAATTATGGAGAAGTTCATGCATGAAACAGAGAAATGCACTTCATAAGTTAAGACAATAAACTGATTAATTTAGTCCGAGGAAATCTCCCTGTGATTCCAAAATGAGGCACTTTATCTTATTGTTAATTGTTTTTGAGAATTTATTTTAGTGAAGAGAGAGAAGTTAAGGATCTTTTTAAAGTGGGGTTGTATAAGGTTTTAATCCATAGTCAGTGTTTGACTAGCAGGCAGCAGCAAAATGTTTTTTAGCCACCTTAAAAAAAAATCAATAGCGGTTGAAGTTTATGCTATATTTACAACATTTTCACCGCTTTACCTTGCTGTAAGACAGCATGGTAAATCATCAGAAACACCTCTCTGACACTTTATATTTCTTTCCTTTTTTTTTTTTTGAAGCAGGCTGCAAGTATAGGTTCTGTCCATCGGAGTACATTGCTTCCTATTCCTGTTACTTCTCAGAACTGGAGATGTGTCAACTGCCATCTACTGTAGGTATTACACCCACAATAAATCTAATAGTACCACATAGCCTACTTCAAAATGTCCAAACTAGCATAATTATAAGAGATGTTTGAACCGAATGGTAGTTGTACTTTGCAGCTGTGGATTTGTCTGTGCTTGCCTGTCCTGCCTTTAGTTGAGTGTACATCTACTCTAATTCCTGTGTTCATGAGATACAGATTTTTTTCTTTTTTTACTAAAAGTCAGATGCAAGTCATACAGTGTACAGAGGTCAAATCTGATCTAATTTTTTGCTCCACAGGAGAATCATAGCAATAGTACATCATAGTAGTCCACATGTTAGCTGCCTCACTTGTTCACGGGGTAGGAAAAACAAAAATAACAATCAAGAAAAATTGAAAAAAAACAAAAGAAAACCCTGCCTTTATTAATTAACATGTGTGGACCAAGAAAATATCAGTTAGGTATTGCACAATTCCAAAATTGTCATAGCAGGTTTTGTTACCATCATTATGCCCCATTTCCAGCAAGCGAAAGCAAAGGAAAGAAAAAAAAACAAACAGGCAAAATCCCGATGGGATATATGTCCTTTTAAAGGCCCTGAAAATCTTAAGCACTTTTCAAAATAAAGAAAAACCCAAAGTTGTACATATGTCAGCAAAAAATAAAATCCTGCTCGTTGTGGCAATGTAAACATTAATAGTCAGCTGTTGCTAAATGATGAAGAGAACAGATGAGCAAAAGCAGGCTGACTCCCAAGGGGAACTGGTTTAAAAAGAAGGGTATGACCTGCTGCTGAGGATGAGAACAGGATGAGAACAGGATGACAGGCAGTGTTAAGGACAAAAGACTACCAAGAATGCACTGTACCACCGGGTGGGCAAGTGGGTGAGGAGAAGCAGTGGTCATGATGGAAGAACTTCTAAAGACACCATCTGTCTGTCATACCAATAGGAGATGAGCTAAGCAGCGCATTACATCACACAAAGTAACAATAAAACATTCCATAATGTATGAAATGTCTTTGATCTACGAAAATCAACAAAATCAGACCCTAATAATAACAAGATATGGCAGATAGCTGTTCTCTGTCTGACCGCGATCTTTAGCGCAGCAATGATAAAGGGAGGGAAATAAAACTGCAATACTGTATCTTGAACCGTGGGAAGGGGGCTGTGTGTGGTGACCATCCAGGGGAAGAGGATCCCTGAAATGGTCCTGTTTTCAGCAACATTAGCATTGGCTGAGAGGGCAGATACTGAACCAGCTTTAGCATCACTCTGCAGATTGTTTCCGTATTTCTTTGCCTGCATCTGCAGGGGTACATTGAAATTGTGAGGCACAGCTCATCCTGATTCTTGATGGTATCAAGGGGTGTACACAATTTAATAACTGTGGGATCCCTCAAGGACTTTTCAATGTAAACAAAACCACTGAATAAAAAAAAAATGGCACAAATATAGACTTTGGAAATTGAGAGTGCAATGCCCGTGATAAAACTAATTCTGTACATATGTATAATAAGACACAGTCAGACAAATAAATGGAATTGGCTTCAATCCAACTGGAGACAACAGGAAATTTCAGAGTGGTGGAGCAGCTGAATATAGATGTCATACCCCTATTCAGTATACACATGCCTTTAGCTCACAATTGAACTGATCTGCTTTTGCCCAGACAAAAAGAAATATTGCTTGATGTGAATTACATTGTTATGACAGCAAAGAAAAAGTGTGTGTGTGTGTGTGTGTGTGTGTGTGTGTGTGTGTGTGTGTGTGTGTGTGTGTGCGTGTGTGTGTGTGTAGTGGTAGTGGAGGAGGTGGGGCTCTCCTTTAACGACGTTGCTTTTGTTAAACTCTCTTCACGCTCCATGTAGCGCTGGGCACTGAGGTAATTTCACACCTGACCAGCCTTCCTCCAGCTCCGCCAACCAGCACCAGGCACCCTGGTGGGGTTGCTATGGAGACGTGGTGGAAGCTGGTGCCGGTGTCAGTCCGTTAAGTGACTGTTTAACATGGAGCAGAGTGTGCTGCCTCTCATCTGTTGATGATTTGACTCCCTGCGCCATTGGAAAATATGCCATTATCACAGGTGCCGATACAGGCAGCGTGGGGCCTCAGTATTACATTATCTTCAGGCTGAGCCACAGCGGGTTCACATGTAAAAGGATTTATGCATGCGTTGAGGGCTTGATTGAGTGTAGTCGGTCAAAGCAGAGTCAAGCCCAAACACTAATCATTCTGCCTTACTGCAACAAATGAAGAATGCGATTTTGAAGTAATTTCTATTCCACGTTCATATAAGTGCTTTAGTGTTCTCCTGCAAGCTGCCTTTTGTGACCTGTTGAATAACAATTAGAGTAGGAGCTGTGCACCTCAGTCCAGAACAATCACTTTGTACAGAGGTGCCATCGTAAGTACAGAACTGCCTCTTCCACACAACATGAATCACAATCTAATGGCCAGAGGACTATGGAATCAAAAGTGTTACCTGGATGAGTGGAGCTTTTCTGTACTCTCTAAGACTTCATCCAATATGGTGATCTGGTATTCACCCAAATATACGTCCCATCCAGCACCCCTACAGTCCAGACCTAAGAGTCATCCCTAGAGCCACACCACTTGCATAGCTACCAAGAAATGTACAATGTGTGCCTGTTACAGTGACCTCTGACCTCCATTTTTTTAGGTAACCCTTGAGCCCCTCTGTATGTTTGTGCTGTATTTGGAGAAATTATCCAAAGTTGTTCCAAAAGTATTGTTTTCATAATGAGATGGCAGTGACCTTTGACCACGAAAACCCTTCTATTCATCCTTGACTTCCAATGAGCGCTTGAGTCAAATTCAAAGAAATTCCCTCAAGTTCTTCTTGAGGCATTGCATTTATCTGCAGTCACACTGACCTCAACCTTTTGCCTTTGAAAACTAAAAACTTTATGGTTTATAACTGAGTCGTGGTGGACATTTGAGCAGAATTTCAAGAAACTAACTTAAGGCATTCCTGGGATACCATGTTAATGAAAAAAAAGGTCATGCTGACATGTGGACAGATGTACAGGCATGTATGGGCAACCTGAAAGTATAATGCCTCTGTTCTGGAGTTGTTTTGCTGATGTAGAAACATAAAAAAAAAAAAAAAAGTGTCCATCTGGCAACACACTGAATTTGACAGCATCAAATCTGCATGCATTGGGTCCGTAAACACTCTGACTGGCAGAGACCTAAGTGGTGATATTCTGTTTAATTGGTCGGTGCTTGGCTCTGGCTCCATGTTTCAACACGGTGACTGAGTCACAAACATTTTCATTTTCCACCTAATCAGTACACTGGAATATATTTCTGAAAAGATGTCAGGTGAGAAACAAATAATGCAATAACAGAATATTGCATTGTAATTGATCAGCACTGCCTACTTTTCTATTTCAATCTCTTAGTCAAGCCCCAGTCATCTGGACAGGCCTCAGTAGCAACAAGTTGAAGATGAGTTGTGAAATTCAGTTATACGACCACACAAAGGCTCATTGGTTTACCTCGTCTCCATAGGAACTGAGGGGGGGTCTGTCCACATCGTATCCAAGTATATTTCTATGGATAGTTCAGTTCTTCACCTGAGCAGGACTGAAGTGACACTGCAGTGTTTCGGTCAATCAAAACAGCGCATATTTATCTACATCAATTTATTGACATTTACAAACTTAATTTCCAACCTGACTCCTCCTAAAATAGAAGTAAAAGGAGGTATTGGGGTGGTGTTGGTGTGCATCAGGAGTGAATATCATCACACACACCTTAAAAGGCTGAGCAACTTGACAACAGTTAGACGTGTTCACAGCAGTTACAGAACTTTCAGAATATGTATCAGGAAACGTGAGGTATTGAGAATAAAGCTTATTCAGATCAAGATAAAGGAAACAACACTGCAGTGGGTAACAGTACATCTAATAATAGAAGAAGTGAATAGCATTCAGATTGTGGAGCCAAGGCTTGTCTTTTAAAAAGGCTTGTCTATGAGCATCAGGAGTTACTGCATTTCATTATTTTCATGTCAGGAAGCAGTGTTCCTCCTGCCAGACAGGCTCCAAATGTCATTAAAGTAGTGAAGCTCTTGGACAGCTTCATTTCCTCATCAAAGTGGGAGTTGTGTGGAGCTGGATTAGTGCCAATCCTGATTTTATAGATACTATTATTGCTTCTCAAAGGACACGCTTAACTTTTTTTTTTTTTTTTTTTTATGACTACAGAATGAAATGAAATGCCTTGAAGAATGAAACACAAGTCCAGTTGCTCCTGATTTAAGCCCTCTGGCTTTTATCATGACTTGGATGACTGTGAAGTTTCACAGACGCTAAAGAACAATAGGATATCATTTAAAAAAAAAAAAGTGTTCATTTCCCCAAATATGTCATTCCACTCAATGGGGCAATCACTTTTTTTATGTTTTAAAATCTCAGGTTTTTGGATGTGGTGTGGTTTGATGGAATCCCTCTCTTGTTTGTTACATAAGAATTCAATGAATCTCTATTTATATGACAAGCACAAAATCTGAATTTAGACCCAAATTGCGATCCATCCATCCATCTTCCTCCGCTTTTGCGATCTGCAAAACTAACTCTAAACCAGTACTTCTCAAATAGTAGGGGGCCACAGTGAGTTGTTGGGGTGGGGGGGGGGGGTGAGAGGTAGGAGAGGAGTTTCAGTACGAGTGTCTTTATTCATGTTTGAATGACGAACTAGCCTCCAGTTACTAGGTGGCAGCAGTGCTCAAACTAACCAACAGGCTGGCTGTTTAACCCAGTAGAGAAGTACACAACACTGGTACACCAGTGTATCAAGCTGACAGAGGAGGAGAGATGGAGAAGCTTCTGACAGGAGTGAAAAGAAATCTGAGGAGGTGTCAGAGGCAAGGAAAGCAAGTGAAGGTAAGTAGCATAAAAAAGACCAGTTAATACAACGAAGCCTACATAGCCCAGTTTACCGTGAATACGGTCAGAAATAAGGAAAGACCTGTGTGTGTTTCATGCCTAAAAACTGTGGCAGTGGACAGCATAAAACCAAACAAATCAAGTTGGCATCTGGAGACATTCTGTCCCACTTATGTCAATAAGCCACTGGAGATTTTTTTTTTATCGAAAACTCGGTAAGTATTGCCAAAATGAGTTAGTATCACTAATGTACTTGTGTTGAAATGTAATAATAACCTGCTGTTTAGAACATCTACTGCACAACAGCACAGAAATCTGTAGCTTATGTTGTATATCAGCAAGGTTGAAATGAATAAGGCTAATTATGTTCATTGATTGCACCTAATCTGCACGATATAGTCTGCCTTTGTGTAAAACTCATTAAGGCTGAGGATGAAGAGACAGAGTGGGGTGAGTCTACTAATCAAGGATCCATTTGTAGGCTCAGAATAGGCTTCATTTTTATAGCACCTTCTCAACCTCTGGGGCACTCAATGCACTTTACAGTGTCTTGCCCCCAGAAATATGGCTGATGAGAATTTCCAGAGTTATTTGCTGATTTGCTCAATGCTGAGGACTTTTCCCGAATCTCGAATGGGTCCATGTCTTTGACGGGCTCCTTCCGATCCCCCAAGGGGAGGAAGCAGGTGAATCCAAATGAACAGAATGACAGAGACAGGCTGGAACTGGAAAAAAAGGGCATTTATTTTAACAAATCAGAGGAAGTATAGGGAGAAATTCAACTAAAAAAATACATCCATGAGGAAGACGAAACAAAAGTGGCAGCCAAAAAAAAAGGGAAGATCTTTCACAAAAAGAATACACGAACTACATTCGACCGTGGTTGGGTGATGACATGCAGGTGGAACATTGTAGGGCAGGGCAAGTAACAACCAGAACACAAGAAGAAGCAATCTCAGAATAAAATAGGAGACGCACTAAAAACACATTATAATGCATAATCCACAAAAAAAAAAAAAAAAATCAAATGTAACAAAGAACAAAAACCTACAGTCCAAAGTGGAACTGTGACAAACACTGATCTGAAATCACTCACTGTATTAATTTCCTGAAGGGTTCCTCTCCTTATTGCAGGTCTGTCTTACTACATTTAATCAGTATGTTTTCCAGAAGAATACTCAGACGACTGTACAAATGTTATTGCAATCTCATGTGTTTCCATAATCTCACTGACATAATGAAATGGCTAACAGGATTTTGTTTTTCTTTTTTTTTCAAATCATCACATTGACTTGAATGCAGTCATATTACTGTTTGAAGTCCCCATCAGTATAATGAGATCATATAGTTTAAAGATTCCTTGTAAAAAAAAAAAAAAAGAAATATTCTCAGTTACAATTATGCGACAGTAAAGTTCTCTATGGAAAAAAAAAATTATGATGAATGATGATCATGAAAAGGATTTTTTTGAGCATGTTTATGATGATCTCCAGCAGCGTAATAAGATAAGAATAAGGTCCTTCACCAGATATGACACAAGCAATTTCAGCATGTTCAGCCAAACAAGAATATAGGCAACCAGTCAACAGTTGTGAACCCATAACTAGAAGTTATTTTTATAGCATTTAAAATGTGTTATACTGCGCTAAAGACATGGTGAGTCCATTCTATTTCTAGCCATGATTGTGCTGTGCAGGGGTAGGATGTAATATTGTCATGAAAAAAGAGCCCACGGTGATTAAAAGTGTGACAGAAGCAAACCCAACCATCAACTGCTTGGGGTTCAGAGGGTTAACTGCACAAGGTGACGCTGTTTCCAGCTTTTAAAAATGACACTAAACTTAAATAATATGGAAGCTTACCCACTTGCAGCCAAAGCCAACCTTCTGTTTCAAGCACATAAATAGATACCAACAGTATGGAGTTATAAGAGCCCACAGTGTGTGCCTGTCCTCCTTGGGCTGTGGGTGTGGGAAGGGCGATGAATGACAGCCCTCCTTTCTGTCTTCCCTTTTGTGTTGTGATTGGAGGCAGGAGGAGCATATGTTCCCTGGCTCCACAGCAGGCCTGCAGCAGACTCTCCATGATCAAAACCTCTTTAACAGAATCTTCAGTCAGCTGCATACACACTAACACACAAATCCATACATAGGCAAGTGTCTGACCCATTATCTGGTGCCTCCAGACCTGCTGGTTGTGTGATCAGGGGTTAAAGCAGCAGCAGATGCAGCAGGTGGTTACTGTCTGCTTCTCCAGATGTGGCTCCCTCAGGACTTTGACCAACAGTGACAACTCAAAGACCCACTACCATCATATTGAAATGTAAAAGCCATAACTGAGCAGACAGACAAATGCATCATTTAATAAGCTCAGAAATCAACATGGTAGGTGAAGAGGGACAAGGTGTTTTATTTTTGTTGTTGTTTTTGTTTTAATTTGGACCAGTCCATAAACCTAGCTAGGAAACCATAGACCTCCACACCCCTGTGGCACGACACACAAGACTGGTCCCATGGGATTTGCCTTCCACCCCAGTGTCAGGTTGCTCTGGACCCAACTCATAACTATGGACATAATATGGACATTGTTCACTGCAGCTATTACAGGTGATGATGCGCACACTTCAGGAGGATGGGTGAAAGCCTTTTGGGGGTAAAAAACAAGAAAAATGGTATCATTGTGTTAGATATGTGGAATTAAACAGCAATGTGTCGTTAAATGTTTTAACTCTGTGTTCCTTCCTTTAGAGAAAATACACACTGAACACAGTAAGTTAAGCAGGTAAGATCAAAAATGAAAGGTAACTGAGACAAAAATCCAAAATAGTGAATGTCATAAGTATCCAAGAAAAAAATAGAAGTATTAAAGTAAAAAATGGATACTCCAAAAAATGTACTTATGCTCAGTATTTAAATACATCTACTTATATACTGCATCACTGCGGTACCTGATGAAGATGGCATGGTCAGAGACATCCAGTAGTACTGGTGAAAGGATATGGGAGGAAGGAAGCCATAAGATCTGATTCCATACAAAAAGAAACTCCAATTCAATCAAATATAATCAGAAACACGCAGACTAAACAAAACAGAGTGACAAGAGTGCATTAAAGAGGAGCAAAAAAAGAACACAAAACAAAAGACAGAGAACACATAAAAGGTAATGTCACTATTTCAATGTCATCTTGAAAACATGAAGCAGAGGAGATGTCTTTGATTTCAAGCTTTTCCAGCAAGAAGCATTTCTATATTTAATGGTATATTAGTAACAAGAAGTACCAAACTAAGTTATATCAAAATACTTTGAAGTAGTAGAGTATGAGTAAATGTATATCTTAACATATATATATATATATATATATATATATATATATATATCTCCATCCATTTTCTTCCGCTTATTCCTATTAAGGGTGGCGGGGTACTGGACCCTATCCCAGCAGCTACGGGCGAGAGTCCATCGCAGGGTCAACATAGAGAGACAGACAACCATTCACTCTCACACTCACATTCATACCTACCATCAATTTAGAGACTGGATTAAACTCGTCCCCTCTTGATGTCTTTGGACTGTGGAGGAAGCTGGAGTACCAGAGAGAACCCAGCAGGAACAGGGAGAACATGGAGACTCACACAGAAAGATCCCGTCCGGAGCCGGGACTCGAACTCAGAACCTTCTTGCTGTGAGGCGACAGTGCTGACCACTGCACCACCTTGCCCACCATCTTTACTGAAGTGTTTTTAATAAATGTCAGAACTTCAATTGGAAATTAAACCTTTCACTGCTGTTCAGTTTCTGTTGATGAATAGATATGTGAAAGAAACTGATGCGGTCTATTCGTGTTACATGTCATTCAAGATCCCGTATAAGAGGTTCTTGGTATTTATGTGTGCTGGCTTGTTTTTCCTGTACCTCCATTGTCTGTCTACCCATACTTGCATTGTAGCAGTGGCCGGTGATGTTTAATGACCCTTACTTGACCTTTGCCGTTCCTTTCCCTTGAGCAAGCTAGACTGAGACTCTATAGCAGTAATGTATTGTGTGTTAAGAGCCATATGAACACAATTCAAACTTCATCCTTGGCTATCAACATTATGTGTGAGTCATCAGAAATGTTTCAGTCCACTCAAACTGTGTCTCCTTCACCCAGCTCTGGCCTCATCTCCTGCTCCCTCCCACCAAGCACCACCAAATTTGGAACATGCACAATACAGTACTTGCTGCTGGAGCCATCAGTGTAATTGTCTTGGCATTGGCATGGACGCCCCACCATCAGGGCATTAATTACTATGGTCAGCAAACAGAGGATATATAGAGTTGTGGAAGAGATGGAAGGACACGAATGGAATGAATGAGCCAAAAGAGCGTATGAGAAACAACTGTCTCCAATGGCATTAAATTGGATTGAAATCAATTGACAATGCAGCAGTCCTTTCAAACCGAGCGTGGGTGGGAGGCATTAAATATTCAGTCATTTTCAAACATGACCATCACTTTAGAGAGATAATGAGTGCCCTGAATACTGTCTGACAAACCCACACCCCAACCCACTCTTTTCTTCTCATTGCTTACATGAAAGATAACACTTCATTTAACTACAGAGATGGAAACGAGTGATGATGAGAGTTCCCTAGCATTGTCTTTCCTCCAAAAATGATCTTGCTAATTAGCTCAAAGAATCATTGGGCTGAATAAAACCTCCAATACCTCATCTTAGTTCTCTCACAATGGCACTTTTTGATCAAAGCACTGAGATCAATGGCAGTTTCACCTCAAGTGTTGTTAAAAGCACCGACAAGCCTTCAAGTTGATGGAACTATTACTTACTAAATAAGTAGGCCTACAAGTAGCAGTGCATTCAGTGTGCTTCTTTAATTACCCACTTGACCACTGTGTGCAACACTGGTAATTAACATTCCAAGACTAAAATACCTGAATGAAGCATGAAAGATGAACCAAAAGGAATCTTAATTCTAAATTACTCTCTGAATAATTACACGTACATGTCAGGCACATGGCACATCAGAGCTCAGAGGGATGTGATGCTCCTGTCACAGGCGGCTGGAGAAAAGGCAACTTCAGCCAATGTCAGCCTGGCTATTAGCAACTGTCCATGAGACAAGTGGAGCGAAACCATTTTTGATTTCCTCCTGAATTACTTTCTCTGCCGACAAGGGGTTTCTTGGATCTCAAGGAGAGAGAGAGAGAGAGAGAGAGAGAGAGAGAGAGAGAGAGAGAGTATCCAGTGGTGTTATCAGTATGAGGTAGCATTTTATTAGCAGCTTTGTTCCTCCTCCCCCAGCATATGTCGTCTTCTCTCTTGTTTGTGTCTTTTTTTGATCCTCTGATAAGCACTTTTATGATTATACAGTTATCCTAATTAAGGACTAATACCTTTTACTGGTATAAACTTACTCGGCCACACACGAAACCTGTTTGTGCATTCCACCGTAGTTTGGAAATTAACACCAGCCAAATGTGGGTGATTTTTCTAGTGTCAGGCAAATTTAACAAACCTGCCACTACAGTGGGCAAGTTAAAGAGAGTAATTGAATTATTTGTTCAACAAGTCAGCTACAGCAGCTGTAGCAAACTTACTTTATCCCCTTCTAAGGTTTGAGGAAAAAAAACCTGCAGAGACCGGTGGTACTAGTCTGTTGCCTGCTAATATCACTTGTTAGGCCTGGCTTGGGGGAAACCTGAGCATAACATAAATATGACTCCTCTCTCTTCTTTCTTGCAAGGATGACCAGTTCTACATAAAGTGCCATCTAGGAAAATGAATTTATTCAACTTTTCGAAATAAAGGACATCAGGGTGCACAGAGCCAATTAGCAGTCTTCAGATTTTGTTTTATCTAGTTACTACAATGCAAGTCAAGGAAAACACAACATTCATAACTCTTTTCCTACACATAAACAGCAGAAAACTGGAGCAACTAATTGGGATTCTCACACTACCTGGGCTGCTTTTACAAGCTCTTTACAGTGCCTAAAACAATTTACGAGATAAACAACAATTAGTAACAAGAAATCTACCCAGCACAAAACCACTCACATTATGCAAGAGAACTATTGTGATGGGGGGACAGCGAGAGAGGGAGGGAGAAGGAGAGCTCTGATGTTTGTTGAGCTGCACTTTAAAATTCGAGTCCATCAGCCTCTCCTCCAATCAGCTGCTAAAATCTTGTATATCACATACACTGAGCAGCCAGAATAGTGAACAGATCCACCTTCAGACAGAAAGGGAAAAAAATACCACACATGAAGCTGAAAAACTAAAATCCAACATTATTACTAACCTGATGACACATGAACCATCAAAGCCAGAGCTGATGAAGAGGTAAACCAGCAATGTGGATCCAATGAGATTGCAAACTCTAGCTTAAACACGTGTAACCTACACTGAAAGTGGGGTCTCTGTATCTGCTTGAAAACTGAAACATTTAAATGTGAATGTTCTACATCACTTTGTAAAGCAGTGCCCATAAACTTTTAGACAGAATGATAGATTTATGTGCAGGACAATTAGTGTTTTATTTTTTCATTCATTTCCAAAATCTAGACATCTATTGATACCTTGTCCCTTTAATAAATTTCAATAAGTGAAGATTAAAGCAAACTACCATTGTCAAAATGTATTAAATCATTCCAAAGTGTTATTAGCAACCCCCAGCATATAGTCTTGTAGAAGTCTCCGAGTATCTGCGAGTATTTTTCATGTACTGTAACAATTATTATTATGAGATGCTGAAATTCTAACAATGTCCCATTTTTCACCTCCACAGGCAAATTGTATCAAATTGTCATCGGCAACCTCATGTCTATGTCTCTTATGAGTTTGCTTTTGTTTTGATTTTTGAGCCAGAAACTATACTGATTTTGGAGCAGAAAATATGTACCTATGTACATCCAATGTAGTGAAGTGATAGAGGAAAAAACACACCTTTGGTTTATCCTTTCAATAATAATGATATATATATATATATATATATATATATATTTATATATATATATATATATATATATATATATATATATATATATATATATATATAACTTTATTTACATACCAATCCCAAAATCAGTTTTAATTCATTTGAAAGCCTTACTCTCAGTTTCTCTCATCCAGCTTGGAAAAATCCAAAGCTGCTTCTATTTGTGATTGTGTTCCGCCCTCCTGCTCTTTATTCTGAATTCTTATCTGAATTGGCAGTTTATATCCGGTTTAGTTCTCAAAATAGATAAATCATCATTGTAGGTGACTTCAATATTCATGTCGATGTTGATAATGACAGTCCCTCCTTCAGACTCTGACTGGTTTCCATCAGTCTGAACATGAACCCACTTACTGTTACGATCCCACCCTCGACCTCGTCCTGATGTTTGGAACTGAAGCTGAACATCTATTTGTATTTCCACTGAACTCCCTTTGATCTGACCGTCAGCTAATCACTTTTGAATATGCACTACTCCACTACACACCACTAAGGGAAACAGTAGTTTCCAGATGTTTGTCTGATCACGCTGCAGCTAGACTAAAGAAAGCAATCCCACTGGCACTAAGTTCCGTGTCATGTCCTGTTTCAACAGAGGACCCTGTTATCATCCTTAGTCCTTCCAAAAGTGATAATTTTATCAATGCACTACTCTGGACTCTACTGCCCAATTAAAAAATAACCACAAATAAAAGGAAACAAGCACCATGGTACAGTTCTGAAACCAGACAGCTTAAACAAAATAACTCAAAAACTTGAAGGGATGTGGCGCTCCTCCAAACTAGAAATCTGGCAAGACAGCCTTAAAACTTATAGGAAAGCCTTTGAAAAACCCGAGCAGTCTGTAAATCAGGTCAAGTCACTTTTATTTGTAAGGCGCCAAATCACAACAAAAGTTATCTCCTGACTCTTTACTAGTAGAGCAGGTCCAGTACCACTCCTTCAATGAATCTACACCCAACAATCCTCCATCAGCAAGCACATCCTGCAACAGTGGTGATAAAAACCTTTTAACAGACAGGAACGTCAAGTAGATCCAGGCTCAATGGGGACGGACGTCTGGGGGGGGAAAGAGAGCAGGAGAGCGGGGCAGAGACAAAAACAGATAATGGTGGAAGACAGATATACAGAAGGAAAGAGAGAGATGAGGAGAGAGAGAAAGGGAAGAGAATGACGGACAGACGGGGACGTGAACAGGTGATGGTCAGGATGGCAGCTTGAGCCTCTTCAGGTCTGTAGCCTCCTCCAGCAGCAGCATCAGTCAGGGCTCTGGGAAGTGGGGAAGTGCAAAGGCTCTGCATTTATAGAGGAACACAAGAACAATCCCAGGTTTCTCTTCAGTACTGTAGCCAGACTGACAGAGAGCCACATCTCTACTGAGGCAAGTATTCCTGTTTACCTGTGTAGCAGAGTTTCATGAACTTTTTTAATGATAAAATTCTACTCATTAGACATACAATTCTTCTCCTCCTGCCATCAGCTGACCTCATGTCATCTTATACTTAGAAACTGTAGATGCAGCTGTAGGCCCAGACATACACCTGATAGCTTTTCTCTTATTGACTTTCACGACAAAACTACAAAAAATGTCCTCCTCTAAACCATCTACCTGTCTTCTCAATCCCATCCCAACTAAGCTGTTCAAAGTCTCCTTATCCCAAGTTAGCACCTCTCTCTTAGATATGATCAATGTGTCACTGTTATCTGGTTATTTTCCACAGTCCTTTAAAGTAGCAGTAATTAAACCTTCTCACAAAAACAACTCTAGATCCAGAAATTTTTTGACAACTACATCCAAATCTTCCTTTTCTCTCCAACATTCTGGACAAAGCAGTTGCTACACAGCTTTGCGGCTTTCTTCAGAGCAACAGCTTGGGGATTT
>NC_141332.1:2175000-2415000 GCF_037954235.1 Aulostomus chinensis | reverse complement strand
TGTGTGTTCTATACTGATAGATCTAAGTGCAGCCACATGGCGCATGTCTTCCCTCTGCTCAAACAGTGGGGACACAGAGATACACGCATTATAACAGCCTCAAATCTACCAGAAAAGGAACTTGGTTTCGGCAGTGGAGGGAAAGAAGAGTGCAACAGAAAAAGGATCCAAGAAAAAAGGAACCAATCCTTTGTAGTGACACATGGAACAAGATGTTTCACCAAAGAGAAATGCAAATTGCTATCAACGGGAACAAAACGTAACAGTATCAAACGCTCTTGACAATGAGAAGTCACACAAGACATGTCCTAATGAGGAGGAACAAAAAAAAATCAACCTCAGACATTTTAATCTTTTAAAACCCCGCCAGGCGGTACATTGTTAGACAAACCACATGTCAGTGTGTTTGATTTTTTTCTCTGCACTTCTTTCCCTTATTATAGCAGCTTTATTTATTTCTTGGGAGCCCCTGCTGTGTGTTTTAACAAGGTTGTCATTCTTTGAAGACTTGGCCCATCACATGGGATCAGCTCTCCTCTCTGAACTCAGGGGGCCGACAGTAACTGTAAAACCTGCACTGCTGACAGACGGGTATCAAACATGCACAACTTCAGCCAGTTATGTGCAAACCAGCATGCTGAGAAGGATGCCTGCATGCACATGTTCAGTCCTGTAGAATTCCTGTATGGGCTTGAATCAAAGCAAGTTACAATCCTGATTTTCACTTTTTGGTGTTGGGACAACCCCTTCGACAGCACTTCGAGGGTACTTTCATACATTATTTTCTAAAAACTCTACTCCTTAACTACATCAAAAGAGATTCAGACTAGCAGCAGACATTTATCCTCACACTTGTGCGGTTGGTGTGTACAATGGTCTACATTTGGACTATTTAACCGTATTTTCCTGGGGAAAATTTGTTTACTGTACATTTTCCTGAGCTATTGGTTTCTTTTCTTTTGCGCATTCAACACAGTACAACAATAGATTTTCAGAACAATAAATTAAAATAGAAAATAAAAAATATAAAAAAATTGTAAGTCTTTCAGCAAACCCACAATTGTGAACAAGTGCCAAACCAGAAGGAATTAGCCTTTATTTATATGTTCGCAACAAAAATATAAATATAGTTTGTTTTCAGCTAAAATCAATGTGTTAAAGGAAGAATACTTGGTTGCAGCTGTGATTCACTTGAGTGTTTCCAAAGGGGCGTGTTTATGATCAGTTTTGCAGTCATGCAGCACAATAAGCGTCAAGCTGAATATATGTGGCTGCATCTGTCTGCATTCTGGAGTCACAAATAAGTGATGCAGTGGTGATTTTTTTTTTTTTTTTCCTGAGATCAAGATACCTGTTTGTGATGTAAAAATGGAAAATATACTTTGGACTTGGGGCTGAACTTGGCCTCTGGGTTGCCATTTGCCTTCCACTCATGTATGTTGTCCTACTTTCTGTACCATAGTTCTACAAAGTGCATTGCTGACCATAGAGGGCCAATATACTGGCTGTTAATAGCAATTGCAGATGAATTGGTATTGTCTATCTGTCAGTCAGTATTAGTCGATATTTCAGGACATACTGTACTATGACAAAAGTAAAGATCATCCCTTCTGTGGTGTGTGATTGCATTGCAGTATCATACATCATGGTCAAACGAAAGCTGTCTGTGTTAATGTGTGGGGGAGGGGGTGGGGGGGTCTTTATATTCCAAATGTAGCAACAACAGTTTTGCACCCTGTTGCATCAATGCCAGAGGTGATATAGACTCCAGCAAACAGGAGCGCTGCTGGAGCTGTTATAAAAGAATCAATCTCTCTTCAAATGTGTGAAGGTGAAATGCAATGAGTTCAATTCACTAAATTGCATTTGAGAAACGTAAACTATGTTTGCTTTGCAAGGTAGTGATTAGTCACCATTTTTCTGGCTCACTAGCTAAATGTGACTTGTGATAGCAGAGTTTTTTATTTGATGATGTGTCAATTTTCTGACAAGGGACCAAACTTTCATTTCATATTTCCAGGTCAATATTCAGAGGATTATCATTGTAACTGAGAAGGGATTTCATCTGATGTCCTCTCTTTTAACTGTCTCAGGCTTCATCCCTGTATTTCGACTGTAAGGTCAAGAGCTGCTCTGACCCCCAGGCCTTGATCTGGGTCTGGGAATGAACCTGTGGTGCCTTCCATAATTCTTTTGTAATCATAATTTTGTTGGTAGAACACCTACTGATAGCAAAACTGACACTTACGGCGCCAGCGTCGTCTGGATGCATAGCTGTGTTTAGACTATATGAAGGTCACATTTGTGCAGGATGTTCCAATGAGGCATTACTGGTAGTGCCCAACGTTACTCGTCTAGTTTATGAGGGGTCGGACGCTGATGTTCTGGGGGGGCTGACTCAAGCTCATCTCACTGGACATCCAGTAAAGTGTCCAGTGTAAGACATCTCTGAGTCTCCAGCCTGTTTCTTGTGTCCAATGAATCCTTTCATAACACAAAATTCCTCTGCAGTGATAAAGTCATATTTTTTTACAGGTGTGTTTTATTCTGTGAGGATGCTGATTATGATACTGATGATGTCACATAATTCATGTGTTGCATGCAAACCCCAACCCTATTTTTAATTGAAACGTGATTGGTTATGAGATTATACTGATTATAAGATGAGTTTGCTTGGTACTTTGCTGCACGTTGGAAACACCACCAACATCGTTGTGAGGCACATGATATGCTATCTCTTCACAATGGAAGTCCATGGCTTGTTAAAAGACACAAGCCAAGATAACTAAGAATGCATAGACATGACATCCAAAATGTCCTTTACAATGACATAATATCCATACACAATCCCATGAGACTTTGTACATGGTACCGTCAATAAGCTAAATCCATCAGAAGTCCATAGACTCAAGAAAAAAACAACAAAACATAACAAAACCTTTGAGCCCGATTTAAACTGTGTAAAGTACAATATATATGACCTTCCTGTATCTGGAGAAATCCATTAAATGTAAACTTCAGGAGAGTTTCAGTCTCACTCTGAGGTCTCTTAATTTGTCATCAATCCAAGGTCTATTGATTTGTGCTTGACAGGCTTATTCTGGGCCACATCGCAATGTAGATATTTGCAGTATGAACAGGACCACTCGTGTCTGAGCACCACAGACTGCCATTATCCTTGCATCTTATATCCACCAATGTCAGGGAAGGAGGCAGGCTTCTATTCTGACTCCTTCTCTCCCTCCCTCCCTGTCTGTTCATACTCATACTTGATTAAAAAGGTCATTCATATCCACGTGTTTTTCTCTCTTGTCTAATTAGTACAAATCTGAAGCAACACAGGTTAAACGTTCAGCTCCCCTGGTCCAGCAGCTCCATGTAAGGCAGAGTTGCTCATTAGGACCAATCTAGAAGCTGTACTTTACCCCACAGGGTCATCTGTTCCAAAAAGCGCTGGCAGCTGGGACCTGCATCAAATTTCTTAGGCCATTATTATTGCAAAAGGATAGTGCTTGACCACATGAAACTACATGAAGAGGTTGAACAAATCAATGCACTGTGTCCATGCTTATAACATATCCTGTGTGTCGGCCTCTGCTAATGACCAGAGAACATCTCTTTCTCTGTATGGTTCAACTTCCCTCCATTTTGATTTTATTGCCACTCTAGAATGACGGGAGATTGTCCACCAGTAAAAACCTTTGTTCCCTCGAACAAATACAGAAAGCTGTCAAAGTGGTTATCATACTTACATTGTTAATGTAAAAGATGCATTTTGGTCAAATGTCACTCATGTTTTTACATTTTTCCATAGAAAAATGTGACTTTATATTATTTATAATATCCAGGGTAATATGTAATGTTTTAGCATGCAGGGGAAATTGTGACATATTGCCTTCAAGTTGTTTATAACAATTATTAATATGGATGACAATTTCAGGTATTACATAATGAAGTAGAAATATATTCAATTTTGTCATTTTTTGCTGTGTTATTACATAATATGTGTTTTAAACCCTTTTCTAAGATGAACACACATACAGATGAGCGATTGAAACCAGGAGGACCTGGGTATGATGTCATACTGTATACATTGCCTTTTGTATATTTAAGGACTGAGAGAAATGAGAGAGACTCTCAAAAATGCACTGCTTGTAATTATTAATTTTATTTTTTCATATATATCATGAAATGAAGAACTTTTTCTCTTATTCAACAAGAGAGCAACCACCTACTTTGGTGGAACTGCATCTTAACTTACTATGTAAAGGTAAATTAGCTTCTGGGAGGATGGTCAGTGACTAATAATGGCCCTCAGAAACAATACAATGTGTCGTCATGGCATTTGTTAGCTACATTAGGAATCTATATGAAATTTGAAGTCTCATTTTACATGCAATTTGTCATCTTCCAAAGAAAACTATATCTTATATTGAGACTGTTATTATGTGAGGACGAGCCTAACAAGCCTGTATTTAATAGCCTTAAATGTCAGTCGGCGCTAACTCAAGTGTTCATCTGGTCTCTGCAGTTAATAGGCTCAGAAGCCACAGTTGGATGATTTTTACTGCCGATTCAGGTGAAGAGTCCGACTCGGTTGCTGTAGATCCGACTTTCCTTCTTTTAAACTACTCTTTTTCCCGTGATGTGACTCAACCTCACCATTGACCCCCAGCTAATTCTGACAGGTTCAAATGTAAAATGTATTCCTTGGGCTCAGGTCGTGTTACGTGACGGTGACTGAGGAGCCTCTGTCACTTACGTCCACACATAACACAGACAGATCAGACCTGGGTATTCAGACTGTTTTGGACTTTGAAACCATGATAGATTTGTCTATGTTTGTATTTGTGTTTTGATTTGTATGTGCTTGATGGTATAAATATGTTGATGTAGATTGGTTTACCTCACTCATAGCAACATGCTCATGAGAGTGAGTTCCCAAAATACGTAAAACTCCAAGTTGTGTCCCTGATCATGATTCATCGCTGATTTCATAGTTATATGCTTCATGATATTCTAGTTGCACAATGAACTGTAATGAAACTGCATGTTGATGATGAAAGAGGTTTATATATAACAGAACAGTCATCCTGTGTATTCACAAATTGACATGGTATGGTGCCCATATTATTTCCATATTTCTCACACGTAAACTTAAAAAAAACGAAACAAAAAACAAGGTGGTCCAGTGGGAGCACAAGAGGAGAAGGTCATCAAGTTGTATTTGTGCCACAGAGAATCAGTGATGAAAAGTAATCATACTTTTTCATCTTTCACACATTGATGTTCACAGCATCTGCAGCTATCATTGCGAAGGCATGAGTGTCAAATTTGGATTTATGTGACATTTTTAGTTCAGGGTAGAAATTTTCTGACACTTTCAAACTTATTAGAAAACCCATTCTGAAAACAAGGCTTTGTACCAATCAGCATCACAATGTAGTTATTTGGCATCACTTTCATCTCTTTATTGTAATGAAAGCTCAGAGAAATCTAAGTGGGAACTATTTGTCCGAACACTGACAGTGTCTTCAGATGACATTATGGACTCAGAGAGATGCTGTTTTTTTAAACATATTTTGGACTTCCACCGACCGCAGCAATATGGTATGGTAGTGGTGCATTGTTTGGTTTACACCAGGGGTGAAAGTGAGCCGGAACGGGCCGGAACGCAGTTCCGTTAAAAAAAGGAGGAGAAGGGAGCTGTCAAAATCCCATATGAAATAAAGAAAACGATGTCTGAAGGTGGTTTCACACTGAACGCGGCAGACACGGCGTGCTGCGTGGGGTGGGGCGCAAGCATGCGCAGCGCTACGGAGTTGCTGGGCTTGGTTTGCGCTCATGTGACATCACAGCGCGCCCACATACACAATGAATGGACTTCCCCTGCGCAGCCTGCGCCTTGCGCATTCAGTGTGAAACCGCCTTGAAACGGAGTCGTGCACATGAGCGCATCTCCGCATGCGAGGCGGTTCTGATTGGCTGACAGACGGACACGTGGGTCACGTTACCAGCATTGTTAGTTTTGATTGGTTAAACCACACTGTTCTGCTTTCACAGAACGAAAAAAAGAGAAAGAAAACAAAACAGAGGGCAAAATCAAACTAGTGATTGTTCTTGAAATTTTCCACGTTTTGTGTTGTGTCTCTCACTGTAAAGTGTAAACTGATATTTTGCCAATAAATCATTGGTGGTGGTACACCTGGTGGTGTATCTGCAAATATGTCTGGGTCCACCCTCATTTTGTCCCTATCTCGCTTGATTAAGTCACCCAGGTTTACCTGCAATAAATGTCTGGAACTCACTTAGGAAAAAATACATTTGCTTCAGTCATCACACTGATATATATAGTGAATGTGTGTGTGTGTGTGTGTGTGTGTGTGTGTGTGTGTGTGTGTGTATGTGTGTGTGAGAGAGAGAGAGAGAGAGAGAGAGAGAGATAATAAAGGATGCTGGATAATACACACACACACATATATATATATATATATATCTATATATCTATATCTATATCGATATCGATATCGATATCGATATCGATATATAGATAGATAGATACACACACACACACACACACTGGTGGTTAAATATTTTTTTGTACATTTGCACACCCCTTATATTTATCTTCACATCATATTTATGTTACATTCTCCTTTGTTCTTGCTGCTGTAACAATGTTAATTTCCCCATTGTGGGATGATTAAAGGTTTATCTTATCTTATCTTATCTTATCTTATCTTATCTTATCTTATCTTATCTTATCCTATTTGGTCAAATATTGTATCCTCGAACATTTGCAATGTCTGATGGGCATGTTTTACTGCACAAGAAAAAAGTTCCCCCTATCAAACTATGTCCATTCTTCTTTGCCAATTTAGTCTAAAGTTCTACGCATGTACACTTGAGACTTGACTTGGACCGATCCTTAAGAGTTTTGAGACATCACTCAGGCTCAGGGACTGGTGAACACAGTTTATTTTGCACATTGACAATAAGGTAGAATCTGACTCAATGTCATTCCTTAATGTCATGCCTAACCTTGAACAAACCCATCTGGTACCTGCAGTGAAAGAGATACTGCAAGAACGAAATAACAGCCAGCAGCACTCTTGCATCATTCGTCATAATTTTCAGTTCCAGAAACCTCCACACAAAGCACAAACAAAACACCAGCTATATGCAGTGTTTCTGATGCCAAATTAAAGGATGCTGGGTAAAACGAAAGCAAAACAAAATAAAATGAATAGTTGAACACCAAAATGAATACTTTTTCACAGGCATGACATTAATTCTGACAAGGAGGCAGTGTCACCCAACTGGACACCCACTGAAAACATTCACAAACCCACTGGTTGATACTATTACCATATTATATGAGGACAAAGGATTGTGACAACCTCTGAGTGGCTATAATTGCAGATGCTGTGAAAAACTGCTGAACTTCAGAGTCAGCAGTTTCATCACTGCTATTTTCCAACTAAAGTATTTGCTCTGATAAGGCTTTGTGTCTCTGCTTGGTTTCCTTGTCCCACTGTGATGAAGGGCGCCTGCCAAGGTCAAGCCAGCCCACAGCCAGGGCTGTCTCTCTCTCTCTCTCTCTGTCTCCCTCTCTCTCTCTTAATGTTCTTAACATATATATATATAAACCACTATGTAATTAACCGGTCCCAAGAACAGACAGGCTATTCCACTGTCATCTTCACAAGTTGTACTGCAGCCTGCATAGGAATAAAACACAAGCTCATCCTCCTGTTACTGTAATAAGAGCTCATGGGTCATTGCAACTTATTTGTATTCAATGCAAAGAAAAATAATACTGAAAACAGACTGACCAGCAGACGTGCAAATACAAATATGCATATGTCACCTCATTATAAACAGAAGCTAGCAAGTTATCTGTCATCAGCAACTCAAGTAGAATGAAATATATACAAAAAGCAAAACCATAAAACTGACATCATCTAAGACATACAGGCTTTGTTGAGGAGGCCAGCAGCAGATATAAATAAGCTGTTCCTGTGACATGAGGTTTTGGTCCCGACGGGCTGCAGTCTCCTGGCTGAGGAGCGTGTTTCTATTAGTTTTGATCAGGGTGGGAGGCGTCCGTCACTATACCTGCACACCTCAGTGTCCTGGAGGTGATCCTGGAGGGATGGTAGGTCTCAGCAAATCCACTTTTAAGCAGAATGTTTTTTACGCTGCAGCCTGCCATTGTACTTCAGAGATGGTGGTGATGGAAGGGAGGTTTGACAGATGATGGTGTAGAAGGGCACCTTCATCTTCACTGGCACTTTGAACCAGGTTTGAACAAAGGTAGTTCACTTTTCTTCATTTACACTGGAGACCTAATTTCCTCCGGAGCAGGATAGGTAGGAGTTCAGAACATGTACATAAAAGCATATTGACCCATCTTATGTCATAGACAATGTCATCACCATTCCTCCCATTTCACATCAGTGCACAGATCCTGGGAAGGCCACTGAGAAGATCCAGGGTTTTAAGATACTGACAAACAATCAACACTACCAACACTCTATGGGGGGATTATTGAAATTTTAGTGAGTGGAACATGTAGCTTTCTACGAAGGCCCCAGGTCTGCATGTCATCAGTCCCCCACCTATATCACGACACTTCCCCATCAGATACGAGTCAATCGAGCAAGGTGTCTTCCAAAAACCTCAGGAGGTTGACAAGTGAATGACTGAAAGTCACCCAGTCAGTGGGCAAACAACACAGAGATACACATCATTCATTTTGAATGACTGATTGTTCCATAAATTACAAACGAGTATAAAAATGCTCTACTTTCCATTCATTGCAGCTTACGTGTTAAAAGAATAAAACGAATTTTACTGAGAGAGTGCTGTTGAGGTTTATCATACTGGAGCGTGTCAGGGGTAGTGGGTGGAGTTTCCCAGCCTGCTCTGGGCAGCGTAGCCTCAGTTTGAGTATACTGATGTTATAAATGTTATCTAAGTGTTATTTGTGCATGGTAATTAGTGTTACTGTCCCCCATGTTAACTTTGCAATGTTGCTAGTAGCTCACAGTCCCAGTAGGCTATGGGGAAAAACTTTGTTGCACCATGAGTGAAGTTCGTTGTGCAATTTATATTTTTACTAGAAGCACCAGATTTGTTTTTCTTGAAGGTATTAAACAGCACCTTCAGCTGGTCATGCAGTGTAGAGGATGCAGGGGCTGCATTAAAATGAGTCAAGTATTGGGGCTGAGTCATTCCCAACAACTTTCAGCTTGTCGTAATACTGTTCACACTAGAAGATGCACTGTGTGCTTTTTTTATTAATTGATTTAATTTTTTTTGGGGGGGGGGGGGTATTTGTGAAGGATAGTCTGGAGATGCTGTTGAGGAAGTTTGGTGTCAATTCACTGAAAAAAAATGTGGGAAGAGAAGGGGGTTTAAATACGGTGATAGACTTTAAAATCACTGCCTACTCAAAGCAAGGATAAAATTTCAAATCCATCCATCCATCCATTTTCTTCCACTTATCTTGTTAAGGGTCAGGTGGGGGCTGGAGCCTATCCCAGCAGCTTTCGGATGAGAGGCAGGGTTCCCTGGACAGGTCACCTGTCAATGGCAGAGCCAACACATACAGAGTGTAAAAACTCCTTCAGTGGTGCTGTTCATATGACTTTACTTTTTAAAATATTTTTATTGCGATGAATTAACTAATTTTCTTTTTTTGTTTTTCCATGTTTTCTGAAACTAAAAAGTGGGAAAGTTTAAATTCTGAACATAAAATTAATTTGACTGGACATCACCATAAATGGCTGTTTACAAAACTCAGTTTAACAGCTACTATCAGAAGTAAAACTCAACAGACGAAGACCCCGCCCACTTGCAGCAACATACAAACTAATCTGCACGTTACAGGCACTTTGCCAACGTTTGTCTCTCCGGACCACGCCACTTCCACGGAGAGGACCAATGCGCTTCTGCACGGATTTTAGGAGAGACTGTACATTTAACCACACTTGTGAGTAATTATTTGTATTGTTTAAAGTTGGATTTTAAGCAAATTACCTTGACTGCATTGCACTTGGGCCAAAAGCCTGTCTCTCTTTCCTCCATTTGCCAATTTTGATGCCGCAGTTACTAGCTAGGCCTCAACGTAATGTTACTGCCACACAGGCCTTTCTAATCTCAATCCTCCTGTCAACTTTAGCTAAATGGCCTACTGTTTATATTTTGTGTGCTTTTTGTATTGAGCACGGGCTATGTCACCCCCTTTTTTGGTTTGGAGTCTGACATTTTAAATACATTTGCTGCTCTTTTAGATAACATTACAGGCCTGGAGAGCAGGGCAGACCCCAAAGTCCCGTTCCTGCAAGTAACCAAACTTTTAAGATGGAGTTAAAACAGTCATTAGCCTATTAATGTAGTCTAATTTATACGCAGGCATTTTGTTTTTGTGTGACGGGGTAAGTAAGGTTAAACCAAAGTGGATAGAAATGCACCATATATCTTAAATCTAATGTACAAGATTCCAAATTAGGATTTTTCAGGAATTTTCTAGTTACTGAAGAAGCTTTTCAGAGACGCTGTCCGTCTGAATTAAATCACATAACATGTATTTAACGTATTTTTATCTTTCACCATCAAATGAGACGGCTTTTGAGGAATTGCTGTGTTTGCATGTTTTAAAGGGAACAGCCGAGACCACTGTTCATGAGGACCTGGAAATGGACACTATGAGGATCTATGTGTGTCGTGATCCAGATGGGGTGGGCATCATCCTCGAGGGAATCCCAGTACTCACTGATCTTGGCAACCTGGCCAGAGCCTGCAGCCTCCTCCTCAGGTTGACATACCCACTTAATCTCCAGTATCCTTCCAAACTTGTCAAAACTTTTGAGGTTTTTCAGAGACTTTTTTGAGGGACTCGACACACTGCGTCCAAAACCATCCCCTGGGTTCATGACTCTCAAAAACATGCTTCTTGCTTAACAGTCAAAATGACTGTCATTCCTGCACTTATGAGCAGCTGGTTTGTTGTGTGAGCCTGAATGTTATACATGTTTGTACTGTGAAAGTTTTATAGGGTGTTGGAAGGCATAATCTTTGGTGGCTAAATTGTGTTTTCATGTTTTTACACACTGAAATAATACACTCTAAGAGCTAAGATTGGAAGTTCCTGTCTGAAGTGTTGTCAGTGTGTCTATATGTACAAGACACTGCTATTAACTGGTTTTGTAAAGCTGCATTTTATAGGTCAGATGTTTACAGTTTACATGTTCTTTAACGTAAAGATTCAATAAATATTGAAAATTGATAGACCTGTTAAATTTATGGTATTTGTAACTCATTATTTGAAGCAGTTGACACTCAACATTCTTATTTTTTCTTTTAAATGTTACCAATTTAAGTTTGATTTATTTAACATGCTAACATTTTTGACATTTATTTTATTCCATCCATCGTCATCTTCCGCTTATTCCTACACATTAAGGGTCGTGGGGGGGCTGGAGCCTATCCCAGCATCAACGGGCGAGAGGCGGGGTTCACCCTGGACAGGTCACCAGTCCATCGCAGGGCCAACACATAGAGACAAACAACCATTCACACTCACATTCATACCTACGGACAATTTAGAGTATCAATCAGCCTCGTCCCCTCTTGATGTCTTTGGACTGTGGAGGAAGCTGGAGTACCAGAGAGAACCCACGCAGACACGGGGAGAACATGGAGACTCACCCAGAAAGATCCCGTTCGCGAACGGGGACTAGAACCCAGAACCTTCTTGCTGTGAGGTGACAGTGCTGACCACTGCACCACCGTGCTGCCCAAAAACTTTAGATCACATGGGCTAAATTTTGGTAAGAGTTGCAAAGTTGTAACTCATACGTCATGGCTGAGTTGTTATGAATTTTCTAAGTAGTGCCACCATCAGAACAACTGGCCTACAAAACTAAGTGAAGAAATTTGGCAAAGGACTGAGGGTCTGTAGAAAGTCTGGGTTATTTCCAGCTTGGCTTCCCAGCCCCTAATAAAATAAAATACATATCATATAAACATTTTCCACAGCCCCCATGTGACCAAAACAGATCCCTAATTCAAGCTTCAGAAAAGAACACAACAGCTATCTTTCTACTTTCAAATTTGTGTAATATGAACTTGGCATTAGGGAAGCAGGTCATGCCGGACCTCGTAATCTTGTTCTTCTGATTGAAATCTAATGCTCCTACATGGCTTGAACACTTGATACTGGAGCTATCTGGTAACATTCAGATTGTAAATGAGGTATTAATGACCTCATTGTGGATATAAAAGCATTCCTTTAATAAATGTCCTTACAGCAAAAATGTGAGAGCAAGTATTGAATTTTGTATTCACTTAATGGCCTATAATTATGATGTGAAGATGGAGTCATGTCGGAGTAAAAGAAGACCCTCTCCCAGGCATCAAAGTCCCACAAACGCCTTCCCCACCAGGAAAAAGTCATCTCATTAGTTTAAGTTGTGAGCATATTGATTAGAGGCATGATTTAGCTCACCTCACCTCTGACTGAGCATGGAAGGCCTTAAGGAGGAGGAGAGAAAGGATGCGGGAGAGAGAGTGTGGACTTTACAGCAGTGAATAATAATAAGAAGAAGAAGAAGAAGAAGAAGCACTGAAAGAAACCTGGGACAAAAGTAGTATAGATCCAAAGTCACATTGTCACATTAAAAGTAGTAAAGACAAAACTAGTTTTTCATCAAGACAAGAATTACCGTATTTTCACTATAAGGTGCACCCTCAATGAATGGCCTATTTTAAAACTTTTTTCAAATATAGGGCGCACCGCATTATAAGGCGCATAGAATCTAAACGACTGTAGTGGCTGGGGTTGCGTTATGCATCCACTAGATGGAGCTGCGCTAAAGGGAACGTCAACAAAACAGTCAGATAAGTCAGTCGGTCAAACTTTATTCGTAGAATACAAACCAACGTTCTGACAACTCCGTTCACTCCCAAAACAAGATAGTGCATTCACAAACGGGGAGGGGAACTTTTCCCTGATTCAGTAAACACGTAAAAGAAACAGTCAGTAAATCAAACGCTAGTGCAATCACAATATAGTAACTCTCGAAATAGTGCAAATAACAATATCTAAATAACTCAACGTTGTTCAAACGTTAATGTCCATATTCACAATATCTCCCAAGCCTCGTTCAGTTGTAAACACGTGAAAGAAACAAGTAAAGCTCACTCTTTCAGTTCATTCCTCATCCACGAATCCATCGAATTCTTCCTCTTCAGCGTCCGAGTTGAACAGTTGGGCGAGTACGGCATCCAACGTGCCCGGTTCCGTCTCGTCAAAGTCGTCATTATCCGAGTCAGTATTGCCGTTGTTGTCTGGCAGTTCAGTGACGATACCGTTTTTACCGCCGTTACTTCGGCGACGCCCCCTGACAACGGTAGCCACAATGAACCAATATTGATCCACACATAAGGCGCATCGGATTATAAGGCGCACTGTCGGTTTTTGAGAAAATTCAAGGTTTTGGGTGCGCCTTATAGTGCGGAAAATACGGTACTCATGGAGATTCAACCTTAAATCACTCATTTGTGCAATTATGAGAAGTACTGGCATTCACAGATCTTTTCATATCCAGGACTTTCTCAGATGAATGAATGTCATCCTTTTTAGAGGTGTAGATGTAGTTACATCATTGGAGCACAACTAACCTGCTGCTCTCCAACACAATGAAATGATTTTGACCCATGGATTGTACTTTTAAGACATTTCGACTTTTTTATATTAATTTACATTTCACAATCCTTAATCATGCTGTCTTTATGGAGGTTAGGGTTTGGCTCCCTTGCTAATGCAGTACAGTGATACAGGATTTATTTTGTGATTGTGTGTGTTTTTAAAGTGCAACTGTAAGCATCAACATGAATGAGTTTAACACAGTCAGTTTACAATAAACATAATAGGGCAGCTCAGGCCCTAAAAATACTGAAATAGAAAGAATCCTCTCTTTCTTCTGTAGTCCGCTCTAAAATAACTGTGGTGCCTTGGTGTTGACAGTCCAGTACGTTTGAGCTGGTATGAAAGCTTGTCCAATCTGTGGTGTAGACCAAACAGGAGAGCACTGGTCAGCAGCAAAATGTGTGTGCGTGCGTGCGTACATGTGTGTGTGTGTGTGTGTGAGTGTGTGAGACAGAACGAAAGAGTGAGACAGAGAGAGAGAGAGAGGAGAGAGAGAGAGAGACTATTTTATGAAATTAGGTGTGAAAGAAAAAAATGTGAAACTGTTCTAGACTGAGGTCCACAGGATCTAATTTTTAAATGTTTGAGATGGATCCCATTACTACGCATAAACAACTTTCATCTGACTCATCAGTGTTGTGTTTTATGAAAATATTTCAGAAACATTATCTATCCATCCATCGATCCATTTTCTACCAATTATCCTGTTAAGGGTCACAGGGGGGCCTCCAAGCGCCGGTCCATTGCAGGGACGAAGCATATAGACGGACAACCAATTTAGAGTATCAATCAGCCTCGTCCCCAAATGCATGTCTTTGGACTGTGGGTGGAAGCTGGAGTACCAGAGAGAACCCATGAAAGCACAGGGAGAACATGGAGACTCACACAGAGAGACCCCGTGGTCGAGCTGGGAACCTCCTTGACCACTGCACCACCGTGCCCACTTTCAGAGATTTTTTTTTTTTATTAAATGCCATTTGCCATATACAGTCTGTTTTCTGAGGCTAAATACTTTGACTTTAATATATCATAAAATATATGGGATCGTCAACAAATATAACCTATGTCATTTATTATTTAAATTTTTGCAGATGTGTGTGTGTGTGGATTTATTAAGTTGTTTATTCATATTTAGAAAAACAGAATATGCAGAAACACTGCAGACAAATATTGTTTATGCAATAAATTCATAGGAGGGGAAACCATTGCGGCACCACTGCTCTATTGCTCTGTCCTCCATCCATCCATTGAACCACTAAGTACTGTATCTAGGTCAATGGCAGCACAGCGGCTGATATAAACCATTGCACTACGCTCCAAGGCCACAGTATTAATCATCCAACCTTTTAATGTTATTATGACTCACTTTTTGCCTTTGAAAAAAAATCAAGCCAAAAAAAAGACTAACCCTTGCAATAGTTAGAGAAATCTCAGTGAGTGTCAGACTCTATCATGGAGGAAGATCATCCAAAACCAAATTCTGTTTGGGTCAAAAGGCTTTCCTCCCTGGAATCTCAGTGATGGTATTTTGGGAAGGAAAAAGCTTCATTTTTATCCATCGACTGAAGGAACTTCCCAGAATTGAAACCTTTGGTGGAAAACAGTACCTTTGCTGCAGGAACTAGGGTGCGTCTTCTCTCAGTCAAGGATGTTTATCTCAGCTCTATAAAAGTCTGGCATGAAATACAAAATGCTGAGAATAAAAAAGAAACCTGGACCCTTCTGATTCTCCTAAAGTGTTGCTGAAAGTCTGCAAACCTGTTCCAAGCTGGCATATTTTGAATGGGCACTGCACAGTTACATGAGTACAGGACCTGTAGTGGATCATTTCTGGTCAAACACGTGTAGCGTCGTATTTATGGCACCTTTCTTAAAATTTTACAGCCCAAACCTTACCTTTTTGGAAACTCTACTGAGCATGGAGTTACAGAGGAAAGGTTTTTACCTTGCTGCTGTGTCTTCTATTCAATCAGTTCAATAATGGGCTGATAGAAATAAGTAATCAAATGTGCTGCTCACCATGACTTGACTGGGGCTTGTGTGGGAGTTAACAATGGCAGAGTGGTCCAAAATGTTTGAGGGGGAGATTTGCCCATTACTTTGCATTCGATTCAGCGAGACCCACTGAAAACTAATAATTTGGAGCACATTTTTTGTTGTTGTTTTCATCAACAAATTTAAAATCAGCAAAGTCAAAATCTGTAGAATTTCACTCAACAATTACCAGCTTGCACAAACCTAGAAAACACACTGGAGTGCTAGAGATTTACGGAGGATTTGCACCTGTGCAGAAATTCTTTATGCGTTTATTTACTTTTTTTTTTTTAAATTGAAGAAAAACAAGTGCATTTGCAGTGAAAAGGCAAATGACGGACCTCATTGAATATTAGTTTGTGGGAATTATCCTTTCAGGACAAAATGGGGAGGACGGCATTTAAATGACAAGAATAATGTGATTCAGTATGGTGCAATCAATTGCACCACTACTTAACACCGTATAAAGCCTCAATTTTTGGATTCACCTGACTGACAAAGCTCCTGATTCGAGGAGGGACTGAGGGGAACAGAACAATGTGGAATAGGGACTCCCCATAACCTTTTGGTCCCTTCTCCCTTCCCCAAAGTTTGGTTGTAAATGAAAATGAATGAAAAGAGAAATATATTTCTCTGAATTTCCGCCCTGCACCTAACACTGCACCTTGTGACTATGTGATGTACACACACAGGCCGGCACTCTCAGTCTCCAGAGACTGGACATGATCCATGTGGACAACTAACAGTTTTCAAAGAGGATAAAAAAATGAGCCGGCTGTCATTTTCAGGTGATTTCATGAAAGTGAATAAAGCAGTAGACCAAAACAGCATGCACTCTGGCATGCCACTTCACTCATCAACGGGTGGGGATTCATCAACCAATTAAAAAGAAGAGGTATTTGCTCTCTATATGACTTCAACCAAATATGTCCTCTGCATTCAACCCATCTGCTACAGAGCAGTGATCAGCCGCTCGCACCAACTCCAGGTCTTTCCGGCAGTATCTTAGGACCCGGGACCTCTCATAATTACAAACAAAGTAAGCGCATTGTCTACTAACTTATGTACGATTTCAATACCCATATATTCCTGAAGAATCCATTAAAAATAGTTTAATAATTGTGAAAATATATCAGTCTAATAGTATTAGTCAATTTGCATTAAATCCAACCACCTCAGGCACTACCCTGAAGACAAGGAAATAACAAATTCACTGTCTTCCTCAATAAATATCTCAAAAATATGAATATATAATAGGTTAATCATTAAATTGACAACTTTAATCAGAATTACTTATCAGTAGATAGCAAGGTGAAAATTTGATGGTGCATTTGATGAGAGAGATTTGCTTTATAGTTATTGTGATTGATTAAGGCATAAATAAAGAACCCCATTCATTAAAATGTTCTGGAACTACATTAGAAAGAACAGTGCATGACCAGTGCACACATTCTGAGTCAGAAAGAGTTTACTTGTTTTTTTAATTTAAATGTGAAATTCAAGAGAATATGCAAGAAAACATTTTTATGAATGAGGTCCAATTAGTGCTGTACAGGATTCAATATGTATGCCTGTAAGTGATTTAGTATGCCAAGATGATATTGGAGCAAAACATCATCCACATTCACACACTGCAAGATGCACTGCCCTGCTCATCTCATAAATAAAGCACTGCCATTTCTAAACATTTACATAATATCCTCAAAATAACCCCTGCAAGTAAATTTACATGCTGCAACACCATAGTAATGTCATCAAAGCCTCGTGCACATCTTACAGGTTCTCCCTCATGTCCATGTCCAGTGGTCCCCAGGACAAAGTCTGTCTCAGAGGGACAGATGGACAGAAGAAAATACTGTCTGTCACCACTCTCTTGACCAACTTTTCTTAAGTTGCCACTAATCAACAAAGAGCCTGTTGGGGTTACAGCCCAAGGGAAGCCTCAAGCTATTTTCCAATTAGTGTCACCAGGGAGACAAATAGGAATTCTACACAGCATACTCTGAGAGGGGAAGAAAAATAGTGGGAGAGAGAGGATAAGATGTGCTTTGCTGAAGAGCACATTGCAAGGGCAAAGAGAGAGAGAGAGCGAGAGCGAGAGAGAGAGAGCCCAAAAGAACAGTGAAAGATGTCGAGGCGGGTATCTTTTTTTCTCTAGGGTGAGCAGATTAAACGATTCTGACAGCAATTTGGACAAAACAACATTCGCAGCTGAAACAGACAGACTGTCTTGGAGAATAGTCATTCATTACGGTGGCCATTGGAAGGGATTGTGGAGACAGACAGGGCTCCAGCTTTGCAGTATCAATTAACTGCAGCTCGTTTTTGCCCACTAGGGCTATGTATGGAACTTGACAGTCCTCCAGCTTCCAGCTTTTTAAGATGCAAGCCCTTACTATCAAGCCCAGTCTCCAAACTCAAAGCCCATGCAACACTGCTCCAGCTGCAGCGGCGACGCACAACACACCTGGATAGAAAACAAAGACCCAGTGACTCAGCTGTTTCATTTAGAGATGTGAGAGGAGGCTGAGTAATGTGAAGGTCATGGGCTTCAAAATGATGCGATTGCTTCTCACCTGCAACTTCTCATTTTAAACTAAGCCTATGAACCAGTGTCGGTGCAATACCATTATCAACCTTAAATGTAAGTAGGAGTTAAATTGGTTAAATGATCAAACATGTGTTGTTCAAGCCTGTCAGCCCTTATTTTAATTACGCTGCATGGAAATATTACCATTACTTGTTATATTACTCCATTCAACTTAATTTTGATCACTACATTATGTGGAGTACAAGGCATGAATGCACACCAGGGCATCAATGTGAGCTGAACATTGGTCTATGGGCTAGGATCTGGTGAGCTTGGCCAGTGGAGATGATATTGCTTGTACATCTGTGCTGTCTACTTTCATGGTGATTTAATTTGCTGAATAAGTGGCAGTTGTATCATATGTGCGGCCCGATATTTTGCAGTCACTATGCTCTCCTTATTTATTCTTGGTCTGTTTATTTGGGCTATTCTGCTTAATACTGTATAGGAATCTTGTGACAGAGTAGCATGAACTTAGTGCCTCCAGTAACATACCCCCTGCTAGGAAGAGTTTATTTTTTATTTTTGGTTACATAATCGACTTCCAATTCCATCAATCCATTTTCGATACCACTTATCTGTAAAGGGTTGCGGGGGGTGGGTGGGGGGGTGGAGCCTCTCCCACCTGAGGCGGGGTACACCTTGGATGGTTTGCCAGTCCATTGCAGGTCCATCAGGAGTAATTAGGGGCTCAAGTAACCTTGAGCCCCTAATTACTTTGACATGGTCACTGAGGGAAGTGAGGATTGAACCAGCAACCCTTTGGTTGCTAGACAGCCACTCTTCCGCCGAGCCATGCCACCTCTCAACTTCCAATTATTGATCATTATTTTGTATGTACAGCTACCTTTTCTGTCTGAGAAGACAGACAGAGAAGGAGGAGGATGTGTTGATGAAACTAAGTCTTACAAAACAAAGGTGGAGTGAGTTCCACGAATGCAGTTCTTAATCAGTGGTTGTCACCATGGGCTGAGACACCAGTCTGCAGTGCAGACACAAACCAGTTGAGATTCTTTTTTTTTGTCTTCTTTTCCTCAGTCTACATACCTGTACATGCAGTCTCTTTTTGTTATATGCCTCTCTTTCTTTATTCTTCTTTTTGTGCTTTTTTCATTGTGCTTTTAATACTCTATCAATACTCCACTTCCATTAATACTCTAGGATTAACTGACAGTAGGTTGACACCTTCCGATGTTGTGTTAGTATTTTAGTCTCCATGCGAAATCTTGGAATAAATAATGCCTGACACTGTATTTGTTTACAATGCAATACATTTTGGAAAATATCTTCACCACACCAACATTCTTTCAACTTATAATGCATTTTGGTAATATGATTCTTTTAAGCACTATACTTGAAGTATATTTTGCAGTATATTTCCGTCTCTGAACTTACCAGAAACCATAATTTTAAACAGTTGCAAAGAGAAATATTCATATATTTGTGTTGTGATTTACCATTACAATTGAACTGTTAAACTCTCTATAATCATGAAATGCAAGGACTGATGCAAGAGTTAAAATATTTGATGTCCATATAAAAATATCATACAAATATTATCATCACAATATACGGTGATAAGCCAATAAGTTGTCTTTGTTAGGAATTAAACACATTATCTAAGTTCCTCAAGGTCAGAGTTGAACTACAACTAACTACAATATCTCTTTTTAAAATGTTCAGTATAATTTCATTGAGAAAAACAGAGTGGTGTGGAGCGTAGATGGGAAAAAGAAAAGGAGAAGAAGGGAATAGGAGTTTTGGTGAAGCTCCTGAGCATCCCTCCCGCCTTTTCTGATCCCATCATCACGCCATGCATTAGTCAAGCCTTGTGGCCCCTCTGACGTCTGCAGAGAATATGTGAGTGAAAAAGGAATCCATCAAGAGTAATGGTATTGCTGTATGCCCTCAGGGCAGCCATCTTTAATCCTTACCCATCATGCCTCAGCCATAAACTATGCAATCACAGCCCAGTTTGCCGGCAACAGGCGGGTTCCACTCAGTGAACGTGTGGTTTTCATGCTCTATTTAAGAAAGAGTCAGGGGTTTTACTTTAGGTCTGTTCCTTTCTTTCTCTCTCTTTTTTTTTTACCTCAACCAAATGTGTCAGTTTCCAAGCTTCTCTTCCACTCTCTCCTTCTCTTCTTCCTCCCCTTGGCAGCTGTTCTCTCATATCGCCTGCCATTTCTGTCTCTGCCTCCTTCTAGGTATGTCTTAAGTTGTTGGGCTCATGTGATCTTTTCACTCGCTGGGGTGTTTTGTGGGTAGAATTGTAATATGCTGGAGCTCCACTGCATACAGACATACCTTGCTTTTACTAAATTACAAGCTGCTGCTAGGAGCTGCACACCAGTTGTGAGCTGCACGATCTGTGAGAATTGCACATGTAAACAGACTGATTTGGCCTGGTAGATGACATGCTGTTTTTTGAAGATGCTCTTATGATAGCTTCAAGAGTCTATAGTCACTGACAGTGATATTAAAACAAGCTGGCAAATGTATTTCTTCACACAATTCATGTGCAGGGAAACCCAAAGGGATTCACTGTAATAAATGAAAACAATCAAGCAAGAAACTAATGAAAACATTCCTAGTTCCTTATCAAGGAATAATTAATAGCAAGAACAGATACAACTTTGAGGTGTGCTGATCTGGTAGCCCTGGTAGTGATGACCATTTGCAGCTTTTTTGAGGTCTTCCAGCTCTTTTATTTGGTTTTGATTGACATCTTAAGCGCTAGTTATGCAAGAAATCAAAAGAGCAATAGAAAATATGAAATTCAAAATATTGATATTTATTGATTAAAAAAATACAGTAGACCATGCTATTTGTTCTTTCTAAATGGTTTGCAAGGAGCATTTCACAAAATTTTAAGCAGCTATTGAGATACATGAAAGAAAAAAGAGGAGTTTTCTGGTAATATTTCTCAAAGATTGAATCTTGAATGTGGAGCCCCACAGGGCTTAATTTTAGGTACCATCGTTGTTGTTTGACACATCAAATATATCGTTTAGTTTGCTAATGATACAATATTTATGGTTCAGGCTGTGGTTCGCAACATGGGCGATTGCCAAGTGGTTTATCAGTATATGCACCCAGTTAACATGAACACTCAGACAGGTGCTTCCATCCATGACCAGTGCCTGCCATATCAGACAGCAAGTGCTAGTCAGTCACATGCTCCTCCACCTCCTAATAATGCACCACTGATGATGGTGATGCCTGTAGCTGACAAATCCATATGGCTGTAAGCTGTTGGAGGGAAAAGAAAGGTTGTGCACACAATTGGGCCTCCTTCTATATCAGCAAACATCTTAAATTAAAAAAAATGACACCAAGAAGAAACAAGATCAGGCATATATTAAAAAGCCTTTAAATGATTGCATGCATTCAAAGAAGAAGCAGCTGAAATAAATACAAATACAAACTCTGTAAATGCACCCTGAAACAGTGGTGGTTGTCAATCTTGATACAGAAAAGGGCACAAAACACAAAAACAAATAATTTTCTCTGCTAATAACTCCACTGATTCAGTTTTCACTCAGTAGGTATTCATACTGTCACAGAAACACAAGAACAAGTGTGAATAGTGTGTTTGTGTGATGTGAGCTTCTCACTCATGCAATATCAATCAAGTCCGCTCTAGAAAATACCATACTTGAGATTCATTATTTTGTTCATTGAGCTCAAGGCATAGCATCTTGAATGCCTCAAATGTCAATTTCAGTTGCTTGGGATAGCTAAGGTCAGCAGCATAGATTACTCCCATCCACAAAGCACAGGACCTAGCGACATCAATCCCCTGCAGGATCTTCGTTCCCCTGACGACAATGGTTGCACGCCCTTCACCAATGTTGGCAATCTTCATCACTTTATCACATGCATCGCAAGGTCTGCGTCAAGCTCCTCCACAGCCTTGAAGACATTAAAAGGTGTTAGGATGCATAAAATACATGGTTGTAGCTCTTCAGGGTGACTTGCAAAAAATGAGTGTTTGTAAGAGCCCTGCGATGAACTGTTGAGTCAAACAGTGACCCAACTGGAAAAACTCTCAACAAATCTCCCCCACACAATGGGCACCAAGATTGTTTGCAACCACACTAAATACTCTGCCTTTGGCTCTTCTGCCTAGTGCTGGAATATACAGTCCTTCATCCTCTAAGATCACAATATCTTTCAGCAGTGGTTCCAACACAGCACTATAACCAAATCTCTTCACAGCTTCAGCCTTGCACATAATTGCTAAGAAGACTGAGTTTAGTTCAGATCTGAGCAATGAGGGGACATCAGCTGACACCAAATAGACAGCTATATTTAGTGTTTTTTTTTTCTTTCCTGGATGTACCAAGAGGATTGCATATCTCAAAGTCATCCACAATGAGATGAAGAGCAAGGTTGAGGTTACTTCCTGAGCAGCTGATTTGCTTTATAAAAGGTGCCGTCATGAAATGACCAGTGCACAGTTCTCTGAACATCTACCTCACTCAAAATTAGGTCATATATCTCTTCTGCTAAAGACCTGAAGTAATGGCTTTAGAATGGGGACATACTGGAAGCTGATCTCTCTACTAAGAACATACTCAGTTGGTTCAACAACAGAAATATGTTCATCAAAATACTTTGTTCTTTTGAAGGCAGAAGAAAGAGGACCACTATCACTGACAGCAGAGTTAATAGGGTTAGCACCACAAATGGCGTTCACCATTTCAGACACAATGGCTTCATTAATTTCACAGTTGTGTCTCTTTTAGCAAAACTGTAAAAAGTCTTTCATGATGGGAGCAGAGGCTGAATGAGAGATAAAATACACCTCCTCTACAAGTTCATCAATGCATTCGTTGGGTACATGAAAAGAACCAGTGTTGCCGACTCCTCAGTAAGGAAAGGAGCTATTGGCTGTCCTAAAAGTCGCTAAATGATGTCATCGCCTAATTTGCCAAATTGTAATGGACCCTGTACGGAAGAGGAACAACGTCATGAGAGAGACAAAAAGTGAGTAAAAAAACACCCAAACTGTGTTTAGAAGTACAAATGGACTTTCATCTGTCGATTCTTGTTTTTTTTTTAATGTCACAATACCAACCCTCCTCCTTTCTCCGGGCTTGGGACCAGCAAAAATGACCCAATTGAGACAATTTAGTGGAGTTACTGAGGTTCATTTTTTAGGGCCTGAGCCAGAAGGTGCTTGAGGCGGAGACCCTATTATGTTTGTTTTTGTTTTTTGTTTTTGTTTTTTTAAGTTTTAACAACACAAATCACAGGAAAACATTAACATTTTAACTGTAACATTTTAAACATTTTTTACAATCTAAATCTAAATGAAAATGAAAATCATCCAGCTGCGGCTTTTTGCGCATGCGCGATTCATTTGCAGTCTGGATGCAGAGGAGTGGACACGTGTCCTCTGACTGCAGTTGGGAGGGACTGTTGTGATGCGCGAGGACTGGGCCACCTGTGAGTGCTGTGGGATGAGGGAGAGGCTCATGGCAGCACACGCTGCTCGTTGAGAAGAGTAGGTGATAGTGCTTTATCCTCAGAGTCTCCAAAAGTCTCCAATGACACCACAAAAAGTTGCTAGGTTTGTCGCTAGTCGCTTTTTTGAAAATTAGTTGCGAGAGGGGTCTGAAAACTTACTAAATATAGCGACAAAGTCAGTTGGCAACACTGAAATGAACTCTTCAATTTCAACATGAAATTAGCCAAGCTTCTTTCAGTCAACTTTGGTAGTACTCTTACATCTTCATCTGGAATCTCATCAATATCACACTGCTCACCAACCTGATTAAGTCCATCACTGCACTGATCTGCTTGTCAAGGGTTTTTGACCTCTTTAACACATCGCCTTTGAACTCATCAAATGAGTGGGTGTATGCTCGATTTCTATGCAAAGCAAAGGTTCCATAGTTAAATTATCGGACAAGATGACACAATGCAGGTGACCCTGCTGAAAACCTGAGGTATGAGTGGTGACGGTGCATCAATCGGAGTGGTTTCATTGCTGTGGTGGGGACAGGTGTGGTTAAGTGGCTTTGGGGTTTGGGGGTTATAAGCTTCATTGGGGTCATCAGGTGGGCACCCCCCTTCTGTGGTGTTTTGATGATAGGCCCACAACACCTCTAGAGGGCTCATCAGCAACACCTGGCATCCCAGGTGTGCCTCCCCTTTGCTTACAACCCTTCCTTATGTGTCGCAGGCGTTATTATGGGCCCAGGTGGTGTCTCGCCTCTTCACCCATAGCCACCGACTTGCTACTTCTGCCACCCCTGAGAGGGCTTTGATGGTTTAGCGTAGGGTTTGGCTTCGAACACCCAAATCCTCAAGCAGCCTGATGGTTGACTTGCCCATGAAGCCTCTGTAGCCGACTTCCCCTGAGCAAACCTTGGCTGTCCATCTGCATTACTCAGCATCATCTGCCAGCTCGGTGTACTTAAGGCTCTTACGTTCAAAGGCCTCCTATACAGCATCCTCCCCAGGAATGGTGAGCTCTATGATGTACACAGTGTGGAGTGAGGAGGACCAGAGCTCCAGGTCTGGTCTGACGTTTGTTGTGGTGATCTCAGAAGGGAGGCAGAGCCTTTGGTTCAGATCTGCTGCCAACTTCCAGTCATGAGCCCTTCGGAGGTGGCCCATGTCTGAAGTTGTGTGGACTTTGGCTGGCTTTACACATTCTCAGATGATCTCCCTTGTGGATGTAGGATGGAATGATGGAGGAGGCAGGGCGTTGATCTTAATTTGTCTGGTCTCCAAAGTAGCTGCTAGGCACTTCAATAGTTTAACTTCATGGTTGTGCTGCCAGGTGTAATGGCCTGGTGACAGGTTTGGCTTGCAGCCAACCAGGATTTGTCTGAGGTTTGCAAGACATGCACAGAGGGGGCATGTGGGGTCTTCTCCGTACCATTGGTTGAGGTTAGAGGCGGAAGGCAGGACAACAAAGCTAATGGGAAATGCTTCCATGCTCATCAGCTCCCTCCAAGAGAACCTTCTCCTTTCAACTCCCTCCCAACTCATCCACTGTCCTTGATTGGCTTGTGAGACAGCCTTTGCAGACCTCGCTGCTTGCCCGTGCCGATGCACCACCTCGCCGACCAGCTGCCCTACGGTGGTGCAGTCGTTACCACTGCCACCTCCCAGCAAGAAGGTTCTGGGTTCGAGCCTCAGCTTGAGCACGGTATCTTTCTGTGTCGAGTTTGCATGTTCTCCCTGTTCCTGCGTGGGTTCTTTCCAGGTACTCTGGCTTCCTCCTACAATCCAAAGACATCTAGAGGAGACCAGGTTAATTTGATACTCTAAATTGACTGTTGGCGTGGTTGCGAGTGTGAATGGTTGTCTGTCTATATGTGTTGGCCCAGCAATGGACTGGCAACCCATCCAGGGTGAACTCCACCTCTCATCCATAATGGATGGATGGATAGACTTAAAATAGCTGCTAGAGGGCAGTTTGTGTATGGGCTGTGTAGAAGGCATGAGCATTGTATAGTGGCTTAACACACTCCAGCTAACCCTGGTGCAAATCAGACCACGATTCAGTCAGAAGAGACGTTGATATCTTTTGGAACAAATAGTGTTTTATTTTAATATTCCCAAGTTTGTATGTGTCTATCATCATTGCCAGAGAGTAGCAGAGTGTTGTGACTGGAGGATTTTCTTTGTATTTTTTTATTTGATCGAGGACTCAGTCGAGTGTACTAGTTAGCATGCTACGTGGCTAGCAGACATGTAACGCACATATTTTTCAGCATGGTTATTAAGCAATATGAAATGTTTTCTTTATTCAAAAAAAAATCAGAATAAACTGTGACTGTATGGAGTTGTTTTAATAAATATATAAAAAAAATTAAATAAATACGAGGTTTACATTTAGGGATGCCTGTATTTTCAAAGAAAAAATTGTAATTCTGAGTTATTTCTGAGTGCCATGTTCAGTGTTAGATAGTTAAAAATATGCTATATGTGGGTTAATGCTCATGATTCGTACCAGAAAACCCAATTTTTTTTTCTGGATTTTCATAATTTAAATATGTTAAAGTTCATGTTGAGATGATTAAAAATGTATAAATATTAACGTGAACTAGAAGAAAACAAGATTGATTAAGAGATGAGAGATATCTTGTGTAAAATGATTTATTAATACTGTTCAAAACATATTAAGGATGTCTGAGGTGTTAATAACTAAGGAAATAGTTAATTATTTTTGTTGTCAGTATTAGTAGTTACACATGAGTAAAAATGAGAGATACTATACTGTGCAGTGATTGATGATAGATAGTTCATTTTATTTCCTGCTATGGCAGATTGTTTTTTTTGTTTGTTTTGTTTTTGAGTTGCTGGATCTGCAATCTGGAAACCACCTATCCAACCAGGGGCTCTATCTGATGTAAGGCAGATTTAGGGAGGATCCAAATTCTCCATCTTCATCACCTTCCTGGAGATTCATACATGAAGCAGAAACGATTGAGCTGCAGCAAACACACATCCACACATACATTCTACCCGGGAAACACACACATTCACTGGACAAATGGATGACCATTGATATCAGACAGCAATAAACTGTGAAGGGACATTATTTGTATTTTCTATATTTTATTTTCATACTACTTAAATCTGTGATTCTGTTTTTTGTAGATTGTGAAACTAAATACGTGGCAACTTTTGCCCTAACCATACCTCTCACTCCTTACGTTAAACCTGAGTATAGTAGTTAAGTGTTGCTCTTACCAAGTTACAGAAGAAAGTCTTTTAAGTGGTAGAAAAAGAGTTAATTGCATCGCAATTAGCCTCTTTACCACGACAACCATAACAAATGTATGTTGAAATCAGTACTTGTGTGCAGAGCTAATTCTCTGCACTCAGCAGACAGCCTATCTCCTACTGTATGTCTAATTCATTGCCCCCATTCTGTCATGTAAGCTTGCCTTTTAAAAATGGACATTTATTACATGCTGTTTTGTTTCCAGTTAGTGTTAATCACATTCAATTAGAGTCAGGTCCTTGTTCATCCTCGCTGGGCCACAGCTCACATACGTGCACTGTGACAGAATGTGAAAATGAACAAGGACTGTGTTTGAGGGCAGCCCTAAAGCAATACCATCACACTGACATGACAACAACACTTAATTACAGTTTGCCACAGGAAAACAACACGTATATTTTCACCCTCATTTTTATTCAATTTTTTTTTTTTTATTCATGACATTTTACTCTAAATCTTTTTGTCATCACTAATAACTGTTTTATTGCTGGCCTGTTATGTGCCATATAACCAACATACAAAAAAGATATGTGGAAGTCAGACTGAGTTTATTAGCATTCTTCTCCTTATATTTTTTTTCATTATAAATGCAAGTTGGTGCCTTACAGATGAGTAGACAGATGAACTGAATTTATTTATTTCTTCATGAACATTCTGCTTTGTAAATCCTATGACCGAGAATTTAACAAAAGCAAATAAATAAATAATATTTCATATCATGCTGTTCATCCATGGTGGTTCTCTATCAACACAGACAAAGCAAATCACTTCATTAGCGAGATGCAAGAACCTCTAATTTGCTTTTTCACTGGCTGCTAAGTGTTCTCTCCTAAGTCTTTTTGTTGTTGTTGTTTTTATATCTTTTTTGTCATATTAACCTGAAAAAAACTGTTAATGTTTGCCAATTTGTCAATGACAAACTCAATACACCACGATTTAGCTGACGGTAGCAATAATTGCAGCAGATGCAGCAGTTTTACCTGGTTGCCCGCCAGTAGGTGCCTGGACAGGTTCTGTATGTATTGTATGTATGTATGTACATGGTATACATATTTGTACAGCATATTTTGAGGAAATAACAATATGGATTACTGCAATATCTGAAATAGAGGAGGTGATATATTTGAGAAATGCAAAATGGGTTTCAAATACCGTTCCAAAGGTGTTGGGTGGAGTGGATATACCCTGTACCCACACTGTAAATTGTGTCCTGCAGACATAGAGAAACATATTTGTTTGGTACATGTTCATGCAAAAAGAACACTTCGCCATTTCAATATGTTCATTTATTGAACTGTGAGTATTGACACAAGAATGACATGCATCATATCTCAGTAAGAAACATATAATCATCCCATTTCATGTATTTTGTTAGGGTCTTTCCTCCCTAATGTATTGTATGTTTTGTTAATAACAATCAGGTGCCGAGTGTATGCATGTGTGTTTGAAAGAGAGTGACATGAGTATTTATGCACACTGTTTCTCAGTGTCCGAAGTTTGCAGGGCCCTCCTCAAGAGTGACACGACCGATCACTTTGAGTGAAAAGTGTTGTAGGATACCTTTCGCATAATGTGCACAAATTGCCCTACGATCACAGTTTGTAGTAATAGTTAAACAGTTTGACAAACTACAGCACATCATTAATTATTAGGTAAACATGATATGCAACTCATTTCCCTTCAACCCAGTCATTTCCTTGACAACTTAATTACCTTTGCAGTCAATTCATCCATCTTTTCATCCATCCTCTCCTCTCTCCACTCCACCAGAGTTAAATTAACATTCCTAGCTGTATTCCATGTCCTGTCATGTTGGATGTTTTATGTCCTCCTTTTCCAGACCTCAAATCAATCATAGAAGGCTTATTTCAGTGGATAAAGTCATATCTCACAACCAGTGGGAGTCATGTGGATTGAGTGATCAAAGACCTTGCATTTCTAAGAGCAGGCAATCTGTTCGTCTAACCATACAGGAATATTTTTGATAAAAGGGAATACAGTTTATGTAGCTTAATGATCAGTGGATTTCCTGATTTACTTTTTCTCTTGGCTTAATTCTACAATGATTAGACACAGTGGGAAGAAATTTCAGGCTGAGCATCTTCTAGTACCTTCTGAGGTATAGAAATTTAATTTGTGACTTAACCTCTGTTTCAGGAGCCTAAATAGAGTTGTACATATTAACAGTGGAGTTCCCTTCATTCTTCATTCTCCTTTTTCCTTTCCCCTTGGGATAAACCTTGTAACTAAATTGTCTTTTAATTTTCCTAAAGCTGAACAATGCTAGCAAGGAACAGTGGCTAATGTTAGCTACAGTTCTCATAATGTAAAACAAAATGTTTTTAGTCTACCTTTGAAACTACATTTTGCAGTAGCACAACAAATTTTAAGGGAAAATGCTTATTGTCTCCCATTTTTAGTGCCAGGCAAGATGACCCTTTTTCCCTCTCTGCATGCATTTGCATGCACATTTCTCCAAAACAATCCTTACCTGCAATAACAGAACCAGGGTTGTGCATACAGTAAGAATTACTGTAAGACCAACTTGTAGCAAGATGTTGTTATTTTATCAATACATACCCAGAATGACGTTGAGTGCTGCAGTGTCCTGTCTTACCTTGCCCTTTCAGCTTCCAAAGCATGCAGGTCTTGCTTTGTGTTTATTCTGGCTCTAATAGATCAGGTTCAGTATCTTTATTTGTGCAGAAGTAATCTTCCTAATCCTCTCTTACAAAGTTGTCCATGGTTATTAGAAGCAGTTGCTCTTTGTGTCAACAAACATTCGTTTTGTTCACTGAATCCTTTTGCCTGGTCTGGAAGGTACAGTTGTTGTTTATCTGACTGTGAAATAAAATCTTTTTTTTTTTTTTTTTTTGCAATGACTGTTAAAGACAACCATAGCTCTATTACTGCAGTCAAAGACTGATTTTAATTAAGTTGAACTTGATTACGTTGGAGACGGTGTGGTCCCTTGCCAAATTGCTGTTGTTTATCGCAGCTAAGCTAACTAGTATTCAGTCACTGGGTGGAGGTCTGGAGCCTTGGAATGCACCACAGAGGGGGGAAGGGGATCCATCCTCTTGTCTCACTCTTAAAAAAAAAATGAATCATAGGTAGCCCCCCCCCCCCCAAAAAAAAAAGCATTTCCCTTTCAAGATGTTAAATCTACTCAAATATCAGGTTAAATGACGACTGAGACCACATATTTTCACTGCAACATTATGTGAATATTTCATGAGCAATATGTTGCTCCAACTAACATTTTTTAAAAGTTTTTTTTTTTTTTTTTAATAATTTAGAGAATTTACCTTCAGGAAGAATACTCTGGGAAAAACTTATAAAAAAAAAAAACTGCCAACACAAAACATTAGACTCAGGACAGTTTCGAAACAAAAGAACATGTTTTTGCTCCTTTTACATTGTGTCTGAATGAACCTGTCCATTTGTCTAAATCTGGATTGCTTATAGATACTCAGAGACAGTTTTGATTTGATTGTACTCAGTAAAATGTCCCTCCATCTCTTTAATACCTTTAATTGGTGGTAAAGGCAATACATAGAGCTTTCAACTGCCTTTGGGGTTTTGCTTCCAATCATTTGTAGGCTGTGAAATACTTCAACATGTATGGTTTTACAACTTGAGAACTTAATTATGATGTTTACACCTTAGGCATCTCTCCAAGCAGCAGCTATGCCTCCCACCTTACTTTGCGTGAGCATAAAAAGCGTCTCACTACATTTGCTTGATGTATGGAGGGTAGATAAAACACATGCTTCACAAAAGAGCTGGACTATTTTCACTTTGTTATTCCAATATCCTCTTCATTTCTTTTATAGCATCGGTATGATAGGATCATTAGTCATTTGCACACGCCTGTTCAAGCCAGAGAATAATTGCTATTACTTGACATCATCTCTGGCTGGTATTTGAAGCAGAAAGAGTCTGGATTTATCAGAATGAACAAGCGATTGAAAAATAACAAACGAGGGACCACTTTCTCTCCTCCCCAGCTGGAGATAATCTTGTTTTTGACTTGAGTGATAGGCAAGAATCTCACAGGCACTGCATCTGTTTCTGCCAGCTTTGCTTTTATGTCAAAATTGGATTTCTTAATCTAATCGTACTGTTTCTGAACACTAGTTTTTGCCTTCTCCTGACAGACATCACTGCTTAGGATTCCTATGCAAAATACTTTCTCTAATCGTCCAACAATGGACAGCCCTCAATTATGATAATGGTCAAATAAGACAGCACAGTTCAAACTGCACAGTTGATATACTGTCTTTTTGAAAATCCAACTTAAGCTGGAGTTGAGATTGTAGACACCCTGAAATTCATCCTAAAATGATCTCCCAAAATGACTGCTGGATGAATTCAAGCAGAGGACTCGGAAATGGATTGGGCAACAGGATCAGGTGGTCGCGACAGGGTGAGTAGGTTTTGTGTCGGCCGGGATTAGAGAAATGATCTGTGTCCCGGATGTTTCTCCATTCCCTGTCACATTATGTAAATCCCCACTCTTTAAGGATACCACAGATGGAGTATTTTGTCCGCCTGCAACACACTGTCTCTCTATGGGCTGTGTGGATTGACCCCAATTTGTTTCACAACCCCCTTTTTTACCCATTCTCTCCTCCTCCTCCTCCACCACCTCCTTCTGGTTCTCTCATCTCTGTTAGCGAAGGTACAGCAGAAATTAAGAGCCTACCTTGCTGTTTTCATAGGATATAGAGAGAGAGATCACAGGAAGCTCACCGGTGAATAAGGTAATGGGTTTAGATGCCTTTCCTCAGAGTGAAAAGTCATGATTTCTGTGTTCTATCCACCTGCTGAGACGAGTCAACTTCTACTCACTGTCCTCTGCCTTTCTTATCTTCTCTGACTTCCTCCACTTTCCTTCGTCCTTCCTTTCTCCGCCTTTCATGCTAGCGGCCACAAGCAGGCTAATTGACAGATCGAGCAGAAAAAGTCGTGTTACTCCACCTTTGTCTCTCAGCACAGCTTCTCATTTTTTTCTGCCTCACTATATTTCCTACCTAGCACAGCATTAAACCCTGTCGCTCTGCCTTTTTGCATGCATACGTGGAAATGAATCACTGTTGTAATGTGGGTTGCTGGTCATGATAGATGAGGAGGGCAGGGCCTGGGAGAGGAAGGAGTGGACAGACAGTTTGACTAGCTTCTGTAAGGTTGAACTTTAACAATGTGATGCCTCCCACTGAGACTTAACCCCAGGATGTCTTCTGTCAAAAAGCCTTCATCTCATCAGATGATCATAGAGCTCAGGTCTTAACACTAATCCTCCTCCAACGGATGTAGAGGGGAGAGTAGCAGCCTCTCTCCCCATGCTTTCCAAAGAAATCTTCACAAAGTTTTGTTTTATTTTTGTAATCATCTCTTCACTGTTTTCACTCTTATTTCTTTTTCCTCTTTATCCCTACAGCTTTCCTATACACTAACTGTCACTTTGCACATGTCATACCTGCCTTTCTCCTGCATGTTGAGGACTAAGACGACAGGAAATAAGTTATGTACAGCAACAGAAGAGCAAGCCTCATAGTCAGCTGTTGATTTTAACACCACACTGCTGCTCACCACTGTAGGTTTCGCCTTGCCAATCGCACTCCATCTTTGCCTTTCTCCCCACTGCCACTGAACATTATCTGTATCACTGTGGAAGCTGGCAGCTGCCTGTAGGAGTGAAATAATTGTCGCTGCCAATGTGAAAGACAGTATTGACTCACTTGAACAATGGTAGAACAATGGCTTTCTTTTATAAAATGTTGAGTGACTAGAAGAATCCGTGTATATGTATGTGATAATATATCTGTCTCTGTGATGGAAATCAAATAAAAAAAACTGGTTATATCCTATTGTTATGTGTGCCTGTCACAGTGATCTTGACCTTTGACCAACATGTGTTTTATTCAGTTCATTCTTGAGTCCAAATTGACAATTGTGGCAAATTTGGAGAAATTACCAGGGATATGGCAAGTATGTGAGGTGACACTGACCTTGAACTTTGTTGTTTGACCATGAAAATCTTTTCTGTTCATCTATTGGAGTATGTCCATGTATACATGCCAATGGAAGACATTTTGAAAATGGCCTCCATCAGTTGTAATTTTACCAGTCGTTTGGATTTTATACCACTTGTTGAAACTAGTTAGGCTGAACTGACATTTTTTTTATGGATGAGAAATGCAGTGGTAGTGTTTACAACATGAGTAATCTCAGACAGGTATCTGTACTCAGCTAATTATACAGACTGCTATAAGATGAATTGCTGTGTATGTGGTGTACAATACCTTGATAATGGATGACTGACCAAAAGCTTGGGAAGAAGCTAGAAGTTTGCTAGAGTGGCGAGTAGGGAGATGGTCCATGTTCCTGCATTGTCTGCAGCCACAGTCATGGCAAGGGGACATTGGACTGTGAGTGAACACGGCCCTTTAATGTTGCTGGAGCCTGTGAGTGCACCCTTACCTGGAGGTTTGGTTGTTGTGCCTACCTTAGTTCCATCTGAGAGTCATGTGTTTCCGGTCCAAGTCATGAACATATCTGATGAAGACATCTGGCTGAAGCCAAGGATCAGGTTAGAGGTTTTGACTCATGTAAACAGTGTGAAAAATGATGAACTTTTTGACATACAGTTCCAGAGAATCTCAGCAGATACTGAACAAGTGAGTATCAACAAACATCCCAGAACACCGACAGATGTACAGTACATCCTCGACCAACTTGATGTAAGTGGTAGCCCAGAACAGCGTGCACAACTGGCTTTGCTGCTGGAGAAATACTCTTTTGTGTTTGCAACAGAGGATGTAGATCTAGGCTACACTGACAAAGTGCAACATGAGATCCATCTCACAGATGACATACCTGTGACACAGCCATCCAGACGAATCCCACCCACACAGTCCAGTGAAGTTGGGGAACACATAGGCAAGCTGTTGAAAAAAGGAGTTATCAGAGAAAGCACCAGTGCCTATGCTTCACCGATAGTGCTTGTGAGGAAGGTAGATCGTAGTCTAAGGCTATGTGTCGACTACAGAAAACTTAACTCCAAGACAAGACGTGATGCATTCCCACTACCAAGGATTGATGAGAGTTTTGATGCATTGAGGGGGGCGAAATTCTTCTCAACAATCGATATAGAAAGCGGGTATCACCCGGTGGCCATGCACAAGAGAGACATGAGTAAGACAGCTTTCACAATGCTATTTGGCCTATATGAATGTGAGAATGCCTTTTGGTGTTTGTAATGGACCAGCTACATTTCAAAGACTTATGCAAGTCACTATGAGTGATCTCATTTTTCAGATACTCCTGGTCTACCTAGATGATATCTTGTTTTTTTATTCAGAAACATTTGAGCAACATTTGGCGAGACTTGAGACCGTGCTGAAAAGACTGGCAGAGACAAGCCTTGAAGTGAAGTTGTAAAAGTGTTCTTTCCTACAGCAGTCAGTAAAGTTTCAGGGTCATCAGGTGTCAACGGAAGGTGTGGGGACTGACCCGTCCAAGGTCTCCACTGTTAACAACTGGAAGGTCCCAACCACTGTGAAAGAGCTGCTGTCCTTTTGGGGCTTCTGTAGTTATTACAGAAGATTCATTCAAGGTTTCTCACAAATTGCTGGCCCACTGCACGACTTGGTCAGCAAATGTTCAGGTGAAAAGAAAACAAACAAAGCAGGCCGCCAGTTTGGAGTATGTGGACACTAGAGTGTGAGTCATCTTTTGAACAGTTAAAAGGAAAACTTACCTCTACTCCCATTTTGGGTTTTGCTGATTTCACACAGCCTTTCGTAGTTGAGACCGATGCCAGTCAGCACAGATTACGCACTGTATTGTATCAGCAGCAGTGTAACGCCAAACGCATTTTAGCATATGCTAGCCGCTGGTTACATCAGGCTAAGAGAAATGACAGGAATTATAGTAGTATGAAGTTAGCGTTGCTTGCCTTAAAATGGGCAGTTGCTGAGAAGTTTAGAGGTTACCTGCTGGGTGCAAAATTTGTTGTCCTGACTGATAGCAATCCACTCTGCCACCTCAAAACAGCATAGTTAGGTGCTATCGAGCAGAGGTGGGTAGCCCATTTGTCTGTTTTTGATTTTGAAGTGAAGTACCTTCCTGGTAGTAGTTATGCTGCCGCAGATGCCCTCTCTAGGCAGGAGTTTGCAGGGGAGCCAGAAACTGATCCTGATTTAGATTTTGATGGTTGTATCACCGTGTGGAACCTGATTGAGAGAGAGACAGTTCTGGATTCTGATCTTGTCACTAAAAGTCTTGAGTAATACAAGGTGAGGCAGATCCATGCTATGGAATCAGGATCAGGTGAGAATAGCATGAGAAAAGGCAACACACCCACACTTCCAGGTTTTACCAGATAGGAGCTGAGAGGGTTTCAGGCCAGTGACTCCACCCTGAAAGAATTCAGGAAATTGTGGGCTCAGGGGAGGAAGCCTAGTGCCAGGGAGCGAGCAGCCCTATCTAACTCAGTGAAAAGACTGTTGAAACAGTGGAGTCATGTACAGGAAAAGGAAGGACTGTTGTACAGAGTTATCAAAGATCCACGTCATGGTGAAGTGTGGCAGTTGCTCGAGCCAGGTTGTATAAGAGACCAAGTCTTAGAGAGTGTACACAACCACATGGGACAACAGGGCATAGAATGCACTGTGAACCTACTCAGAGGGAGATGTTTGTGGCTTTCTGAAGATGTTGAGAGCTGGGTTAAAAACTGTGAGTAGTGCATTTTGACAAAGATGTCTCAGCCAAAAATCCAGGCAACTGTTAAAGCATTTCTAGCCTCCCGACCCCTTGAAGTGGTGGATATTGATTTCACAGTGCTAGAACCAGCTTCAGATGGCTGTGAGAATGTCCTTGTTGTGACTGATGTTTTTACAAAGTTCACACAGGTATATCCTACCAAGAAACAAAAAGGCAAGGCAAGGCAACACGATTTTATTTGTATAGCCCGTTTTCACAAACAGTTTGTCTCAAAGGGCTTCACATGGCATCATAACAACATCCTCTGCCCTTAGACCCTCACATCGACTGAGGAAAAACTCCATAGAAAACCCTTTTAACAGGGAAAAATCTGAGAAACCTCAGGGTGAGCAACAGAGGAGGATCCCTCACCCAGGATGGACAGACGTGCAGTCGATGTTGTTACAGACAAGAAAACAGTTTATAACACAGAATTTTGGAAACATGGAAATGATAATAACGTCTGAGGAGGGATGCTGATACAACAGCTAAAAATCTGCTCAGAGAGTGTTTCATGAAGTATGATGGCCCTGAGAGGTTGCATTCTGACCATTGCAGAAATTTCTAGAGTAAAGTAATTGCAGAGCTGTGCAAATTCTATGGGGTCAAAAAGACATGGACAACTCCATACAGGCCACAAGGAAACGATCAGTGTGAAAGGTACAACGTCACCCTCCATGACTTGTTGAGGACACTCCGTCCAGAGAAGAAAAAATGTTTGCCAGAGTATATTCCTGAATTAGTGTATGCCTATAACATTACCCCTCATTCCACCACAGGGTACTCACCCTATTTTCTGCTTTTTGGTGCACAGCCATATCTCTCAGTTGATGCATTATTAGGGCATGAGTGTATGTCAGACCGTATACAGGACTGGTTGTCTGTTCATCAGGAGAGACTCCGACAGGCACATGAGAGAGCCAGAGAGTACTCAGAGCAGATGGCAGCTGAGAGAATTGCGCTGCACAATGAGAAGGTGTATTGCCCTCCTATAGACATTGGTCGGGTTGTTTTCCTACGTCACAGACCCTCAGGGAGAAATAAGATTCAAAATGCATGTAGTCCAACAGTCTACAAGGTAGTTGACATTCAGGGAACTACACACACTGTTGGACCTCTGGAACGAGGTCCCATCAAAAGAGTTCATAGGTCAGAGTTGAGACCTTGTGCGAAACCAGTTCCCAAACCCAGAACCAAAACCAGGTCACAGGCCAGTACACAGCCTGTAGTTGAGGATGTGCCTCCTGAGTCACCTGACCCAGATTTTGTTGTTGTTGTTGTTGAAGAAGTCCTGCCTCCACAGTTTATGCAGATGCCAAAGCTGCCATGCATCCCCGACAGGGTTAATTTACCTGTGACAGCACCTTTTGATGACAGTGGCAGCAAAGAACCTGAGGGAGGTCAGGCAGATATAGGAAACAGTGACAGTGTATAAACAATGATGCTCATTCAGGCATTAGTGACAGTGACCAGCTCAATGGAAAAAGTGGGATAAGACACACACTAACAGGCATTGCTAGTAGAGCTGAAAGAAAAGTCTATGCACCTACACCTATTAGGCAAATCAAGTGGGCAAATGCAGGGTCTCATTCAAACCTCTTTAACTTGCTGAAGTCAGCCTGCAATGCTGTCTCAGTCAGCACCGACATGGTTTCCCAGGTTTAGACAAGCCTTGGTGCTGTTCACTTTGAAAAGGCATTGCAGGGAGCATTTGAGTCAGTGAATGTTTTGAAGTCTAGCTCGTGAAGGCTAATGGGAGAAAAACTATCAAAGTATTTAAAAATATTTTCTAACTAATACTTGAATGCAAAAATAAGTGATAGGTACCACTGATATGCATGATTGAGCTCCGATGAACCATTCCAGAGATATTTGAGTGCAAAAAATCTGTGTTTAAAGTCACACACTTTGTGTGAATGGGTCCCTAAGGGTTAAGGAAATACAGAAGAGATACCAATGATTATGAACATGGGACTATATACAAATAGATGCATGGCAATGAGATTCAATGAGCCTTAACACATCAACGACATCGGCAACATTCCAGCTCCATCTGTACTGAAAGCAACTTTCCTAGCGACACCCACCAGAGTACCTATCACCCCCAATCCAACAGACACTTCCAAAGGGATGTTCAAAAAAATGCCAAAGGAAACTGAGGAAGACATGGAGGGGGGAGAGGCGGACCCACCCGGGGACGCATGATGCACCAATGGACAATCTGACCATATACAGAGACTCTCACCACATCGCGTAGGTTTAAGCAAAGGACTGAGTTTTGTGCCCACCTATCAGACTAATTCTTTTGAAATCAGCACATTTATACCTCATGTTTCTAGCCCATCCATTGAAACTTTTTGCAGAGTGGTAGAACAAGAGATATTCACTTCTATGCCCGACCACCCCCGTCATAATCTTAGCGAAGAAGAAACTAGAAAAGAACTAGTGAACGACATAAGAATTATAATAAAACCAGCTGATAAGGGGGGAGCTATAGTCATTCTAAATAGTGCAGACTATATAACGGAGGCATGTGATTATCAATTTTATAGAAAGCTTCAGAACAATCCCACTGCTTATTTCCAAAAGATAATTGGTGATCTCACTAGTGAAGTCTTTGATCAAAGGCGGATAACTGAAGATGAATTTGAATACTTTAATTAAAAAACATCCAATTGCTCCAGTATTTTATATGTTCCTTAAGATCCAAAAAACCCACATAAAACCAAAAGGTAGACCTATAGTGGCCAGTAATGAATCGCTACGAGAGCCATTATCAAATTTTGTTGAACATTACATCAAACCATACGTCCAAAAGCTTCCTGCCTATGTGAGGGACTCTAAGGACATTATAAATAAAATGTCTGAACTGCAGAACCTCCCCTCTGATATGATCGTAGCTAATTTTGATGTAGAAAGCCTGTATACAAATATTTCACGAGAGATGGGAATTATTGCACTTGAATATTACCTACAAGATTGCTCTTAAGATTTAAATACTCCCAGTGCATTCATTTATGATAAGGAAACACTCATACTTAAGTTGAATTTCTTTTCATTTCACCAGGAAGAATATTTTCTACAAGTTAAGGGGACAAGCATGTTGAAGTAACTCAGCCCCCAGCTATGCCAATTTATATGTTGGGTATTTGAACAAAAGTTTATGAGGACACTAACCCTTTCTACCAGAATATCATCAGATTCTATAGATACCTTGATGATGTCCTATGCCTTAAGGGTCACAAGCGCACGGAATCCATAACCTACCTCAATACAACAAGTGCTGATCTAAGATTTTCAGTGGAATTTGATTCTAAATCCATACATTTTCTTGACATGCAGATCAAATTAGAGGATGGGAAACTCCTCACCTCCTCCTACCAGAAGGAGACACCCTGTAATACACTCCTTCTGGTGAGTAGCTCACATCCTAAGACCTTGAAGTATGGCCTCCCAAACAGTCAGTTTTATAGCCTGAGACACATTTGTTGCTCCACTGAAGACTTCATTGAGAATGCTTAAGATATGAAACAACGCTTTATGACAAGGGGATATCCCCCAACACGTATTGAGGAAGCCGTTAACACTACCCTGTTCACACCTCGGGCCGACCTATTAAGAGAGTGTAAAAAAGGACATGTATCACACACTGCATGAAAAGTGGGATTTTTGTCAGTATGTGCCACTGTAAATTGTCATGGAAGTTCAGGTTTACAGCAATTCACAGCAATTCACAGGCAACAGAGAAAACTGCTAGAAATTGATGTGGGCCTTGCTTGGCCCACGACCCCCCCCCCCCCCCCCCCACACACACACACACACACACACACACACACACACACACACTTATTCTGGAGGAGGCTTTAACATGTAAATTAAAATGCTGTGAGCTCTACAAATGCACATAAGGGTAGCAGGGGGAGTTTTACTCCTCACTGACCAGAGGTGACATATTTTTTTAATACTTTTTTGTGTTATATTTCAGAATCAGAATTAGAATACTTTATTCATCCCCAAGGGAAATTCTGTTCATAACAGTGCTCCACTCAACAACAAAAAACAGGGAATGAAAGAGAACAAGGCTATGCACATAGTGCACATAATGACAGAGAAGACTATATACAAGTTCAAAAGAGCAGTGTGCAAAAAAAAAAAAGTACACTCAATAACTGGGTCATTTACATGAATTAATCCGACAACAGTGCAGTGACTATGGATGGTTGAGAGTGCAATCACAGAGATGTATTGTATAGTTTTATTGCCACTGGGAGAAAGGACCTTCTGTGGCACTCAGTTCTTGAGGTGGGAAGTCAGTTTATTATATATGTTATGTTATTTGTTATATATTTGTTATTTTTTAAAGTTATATTGTCCTAATTTAATATTGGTCACTACCGTACTTATTTACAGTACCCTCAACACACAGTGTACAGGGTCTGTCCCTGCCCTGTCACTACAAGATGATGCTGAAGCAGCCCTTAGATCATTCATGTGGACTTTAACTTAGTTCTTTTTCATTGTCCATATTATTCATTCATGAACACTTCTTTTTTATAATATTGTTCAGGTTATATGTACAGGATATGTGGGATGTTTTTGAGGTACTGTGACCTTGAAGTTTCCCATTGGGGACCATTAAAGTATCTATCTATCTATCTACCTATTTAGCTATCTGTGTTATAACAATTATAGCAAAGAGAATTTTTTTTTTGGGGGGGGGGGGGTTGGTTTTGGACAATCTCTGGTATAAATGAATCAGGCTCAGGATAGCCCAATTACAGATTCTTAAATTTTAGCTTGAATTGATGTATTTAAGGGCAGCACAGTGGTGCAGTGGTTACCACTGTCACCTCACAGCAAAAGGTTCCGGGTTCAAGTCCCAACTCGGGCACGGGATCTTGTGTGGAGTCTCCATGTTCTCCCTGTGCCTGCGTGAGTTCTCTCTAGGTACTCCGGCTTCCTCCCACAGTCCAAAGACTGGGGACTGGGCTAAATGATACTCTAAATTGACCGTAGGGATGGCTGTGAGTGTGAAAGGTGAACCCCACCTCTCGCCCAAAAGCCAAAAGCCGCTGGGATAGGATCCAGGGATCCAGCCTCCCCCCCTGCAACCCTTAACAGGATAAGTGGAAGAAAATGGATGGACGGATGGATGGATAGAGGATGTATTTAATGAAAGTAAGCCAGGCTAATTTTCCTTCCAAACCTCATTTTTAAAATAGCGCTTTCTGTACATAAAGCACAGTGTATAGTTCACTGTGGCTATGGTCACAGAAGTGCCAAGGTCTCGTGACTTCCATCGTTCAACTGATGAAATAAACATCATTTTGGTTTAGAAATATATTGTATTGCTAATCTCACTGTACAGGCTCGTCTCACAAGTTCTTCCAATGTAACAATGACCCCGTATGCAATTGGAGGAGGCCAACGAGCCTCGTTGCCCTCGACCAATCATGTGCGTTATCACTGACGCGACTCGTAGAGAAGAACTCGCAAGACAAAGATGGAGGTGTTTTTATTTCTGTATTTTCCTCAATTTTCCGGGTTTTTGCTGCTTTGTTTTGTGTTTCACAATGGCTGGATGGCCTCTCACTTTCCACTCCTCTGTATGGACGCGATCAACCTCTTCCACCAAGTCTGCTAACCAACGAGAAGACACTGCTGTATGCTATCAATGGGCTTTCTCGTCAGCTGACCAGAGAGTTTACTATGTTTGCCACCACTGCAGTAAACTCCAGGTTTCTGGCTATGGAGGATCGGTTGAGTGCTTTGGAGTCTAAAGTCTCTGTTGGAGAGAGTAATTTGAAGAGGAAACACAATCCCAAAATTGGGGTAAGAATAGGTTTGGTGATTAGCTTAACTAAGGATTGTAAGGTGGCTAGCTATGCTAAAAGTAAGACTATGTTCGGTTGCTAGTTTAGCTAAAGTAGCCATAACTTAAGATTGTAAGGAAGTATTATGGGTACTACACAAATCAGAGACAAATTGTAGGCAGTATGAACCAGAGGATAAGATTCATGCTTCCATTCTGCTCTACAATGAAAAAGGTACCTTAATAGATGGCAATCTTAACTGTGCATTTTGTTTTTACAAACTGACCTCGCCTCATTATGATGCAGTGACCTCTTATTTGCTTGGAGCGCTGTCTGCAAGTCCAGATTTACATGGTACTGAGAATGATGACATTGTGTGTAATTAGCTTTAACTGTTTTCTTTTTCCTTGTGTAATTTTACCGTGGCTTTTGTGTGTTTTATTCCCACCCACCCTGCCTAAAAGATCTGAGATGATGAGACTTTGCCTAGAAGCTTCAGGTTCAGTAAACAGAAGCTATGAGGAGTTCAGCTCGGAGTCGTTCGAGAAGAAAGAGGGTAAGACTTATTAGATTAGATTGGTTCTTGGTAAGTGTGACTATTATTCAGGTGCATTAATATGTGTTGTGTCTCTACACTGTGCATTGTGTAGTATTGTTTGTCGTTATTGATTTGTTTTCCAGCTGCTGGAAGCAAGACAAAGCAAGCTAGCAGATGATGAGGTGGAGCATTGCAAGAGCTCCGGAATCGATTGTGCGACCTCCATACTTTCAGAGCAAGGAACTATCCAACCTATATTCAAAGCTGCAATACAGGTTGGAAGTGAACCGGAAATACATAACAATGTGCTGAATATGACTCTATGCAGACACAGTGGAGACATTTGAGGCTGCACGCAAATGGTTTATGGTGCTGTAAAATTGTAGGATTCTTGTGCTTGAGGTTGTGTGGGTTTTTCTTTGTGCATAGTTGTGTGCTTGTAAGTAGCTGTACATCGCTGTGTGTTTGTAGACCTATAGTTGTGTTTGTACATAATTCAGATTCATTCAGATTCAGATTCAGATAACTTTATTTATCCCCGAGGAGCAATTAAGATCACAGCTCAAAGCCTGATACAACTATCACAAGCCGTCACAATTATTACAGATTGAAAGTAACAATGGTACACTTCAGAAATTTAACAACAGCACATATACATTTGTTGTGTATGTACGCTAAACTTGAGCAGTCCGTTGACCCAATGGAGGCAAGTGAGAGTGAGGCGTCGCAGCAAGAGCCGTGCCAGCCAAGCCCGGGCGGGGCAGGCTGCAGCCAACAGGCGCTGCCACCCCAAGGGAGGTGCAGAGGGCAGAGGCGGGGGTCAGGAACACACAGGGGAGGGGGGGATAGTACGTGCCATTTGCGTCACCAAGGCAGAAGGAGTTCTCCTGGAGGATAAACAGTGGGCAGATGACCTTCAGTAGCTGTTGAGGTTGCTGTGTTTGGGTTTGGGCAGAGGAGCACACATTCCAATCCGTCTTCTCTTTCAGTCCAGTCCAAATTGTAAGTTAAAAATTTTCACAAACCAGGCACTTTTAAGGACAGCAGTAAACCACCAACGTCTTTATTCATGGTGTAATTTTACCTGGTTGATGATCATATAAGAGGTCTGAAAATACAGTCCATCACAGTTGCAAAAGGCAGTTCACATTTGGTATATTTGCACTGTCCACAGCACCCCATTTTTGCATCCAAAAAGAAGGAATTTGTGGCAGGCCTTTTGACTTCTGTAAGTGTGGTCCAGTGAACCTCCCATCCTCCTGTTGCCTTCTTTGTCCACCCCCAGCCACCAGGCAGTGCAACCACTGCAGTGCAACCACTGCAGTGAACAGCTTAGTAGTCTTTTTGAGTGCTGAATATGTGCTGCAAGTGTTGGGAGACATCCATAGGGGATCTACCTTTCTTGGGGAAGAGCTGTTTGCTTGCCGGATTAACTTATTACTGGCTGTTAGTGCAGTCATACATGGCAATACCACAAATTGCTCCAGAGGCTCCATCCAGTTGTTTTTGGAGTCTAGGGTGGCAGCCAAGGCACATAAGACTCCTGTGACATCATGCAAGGTAATCTATGTATCCCATGTTGCCTCTTGCCCCCGCCACCAAAAGATGACACTTTCTCACATCCTGTAAAGGCATGGATTATAGGTAAGCCTATGCATCCATCTGGTCCTTGCACCTTCACGATTTCATGATCTGCTGAATGTTTTTCCCAGCTGCAAAGTCAACCCATAGCTTAGTGATGTTGAGGCATTGAGCTGCTGTTGCTATCAGTACTAGCACATTGGTGTCACTTTGCATATTGACACCTTGGTGTATCCTTCTTTTACAACATATTCTAGGAGTAGCATGATGCAGGTATCAACCTCCTCGTGTGTGCACGGAGCAATATCTGAAACATCTCAAGATTGAGTTCAGAGGACTTAGGCATAAGGCAAGGCAAGGCAATTTTATTTGTATAGCCCGTTTTCACAAACAGTTTGTCTCAAAGGGCTTCATGGCATCATAACAACATCCTCTGCCCTTAGACCCTCACATCGACTGAGGAAAAACTCCATAGAAAACGCTTTTAACAGGGAAAAATCTGTTAAAAAAATAATGGGTGCTTATTATGGGCTGTGCAGTGGTTAGCACTCTCACCTCACAGCAAGAAGGTTCTTGGTTCGAGTCCCTGTGTAGTCCTTAATAGGAATAAGCGGAAGACAGTGGATGGATGGATGGATGGGTGCTTATTATTTGTTTTGCAGCTTTGAGCGTTGCCACACTAGTTGCCAGGAAGTATAACATATTCAGCCTTGTTTTTTTTGTTTTTTTGTTCATGTGTTGAGGCCATTTTCCAGGAATGGAACCGGATAGTTTAACACATCAGTGGACTCCCTTCCCTAGGTGCTACGTATTTCATCTTGCAGCACTTCAGGAATCTACTCTCTTAACATGCTCCATCTGAGAAAGGCTCTATTAGGCCCACCAAGTCTGATTTGGTACCAGTTCTTGGCTTGCTCATTTGCAAAAGTGCTGATGGACATGCCTGGTTTTCATGCTAAGAACTTGTGCACATCCCCATTGTGCATCTGTGATGTGATGTAGAGTCTAGGGAAAAGGGAACCGTCATTCTTCAGGGATGAGAGCTACGATTGGGACCTGGACTTCTCTGGGACTCGAGTCTGGCTGAATAGAGGGAGGATGCTACTCTTGGTGAGATATTTGATGGGCTTTGTCTGGTTAACCAGGAGCTCATGGAAATAGGTGTCATACTGGCCCCATCCACGTTTTTTCAGTCTAGTGACTGCTGGATCTGTCAGGACTCTAGTATCCAGTACAAAAAGACATACACGGCCATTTGCACATGTTTTGTCTGCTCATGGTGCTGGATTTCAGTCTCATTTCTCATCTAATTGAAAGCCTTAAACTCTCTAATGGGACGGGATATCTCCTGGCCAGGCACCATCAAGTGTCACAAAGCTGTGCAGGGTTCCCTGTCAGGCCCACAGCACCACAGTAAAGTTTCCTTTGACAAACTGCCCATGGACATTGGGATGAGTGTGGACTGGTATCCATCTGGCATAGTGGGTGTGTCCCAGGGCAAAGAACCCAGGTATAATCTTGATCAGGGCATCTATGGAGAGTAGGAAGCTGGCCTCTCTTATTGATGGCACATAGATCATCACCTCTAGCTCCAGCTGCAGGACGGATGATAATTATTTCAGTGCACCAATCTTCCAGGGACATGAGATTGTTTCTGTCTCACAGTCATTGCTCCATACTCAGTATAGGCCTTTCTGCAGGAGAAGATATAGGCTGCTGGTGGTGACCTGATGGTCATTTCGTATGTGTCACCTGTGTCACCTGAGACACTTTCATTAAGGAATCTGCTGTGCCTAGAGTAGCAACTCCAGCTTGTAAAAGTGCTCTTGTCCACCTGCTCCCTTCCAACACGCAAAATTCTTGGCAATTATTGCAGACTTCTGGAGGATTGGAATGGACCCACCAACACCAGGGCAGTGACATAGAAGTCCAAGCAGTTATTGGAGTTTTTGAGAATTCTCAGGAAAAATGGTCTAGAACAAAAGCTGCTAGAGACCTTTTATTGCTCCACAAAAGTGCACTTGCATACATAATAATAATAATAATAATAATAATAATAATAATAATAATAATAATAATAATAAAATTCTCTACCTATTTTCCTGTTCAGGGTCACGGGGGTACAATGATGTCACATATTTTCCAACCCAGCCCTCCGCCCCCTTCGAATAGGACCACATCCAGTGCGCCTGCTAACACTAACTTACTGCATCAGTGCATTGTACAGTGGAAGCTTGGCTGAAAACAAGAAGGCCCAGCAGAGGATTATAAACACTTTCCAAAGGATTATTGGTTGTCCTACCCTCCTTGGATGAAATCTCCGGCTCCTATTGCCTCAAAAGGACTCTTACCATCCAGCTCATCCTCTAGTTTGATTTCAGGCAGAAGGTACGGGTCAATGAAAGCCCACACCTTAAGACTTTCCTTGGGCTAAAAGATCATTGAACAAACGTTATGTGCAATATTCCACTGTGCAATATAATGACTGCTGTTCTTGTATTTACAATAATCCTGTGCAATATCCACACACCAAGAAGATTCCAGGTTCGAGCCCCAGCTCGAGCATGGGATCTTTCCGTGTGGAGTCTCCATGTTCTCCCTATGCCTGCGTGTGTTCTCTCTGGGTACTCCAGCTTCCTCTCACAGTCCAAAGACATCCAAATGGGGACGAGGCTGATTGATACTCTAAATTGACCGTAGGTGTGGCTGTGAGAGTGAATGGCTGTCTGTCTCTATGTGTTGGCCCTGCGATGGACTGGCGACTCATCCAGTTTGAACCCCGTCTCTCGCCCAAAAGCTGCTGGGATAGGCTCCAGCCCCCCGCGATGATGGATGGATGGAATATCCATATGCAGTACAGTATTATGACCACTGCATATTTCATCTAACTTTATCCTCCATTTTTACTATTCTACTCAATGTGTGTGTATTGTGTATTTTGTGTTTGTGTCTTATCAAATTTCATATTCTCTGTTTCTTAAAGCACTAATGGAGTGGCACTCATCTCATTTAATGATATTATAATGACAACAAAGCTCTGTATTCCTTCTATTGTGTGAGGCTTTGTTGATGTATTTGTATTTGTCAGATTTTTTTATCTATATATTTTAACCACTGAAATTAAGTACTTCACACAACAGAACTGAAATCACTGTCAGAATTTAATGTAGCATTATCAGTTCAGACGTGAACAGGACCAAACCTGACTAGACAACCCAATCATTTTGTGCTTTGTATTGTAGCATCCACCAGGATGTGTCAGAAGGACGAGTTAAGCATTAACCAGTTTAATTGCTTATTCCTGTTGCAGGATGGGTTACTTTTGGCCATAACCATGCCAAAACAACAAACCCTTGCTGTGCTAACCGTGCTGCCACTCCACATATGCTCTCCATTCAGCATACTCAACCACACAACATGCACGCACACACTCATGAGTCTCACACACTCTTACCCCGCCCCTACCTGTTCTACACCCACAGGCCCAACATTTCACAGAATATCTGAACATGTACAACACTATACAAGAACATTACTGCAGGTTCGCTACCCCCCCCCCCCCCCCCCCGCCAAGGTGACGGGGACATGGCAGAAATCCCCAACGTGAGTCTGACCCACCACCCTTACCGGCTCAGCGATGTCATGTGCTTCTGCGGGGAGTGTAGCCCTGCTCCCCTGTCCGTGCAGCTGGACTGTATCCACTGGAGATAGAGCAGGGTGGGACACAAGGGTGGGGGCCTGTGTCATTCCAATTTTACACAGACCCCGGGGCATTTCCCTGAAGATCAGCACACTTGGGGCACCTCACGCTTATATGGCCAGCCTGACCACACAGCCAACACACGAGAGGGTCCCGGCAAGGGCAGGTGCTGCTCTGCGGTATTTGCAGAGACACTGAATGGATTAGTTCAGTCAACTCAGCCGCCCATGCCAGTTTCTCTTGTCCTGGGTCCTCCTGTTTCGCCGTTCTCACAACAGCTGCCCCCTGGGTGGACGCTCTTCGCTGCCCCTCCCAAGACCTCTCTCCCCAAAGCCAGCTCCAGTGCTTCCTGCAGAGAGCAGGGGTGTGCCAGTTATGTCTGGACTTGCAGCTCCCTGGGGGTTATGGCTCGGATGAACTGGTCCATGGCCAGCTCGCTCTGCACCTCAGGGGACATGTGAGCGTACGCTCTTCTTGCCAGGGTTTCAATGTCATTAGCCAAGATCCTGAGCGGCTTGCCCGGCTGTCTGTGCCTGTTTGACAGCTCTCAACGCAGCACACCAGGCTGGCAGCATTGTGCAAACCAACTGCCACTTCAGAGCCCCGACCAAGGCCCCATAGTCTGCTCTTTCAGCTGGGCTGAGCAGTAGCAAACAGGATAATGCTTCTTCTGTAAGACACAGAGCCAGCTGGAGCGCCTTATTGTCCTCAGACCAGCCCACAGCCTGCGCCAACAGTTCAAATTGGGCATGGAAGGTTTCCCAGTCTGCTTTACCGTTGTATTTTGGTATTTTCATCTAGAGCTGGGTACACTGGGCGCTGGCACTTTTGTTTACATTCCCCACTGCTTCACTCCCGGCGGAAGTCCCCGCTCTGGTGCGTCCAGGTGGCAGCAGCTAACTCTCTGGCTGTCTGTCTTAGGCAAGTCAAACGCTCTGAGCACAGTCAAACTTATGCCTTACACTGTCCATCACCTCCTCCTTGACTTTCAGATGGTCCCGCAGTGATGCCATTATGTTTACAGGCTGACGAAGGAGACTCCATTGTTTTACTTCTGACACCAAATGTAGCGTCCGCCAGGACGAGTGGAGCGTTAACCAGTTTAATTGTTTATTCCTGTTACAGGATGGGTAACTGTTGGCCGTAACCACGCCAAAACAACAAACCCTTGCTGTGCTAACCGTGCTGACGCTCCACAAGTGCTCTCCATTCAGCGTGCTCAACCACAACAACATGCATGTGCACACTCACGAGTCTCATGCACTCTTACCTGTCTACATGTTCTACGCCCACAGGCCCAACATTTCACAGAACATCTTGTCGCGTACGGGGCTTTAAGGGATGATGATTGAGACCCAAGTGCAGACAGTAGGGATGGTGCAAAAGAGGTTTATTAGGAAGGCCGAAGGCTTGAGACGTGGCAAGAGGCCGAAGGCTTGAGACGTGGCGAGAGGCCGAAGGCTTGAGATGTGGCGAGAGGCCGAAGGCTTGAGACGTGGCGTGAGGCCGAAGGCTTGAGACGTGGCGTGAGGCCGAAGGCTTGAGACGTGGCGTGAGGCAGGAGGCTTGGCGTGAGGCAGGAGGCTTGGCGTGAGGCAGGAGGCTTGGCGTGAGGCAGGAGGCTTGACAAGACAAAACTTTAACTGTGATGACGACAAATGATGACAATGACCCAACCAGGAACTAAGGAGACACACAGGTTAAATACAAGAAGGGAAACGAGACACAGATGGTGCAATCACCCAGGTGAGACACATGAGGTAATCACAGGAGGGAGGTCAGGAAGACAGGACATGACTACAAAATAAAACAGGAAACACGAGACAGGGATCGTGACACATCTGAACATGTACAACACGATGCAAGAACATTACTGCAGGTTCGCTACAGTATTATTGTTTATTATCACAGAATTGCCACCCAGATTTAAAAGGATCATGGTAAAATAATTCTCAGTTAAAAAATCCACCCTGCAGTTTAATTTGGCACCAAGTAGATTAACATGCCAACGCACTCTCAGATCACATATAGCCATACAGTCTGTGGGGCTCAAAATGACATTCACCACCAGTTGTACTCAGTGGGTCGCTGGATTATTTGTCCTTCTTTTTAGAGTCACTCAAAAATCCAGAGATTTTGTAAAATGCAGCTTCGATGTGCTGCATGAGGGCATTTTTACTCTAACATATTATTACAGTTTTATGATGACAAATAATAATGCTGTTGTTTTTGATGAGCTCTTACCTTTTTTCCTCTGTGATAAGAAATACAATAATTGAAAAAGATGACTTCCTTTAACTCAGCACTTTTTGCAAAGAAACATTTGCTTCATACAGATATGCTTGTTTTGTATTTCAACCCCATCACAGATGTGACAATTCATTTATTTGCTTAAAGACTGAGAAAATTTGTCACTAAGAGGTGCATTGCTTCTTTCACTGAGTTCACAGACACAGTCAGCATTAATATTATCAAAATTATAACTCAGGTGCAATACTTTCCAAAAATATATCGACAGAACATGGAACAGACCTCAACCAAGTAGGTGTGCCTAGTCCTTCTCACCTACAGATATTATAGCCACACTAATCAGGTTACATTTAAAAATATGAGACGAACTCTGCCTACACTGCAAATATCTACAAGATTTTGAGCTCCATATGAAAACTTATCAATTTCCAGAGAAACACACTTGAAAACACACATTTCATGATTGTTCATTTACACCATCCATGAATGTTCTGGTGTACACAGGAAGCAGTATGTCCTCTTCTGTGGTAGGTTGCAAGAAGGGGAAAAAAATGACACCCGACTTTTACTTTCTAGGATAGGAATTAGATCTTACAAAAGTATCATTGGAAATATAGACTAGTAGGTGTTGCAAAGCAAATATATTGTCACGGCTGAGTTGTACTGGCAGCACTGTCCCGCTCTGGAGGAAGTAATGGTAATGGGAAAAGAGTATAGACTCAAAAGGGAAGAAATGAAAAAAAATGTGTTTGCTGGATGACAAAAAGAGGCATCATTCCAGGCTCTGCACTTGCTGTTTGATAGGAATCTGGATGCAGGAAGCTGGTGGTCACTTCTCAGACTTTTTGCATGATGACTGAAGCTTATAGTTCAGCATTTGTGATTTTCCAGTCTTCACTCATCTCTCAAGTAAGTTAAAAGCTTATAGCACAATATTACATTAAAATTTACTGACACATTCATGTTGTTGTTCCATGGTTTGTTGGTTCACTGAGGCAGAATTATGTTAGTCTAAATATTCAAAGGTTTCCTCACCATTTTTCCTGAACATTTAAAAAAAACCAACAACTGTTTTTCTTTGCTAAGACAACAAGGTCAGCAATGACTGTAATTCATGATTAATGATAAATTAACCTCTGAGTGTCAACACTGTGATTTTTCCAGGAGAGGGTCCCATGACACGCCTACTACTTCTATCATGACTAAGTCTCTGTGTTCATAGTACTGTGGCATCAACCCTCTAGTCTCCACAACACATCAGTGCTTTAAAAGTTTCAAGTTTGTTTTAGACTTTGAAAATTTAGAGCACGGCACAAATGCCAATCTGTTTTTTTTGTTCTCTCATGTTTTTTGTTTTCTTTTTCTTTTTTTTTTTAAATGGAACTTAGTGTGGAGGTGGCCCATAACGGTGAGTCCCAACCTTTTCCAACTCAGGGCTCATTTTTAAGTCTCAAAATTTTGGAGCTCACCTTCGACCCCATAAACACAGAGGCCATATTCTCCAGTTTCAGTCATCAGCATCAAATGTAAACTTGTCAAGTGCAATGCAGTCTGACTGCAAAGTGGTCCAGCCAATAACAACAAAATTTCCTAACTCTCATTTGCTTGTCACATGTCTAATACTTAAAGGAAAAACAAAACAAAATAATGAAAATAATATTTAAACATTTTAACATCCTTTTAAATGTAACTGAGGTTTAACATTTAAAACATTATTCAATTTTTTATTTATTTTTTTATATATAATTACATTTCCATACCTCCCAGAAATCATACCGCTTGGAAATGATTTTGCAGACCACTTGCAATACCTGTGGGGCCCACCAGCAGGCCATGGCCTACAGGTTGGGAATCACTGGCCTTTAACCTTTATGGTTACTTTTATATCTTTAAATTGGAAAAATATAAATCAAAGGTAGCATACATTGGAGAAATAGCAAAATTATCAACTTCCAAAACGACTTTTTAAAAGTACATGAACAGCTCGTAAGTACTCGAAATGTCAAAAGTTTACTTTTTCTCTGGAAATGAAAACCTCGGTGGTGCAGTGGTCAGCACTGTTGCCTCACAGCAAGAAGGTTCCGGGTTTGAGTCCCAGCTGCAGCACGGGATCTTTCTGTGTGAGTCTCCATGTTCTCCCTGTTCCTGCGTGGGTTCTCTCTGGTACTCCAGCTTCCTCCACAGTCCAAAGACATCAAGAGGGGACTAGGCTGATTGATACTCTAAATTGACCGTTGGTGTGAATGTGAGTGTGAATGGTTGTCTGTCTCTATGTGTTGGCCCTGCAATGGACTGGCGTCCTGTCCAGGGTGAACTCCACCTCTCGCCCATAGCTGCTGGGATAGGCTGCAGCCCCCCCACGACCCTTAACAGAAAGAAGCGGAAGTAAATGGATCGTGGGCATTGATATGACTGTAAGTTGGGCCTTGATAACCATGTTACTAGCTGTTGTTGATAATTATTTCCAAGTATATGCTGCGGATTTGCAGTAATTTGTGACCGTTCACAGGTCAATTATCGGTTGTGGTGAATTGTGGTTAGCTTGCTAATTGCTAGCACTCTGGCTGATTCACTAGCTCTCTCGCTGATTCGCAAGCTAGCTCACCATTCATTAGCTATTATCTAGCCATGAGTGCTAAGTTATTGCTAAGTTGATTTATGTTCCTAATTAAGGAATTTTTCTTCTTGTTACAGAATCCACATGCACACACACACACACACACACACACACACACACACACACGCACACAGGTACCCCACATGTACTGCAGAAGAGGAGAATGATAAATACCCTGAAACAGACAGCCTGACTCCGCCTCTTTTTTCTACCTGAAAGAATGTTATCTTGTCATGACCCAACATCCTGAAGCGATTGCTAATCACAAGATCCACCCTGCTATGCTATTGCACAGTTAGTCTCTCTGCCCCCCCCATTTTCTCTCTAGTTATGTAATATTTCATCCCAAGGCTGTTGTTCTCGTCCCCACCATGTGTCATGGAGAGATATTACAGCAATGTCTAACATCCTTTGTGGTTTGTTTTGTCAGGAACATGCAGAGGAACACACCAGGTCTGTGTTTTTCTGATTTCTGCCTTTAATTTTTGAAGATAGTATAGGTCTTTATTGATCCCACAATGGGGAAATTTGAGTGTTTTGTGTGTAATTTGTGTTGTGTGTTAAGAACGATGAACTAAGGAAAGTATCACCAGCTCTTGTCTTTTGCACATCAGCTGATCTCTCTCTCTCCCTCTGTCTCTCCCTCCGTCTCTCTCTCTCTCTCTGATTATGTTTATTTGTATACAGCAAGGGGAAAGTGTGATCTAATCACAGGAGTAGTGTGTGGAGACTCATTTAAAAGTCAGGTGTGAACATGCTCAGCAGAGCTGTCCACTTGTGATCTGATCTCATCGGGAGGAATTTTGATACCAGGCTTGGTCACAAGGGCAAAGATGCAGGGTACCTCAATATTGCTTTAAGATCTGTAGAGACACTGCTTACAGCTCTGGAATTCTTTCACTATGAATGTGATTTTAGGATGCAAGTCGAAAAGAGTGCTGATCCCAGACAGGTGCTCAGCAGAACTGGTTAAAAGAGGTACTCTGGGCACATTAAGGATGGTAGCTGGTATGCTTTCCTCATACAGTCCATCTATTGTGGTTTGCTTAAGAATGAGAGGAGGAGGAGGATGTCTGAGCCAGACGAGCGAAAGAAAATTGCCTGTAGCATTGTGGATGTAATAGGGCAAGGCAGTGATGCGTTTATGCCAGGCTAGTCTGGTCACTTGGGAGCTTCTGTCTCCAGCGTTAGCCACTCGCTCTCAATGGCCAGAATTGTCTAATGCTCCTCCTCGCCTTTGCCTTAGTTTTCCAGTTTTCTTCTCTGCCTTAACTCTGCTGAAGTAAATATAACCGAAGCCTCTAGAGAGTGGGTGGGTGGAGGTTTTCAGCTCAATGAGGAGTCTGCGACGTGTTTGTGTTTGTGGTTTTTCTCCTATCCCTCCACAGAGGGCCATCTCTTTCAAGCTAAATCAGCTTGCCTGCTGTGGGGCTGGCTCTGCTGGGCATCATCTAATGCCTGCTCAATTACATCCATCCCTCTCTCTGGCTGGAAAACACACTCTCTCTCTCTCTCTCTCTCTCTCTCTCTCTCTCTCTCTCTCTCTCTCTCTCTCTCACACACACACACACACACACATAATGCAGCCTGATGTGTTTGTTAGTGGGGGATAGACACCTTTGAAGTCCTACAATACTGCTCCAAGATGTGTAGTTAAACACTGCTACGAGGAGAAAAAAAAAAAGAAGTGAGCAGATAAATACACAAACCTGTCAAAGGCCAAAACAAGCTGGCCTCTCAGTTTGATGCCCACAGGGAAGCCTGGCTAAGTGTTGACTTATATGTGTGTTTGCGTATTTGTGTGTGCACAGGAGGTGGTGAAAGTATTTGGCAGTTAATCGGTCAGGCAACCATTCAATTTGTGCAACATGTACTTCGCCGTGGCCATGGTTCATTAGGGGATCCCGTTTACTCAGGAAAGCAGTGACCCTGGGGAATCTGTTAATTGCAGCATCAAGACCCTTTCATGGGCCTTGGAAAGACAGTTTTTTTCACAGTTGATGGGAACATATGTATAAATACATACATGTGTTGTTGCCTGTAGAGACACACAACACCAAAGCCATGCAAGCTCATTAAAATAACAGAGGAAATATGTGCCAAACCACATTTTACAGTTTGGTGTAACGAGTATTTTTGTTGAGTAAACTGCTTGAAGTGACTTTCATTCCAAATTTACTCATGTGTTTCACGGTATTTGGTTGAGGCTGCATTGCATTCAAATGCCATAATTAAACCACATTCTGCATGATGATACAGAATCTGTAGGTTTGGTTCAAGATTTTTGGACGACAACAGCTATGCAGTCCATGTGGAGAACTGAAATTACAATCTCGGAACTCATCTGCATAAACTTCATCTGCTACTATATTTAACATTCATCACAAATGCCGAACAGAAAACAATTTCTTGACCCAGATACGAGCAGTCATTCCTGCTGAGGCTACTTATAGCCAATCAATTCCAAGATAAAACTGATCAAAGATCAGGGATCTGATTTTTAAGAATCACACCACTTCGCAGAAGGTATCTCTCTAATTCCAAAATGAAGCGGAAAAATAAATAAATCAATTAATAAATACATATTTAACAATTTGCCTCAAGGGGCTTTACAAACATTAAAAAAGGACACTATACTCTTTAGTTGGGTGAGAAAAACACTTTTAATAGGGAAAGAAAGGCAGTGAGCTCAGAGAAAGTATTGATCCCTCTCCCAGGATGGGGTCACGTGTTGAAGATGTTGCTTAAAAAAGTATCAACTCGGGATGCACACAAATCAGAAAATTCAGAAAAGCATGCAAACAATTATACCAATAATACAATAAAAGCTTTCGATGAGGAACTTTAGTTTAAGTTGGTCCCTTTTAGTATCCTATGGTCAGCTTACACTGCAGTTAAGTTTGCTTTTATCCGAGCATCACAGAAGCACTGACGGGGTCACTGCGAGGTCCAGTCCCAGCTGTTCCTAAGCACATGAACGCATCCATCTTCCAGAATATCTGTAGCATCAACACAAGTAACCATGATGATTATAACAAACCCACAAACAGGACCAGTCTATTGACCAAAACATGAATCTTACCACAGTTTTTGCTATGTGGTCTTTGTGCACCATTCCTTCATACTGGAGGCCGGTAAGTGCATCTGTCTGGCACCTTTCACACCTAGAAAGAATCCTTGCATCAAGATGAATGTTTGCTAGAGTTCTTATCCATTTTCATGTTTGTTTGTTTTTTTTTAAAGAGAGTAGCACTGTTGAAAAGGACTGCAACTATAAATCACACCTCCTTCAGATGGGAAATACAGAAACAGATTATGTGCTGTGGGAAGTTGTATGGCAATATTGGTTGAATATATACAGATATGATGAAATATTTAGGGTCATTGTTGAGCTTTGACAAAAATACAGACAATAAAACATACCACAGTTGGGAGCTCCCAGAAAGCTAAGCTTTTCTTCCCCATGTACGTATTTTTCAAATTCACACTTTTACCAGATTTTTTTCTTTATGCTTGCATATTAGCAGTAATGAGTGTGTCTTACAAATAAGAAAACAATCGGTCCCTGAGAATTATGATTGCTCTGAGTTATTTAAAACATCTGTGCAAAGATGAATAACTGCATTTCCATCTGTTGGAATACCTGAGATTGACAACCAGTAAAATGCTAAACTGGAAAAAAATTGTTAGCCACTTTCCCTCTCGGTGAAAAACCTCCAGCAGACTCGACACAGTCAATTTCTTCCCATCCTGTGGGAGGACTCTCTGTGCCTAGTCCTTAATGTATGTTATCATACTGAAAATTACACAGCAAGCTGGAATCAATACAAGTGTATTGAAAGTTTGCAAATGTATTTGTGGTCTGTGGGGAGATTTGCATCACATGCACTTAATTATGATGGGTAACATTTTAGAAACAGCACAAAGAGATTTGTGTCTTCATGGAACGACATTGCCAGCATAGGAGACAGTTTGATGATTGTTCCAAGTTTTTTTAATCGAATTGACACACTGGAGTAATAAAGACTAAGCAGTTTTATGGAAGATGGCAATTCTCTCTTTTTTTCAGTTTTGTGTCCCATACCTATTTTCTTGTTTTGTTTCATACCTCAGTGGCTTCGGGACCTATCAGCTGGGGGCATGTTGTTTTTGGTCTGTCCATCCATCGGCTCCATTTTGTTTTGTTTTTTTAATAACACAATATCTCTGAATGGTTTGAGGGACTTTCTACAAATTTGTCTCAAATTGTCCATGAGTTCTCATTGGATGAAATGAAAAGCTACTGTTGGTCAAAGGGCAAGGTAAATATTTCAAGTTTTGTTATTTGGTTTCATTAGTTGTCCTGTCCAGTTGAAATAATAAAAAAAAATCTTAACAAAGAAACTGACTAGACACACTGAGTGCCTCCTACAACTGCCACTGAGGGTACCTGTCAAATTTCAAATTGTTTACCTCTTTCTCCCCACTCACCATTGAAGAAATGACATGTAATCATAACCAAATCCATCAATTTATCAATAAAAATTACAAATAAGACTGAAATTAATGAAAATATGAAGCAAATTCAAGACACATTAGAAGCATTTTACATTTGAAAATATTTTTTTTGAACAATGTGATCGCAAAAGCGACCAAAAATGATAGTGATCGGTGATAGGTTACTGCTCTACTGGTGAAGCCTGTGTAGTGCAGCTGAAGCGTGTGTTCAGATAGGAAGAAATGACCTTTGAGCGAACAAAATTTACATACCAAACTGTTATCGTCTTGTACCGCCCTTTTAGATTGAGTGCAGTTTTACTGTGGCTGATTTGCTGCATTTTTGTGCTGTGTGAAAGAGTTGTTTTCATTGTTTGTTTGTAACTTCATAGAGCACTTTACTCTTACTTGTGCCCCTGCTTTACCCAGCAGCCTTGAAGCTCTCACTGAGTACTTGTTCATTATCATTAAGGCAAGTGCACTGTGATTGATCTGAACTGGATTTCCAGTTATTGACAAAATCAACAAACACCCATCAATAAATGCAGGTATCGCTTGCTTTATAAATCAGTAAATACACAGGGTCATTACCCTTGAAAAGGGTTAAATAGCCAGTGCTGCCCAGAGATAGAGGACAACAGCATAATCTTTGTTACATGTGCTCCTGCCATTTGCACATTACATTTCTGATCCAGCTGAGTTCATTTATATCATCTTGATTGTTGTTGTTGTTTTTCTTTTGCTCCATCATTGTCTTTACACTTGGCTTTGAGAGGGCATGTTTTTTGTTTGTTTGTTTTTTCATTTGAGCTGATGAGTATTTGTGCTGTTCCCATTTAAATCTGTTATTTATCTTTTCATCTCTAAGTGATTTTGTAAAACTGTGTTTCTCTTTTCTGTGTGTTTATTCCAAAGTTCTTAGGATATCGCTGCAGCGTCTCTCTATCTCATCAAAAAACAGCATCCATTTAGCCTGTCAACCTTCAACTACATTAATGTGAGGGTTTGACGTAACATCAATACATCAACTTATAAATTAAGCTGACTTTACAACTCCAACACCAGCACTCTGACTTACAATTACAAGCCAGCCTAAGCAGGCAATTAAATGATTCAAAGCTGTGATTTCTCCAAAAATACACCAAACTTCTTCCAACTACTGACATGCAACCTGATTTTGCGCCGTGAATATTCAAATGATTGCTGTAAATAGCTGGCTAAATTAGAAATCAAACCCAAAGAAACAAATTCTTGTAATGATAAGCTCCTTCAAAAGACCACAGCATGCCTGCCTCCCCCTGTATCTTGACAGCCTTTCTTCACATCTCAAGCTCCTGACAAGGCTTTGTACGCGCCTTGTCACCTCAAATCTGTCTGCCACTGCTATTTTCTAACACCCCCCACCATCCCCCACCCACCCTGCCCTTCATCTAAGAAAGCCACTGTTAATATTAGACTCTATCAGGCAGCCATTTCCGGGTTGATCAGCTGGGGTACCAAACTGAGGATTCATAGCCACATGTGCTTTCTATTCCCTCCACCATATCAGATAACAGATCCTATTGACATTACTGATCGTTAGTGCAACATAGTGATGCTAATTCCTCTTGATGGCCTTTTCCTTTCAGCTTCATTGTAACCTCATTATGCCAATCAGAGTGTCTAACGAGTAGAGAATGTGAAATGCTGGCAGCTTGTAAGCCCCAATTTCTAAAGCAGACATTACATTTATTTTTTTTTTACTTATACAACAAATTAGATGAAGATCTATGAAGTTCTCCAGGAGCCACAGAAACACTGTGTGTCTATAAAATCATACCTCAAAGATTGCAGTGCAATGTGTTCATTAATTGCCCAGCACTGTTCAGTCAGACGAGAACTACTCCAGATACTGTACTACATCACGTTGTTACAGACAGTTTTTGCGCCTGTCACAATGACCTTGACCTGTGACCAAAATCGTTTTCAGTTTCTTCAGTCCCAATGCGCATTTGACCCAAATTTGAAAAGCTTTTTAAAAGTTGATCTAGAGATATTACAGTAACAAAAAATAATTCAGACGGACCCAAAAATAAAAAGCTTCCAGCCCTCAGTTGCTGCAGCTGTAGGCATGAAATAGTTTGTTCTGTTATTGTGCACAATACAATTAAATACATCGTCTTTTTTTTAACTTACCTGTTCTTGATGATGCAGAGCACCACTTGAGGATTAATTCCAGTTCTACCTACCAATGCCCTAATCAGGGGCAGTGGCCAAGTATTATCACACAGTCCCAGGGAGTGATCCACAAAACAATGCTAACCAACAGTGTAACTGTTTTCTGGGTTTTGGTCATGCCAATAGTAACCCTCTCCAGAAGAGGATAGGTGCATAAGCTTCAGGCAGATGTTGGTAGTTTTTACTTAATGTCTGAAACAAAGGAAAAAAACAAAACAAAAACATTACTCATTTGAATTATTTTACTGTTGAGAAAACTGATAAATCGACAAGCTTGTGTGTGTGTGTGTGTGTGTGTGTGTGTGTGTGTGTGTGTGTGTGTGTGTGTGTGTGTGTGTGTGTGTTGGGGGGCACCTGCACATATATTACTTGATATGGGAACATGATACAAAAAGCTGAGTTAAGTTTGTCTGCTAACATGTTCATGAGCAGGAGATTATTAAACACAATGCCATACTGTTCCCTCATTTATTTCCAGCAGCACATCAGATGAACAAGGTCTATCAAACTATGTCCGGCCATCAAAAACTATGGTCACTCCAATGCCATGAGTGAAGAGGACGACAGAACGGAAAAACGATGGAGCTCCTGAGGAGACATAGGAGCAGTCAGGCAATACTGACATGGCGGTTTCACACTGGTCACCAATTCAGACAGAGTGCGGCAAATTAGGGGTCGGTTTTTGCCCAGCAATTTTCCTTCTCTGAGGGTACACTTACTGCCGCCTCCATTGCTATGTGAATCCAAGCCATCAGTGTTCCAGCTTGGCTTGAGGTGGGTGGAGTTGTCAATGATGAAGCAAACTCACAAACATTATGCCCACCAGTTCTCCCGCATCAAAATACCTCCAAGAATGTAAACACCAACACTGCTGGCAGCCAGAGAGGCGAACTGCTGTTTTGAAACTTACGGACTGTCAAGGGGCAAAATATTCCTCCGCCTCATCGTCACTTCAGCAAGATGAGCACTAAATTTGGTGCATTCTGTGTCTGAAAGGGGCGACAGAGAAAGAATGGAAACAGGGAGAGAATGAAGAGGACGAATAGAATGCCAGTATCCAAAAGAGAAAAGAATACTGGAATTATTCCACTGTCCATCTGGTTTCCACTTACTCTTCAATATGAAGGAGTAATCTCTGTATGTGTTTGGGTATTCACTTTTCTAGACTGTACATGCAACTGAGTGAAAAAATGTGCAGCGGCAGTTTGAAGCTACTGGTGCAGTGTTTAGTTGCTGCTCATGTTATCCCCAAGGAGCTCACAGCTATATTTCTTTGTATACTTTATGTGTAATTTTTAAGGTTAAGTGCCAAAAGTTCCAAGTGGAGTGTCATGTGTTAGTAGTGTCAGGGTTCTTGAGACTGGCATTGGTCTTGAAACTGGTCTCAAGTCTACTTTCTAGATGTCTCAGTCTTGTCTCGGACTCGACTACATTTTCACTTGGCCTTGTCAGTCTCTGACTCAATATTTTATGTCAAGTCCAGTGAAGACCACAACTGTGGCAATATTGTCTTCGCATTATTTGACTGAATACCAAGCTTCAAATGTAATAAATAACTTGAATCATTACTTTTGAACTCTGCTAGAATCTTTGCTATACATGACTGCCACTCCCCTTCACTTCAACTGTCAGGGGAGAAAGAAACTGGGAGGGATGTGGCAGCTCATTCTTCTGTAATTACATTTGGATTCAAAAACTATGAATACTACATATGCAAAACAACAACAAAAATAGCTGTAAGTACTGCAATGGTCTTGTCGTGGTGTCACCCTGCCTTGTTCTTCGTTTTGACATCGCAAAGTTTGGGTCTTGTCTTGGCCGTGATATAGCTGGTCTGAACAGTGACTGTATGTTAGTAACCCCAAGTTTTACAACATTGAAAGATATTATAATGTCAATGGGTGTATAGCTAGGGGTCCCAAGTTAGTGTAGTGCTGACTTTTATGCATTTGCATAAAGTGTTCTAAAAGTCTTTGACAAGAAACTTCAAAAAGTCAGCTGAACAGAATGTGTCTCATGCAGAGTTCAGATTAGGCCTTCACACATTTCAGAGCATTCAAATCCATTATGGTGAAAAGGAAGTGAAAAACTAGGGCAGAACAAAATGAGCACGATCTTGATTATTTGTCCATCTATCCATCAATCCTTAAACTCCATCCATCCATTTTTTTCCACTTATCTTGTTAAGGGTTGCGGGGGGGCTGGAGCCTATCCCAGCAGCTTTAGGGTGTGAGGCGGGGTTCACCCTGGACAGGTCGCCAGTCCAGCGCAGGGCCAACACATAGAGATTTAGAGTATCAATCAGCCTCGTCCCCAATTGCATGTCTTTGGACTGTGGGAGGAAGCTGGAGTACCAGAGAGAACCCACACAGGAACAGGGAGAACATGGAGACTCCACACAGAAAGATCCTGTGCCGTGACTCGAACCCCGAACCTTCTTGCTGTGAGGCGACAGCGCTGACCACTGCACCACCGTGCCGCCTTTGATTGTTTGTGTTTTTCAGAAATAGTTGGAGGACCTTGCTGGTGCATTAATTTTCTGTTTAGTGTTTGTTCAGGTATTCCAGACTAGTCCAGAAAATATTCTCAGTGCCATCATTTGCACCTACTATATGGCATGTGAGGCTACATATGGTATGCATATTTGTTTATATGCAGCATGTCAGTGATGTATGTTCCTCAAGCTCCAGCTCACTGTGAAATAAGTCTCAGGGATGCATTGTTGCTCTACTTCTCATCTTTACTTGTGACTGTTGCTGCTTGCTGACTCCTTATTTGCATCTAATTCACGCTCTGCAATATGAAGCATGATTTACATTCACAGCTCACATGCAGTAACAGCGGAAATATATGGATCAGAAGAGGATGAAGTATTTCCTGAAGGACAAACCAATAATATAAACTAAAGAAGGGAAGGATATGTACTGTTAATTTATTTGGTGGTTTAAACTCATCAAAATAATCTGTAATCCTCAATTATAATACCTTTGAGAGTCACAAGCCCTTTTTGGTAAAGAGCCCTCTTACCGGTCATGAGTTGGTCAGGCTCTGTGATTATTCATAACTTATAATTTATCATTTTGCCCCATACTAAGTTAATCTGTTTCACATACTGTATGTTTGAAGCACTTTGTTCAGCCATTAGGTTTAAGAATATGGACTATTAAGAGTATTTTGTTTTGTAAACATAGGAGAAGAGAAGAAAATGGCATCATTAATGATTCTGTTGTGAGAGTTACAACAAATGTCCTGCAAGGAAAGAAATAAAAAGAGGCACAAAGAAAGCCTCCTGATGCACTAAAGCATTTTCAGTGTACCCCCAAGACCTGTAATATCAGAAGTGTTGCTTGTCCCTCTTCCTGAACAACCCATACTGAATGAGAAACATTTGTCAAAGCTTTAAACTTAAAGAACATACATAATCACACAGCAATAAATATTTACGATATTAAGGATGGCGTATGTCATCAGTAGTGTAGGTGAATGCATGAGCAGAAAACGTATGTTGAAGTGTTGAATTGTGCAACAAAACAATCCAACAAACCAAGGAACAACATGGTGTTTCATGCAGGATTCCATAAGAAATGAAGCCTGAAACAAACCAGGTCCATGTGTGATGTGTAACGTGAGCATAGCAACAGTCACTGCAGGGACTAATTCTTGGAATCAATTGGAGCAAAATAAAGACGCCAAGAGAAGCCCTGAGTGCTCCAAGGCCACAGTGTAACACTGGTAGCTATATCATTGTCCACCTCTGGTCTGTGTATTGAGGAGCTGTGCTTTGCCACCAGTTATTTCTTCAACTAACTCAATAGACCATTATGTTCTTGTCTAATTTGTATTTGTACCCTAACCTGTGATTGCTATGTTTCTGCCGTGTTTACAGTGCTGCACATGTGTACTGCCCTTGATCTTGGTGAAGTGCATTGCCATCAATGGGAGAAAAAGAAAGGGTTTAGAAGCACCAGAGTTGTTGTTTTTTTTAACTAAGAGATAACTAGCCAGCTACTTGAAAGCTAACAAAAATAAGCTGAGGAATCTAAAATTAGGTTACCCCCAAACTATTGGGGAATTATTGTTAATATGAGTCTAGACTGCCTCTCCCCACAATAACAACAAATTAAACCACAATTATCACAATATAATTACTGTGATATGGAATCAATGGATTATCATTCATGGCCGAGTCATGCTGCAGAGCAAGCATCTAAAAGACTGCTGTTCAATGACAGTTCATTGATTATGGAGCTTCAATATGAAGCCTCATACTTGAAATGCTCCCCATGACATTTATCAGGATAATCAGAGCTTCTCAGGTAGCAGCGCTGCACTTCTTTTCAGTGTGTTTACAGTGTATGCGCCTCACTACTATGTTCACATTACCTACTAAAGAATCTTAACACAGAGGGGAAAAAAAATCTCAGCTGACTTTGCAGTCTAAATGGGAAGCTACTAGGAGACAGAAATAGTTTGTTTTTCTGTGAGTGTATCTGTCTTAACTTGTCAGAGACTGAGTCTATGACATTATTTCATTTATTTCCCATCCTTGTCCAATGATGCATGTAAGGAAACAGTTACCTGGAAATGTTTTTGTTACAATCAGTAAAGGTAGAGCCAAACACAGACACAGACAATGGAGTTGGGTAATAAAAGGTGTTTATGGTGGGAATAAAGGGAATGAGGATTACAGGCATGGCAAGTGCTGAGCTCCATGATGGATGGCAGGGTTGAGCTGAGCAGGACAGGTGGGGAGAGAAGGAGTGAGCATGGCCAACTGAAAGCAAGGAGAGTTTAATAGCAATAAGGAGAAATAGAGGAAGATTCTGGCTGCTGAGTCTGCAGCTCATTTTATATGTTTGGGGACACTTATTAGGTCTCATTCCAGAATGTTTAAGACGGATATAACAACAAGGTATGAGCTAGTTACACATATGAATACAGGAGAGGACAGAGAGGAGAGAGACGGCCAGTGCATCATGGGAGATCCCCTGGCAGTCTCAGCCTATGATAGCATATTCAAAGCGTAACAGGGTGAAATATATGTTTGAGTTAATTAGTTAAACGAGTTCATTTGTTTTCATGTTGTATTTATGTGTATGTACTTACCTGTAGTAAGGCCAGTCCACCGCCAGGGGGAGTGAGATGGGTTCACGGGTGGGGGGAGGAGAAAAAAAAAGGAAGAGAGAAGAAGAGGGGTTAGTTCGACGATCAGGAGAGCGAGAGAAGAGAAAAGGAATTAAGAAACGTGACATATGGTTTCTGCTTATGGTACATAGTATGATAAAAAAATCGTGCAGATGTGTATCAAAAGGTCTGGTGAACGTAGGCAAAAGTCAGCACGGACTTTTGGGAGCCGAGCCAGCTCACTGCAGTAAGGCGAGCCGCTAGCTAGCACAACTAGCATCCTAGCCTAGCACACCACCGATCGAAGAGTACGGGCGAATCTGCTAAAGAGGGAGCAGGTTGAGCCACGAGGCACAGCTAACCTTCAGACGACCACGTGGGGTCGGTTTTTCCTTCTTTTCCACCGACCACCGACACGTGATGCACTCATCCCTGGATTGTGAGTACTTTCTTTCCCTTTGGATAATGGAGTAAAAGGACCCTTTTTTTTGTGCATATCAGGCCTGCAACGGGGTTTTTTTTGGACTTTACATTTTATTTGTTTTATTATTGCCAGCATTTTGTGTTGAATGTTTATTGTGCAAAAGGACATAAATGTGCATTTATTTTCAATTAACAAAAGTTGTGTGCATTAATATTTGAAAGAAAGGTTATATTTTGAGGTATTATTGTAAGTGAAATACTTGTTATAAGCAAGGTGTTTATTTTTATTTCTTATTTTTTTATAAGTAAACATTTACGCACACAGATATTTGTGTTGGTCCAATTATTAATAGGTAGAGATTTGCATACATAAGGTTTGTGGTACTGTTAAGGGAGAAAATTAGAAACCCAAATTAATATAAGATCAAAGGACAGTTCAAAAGAACCTAGGGCCCTGCCCTTATAGTTTTGGGGAGTAAGGGGCTACAAAAGTTTAGCCTAAGCCAGCCCTAACTATAAGCTTTATCGAAAAGGAAGGTCTTTAATCTGCTCTTAAATGTAGAGAGGGTGTCTGCATCTTGGACTGAAACTGTGAGGCGGTTCAACAGGAGGGGAGCCTGATAGCTGAAAGCTCTGGTTCCCATTTTACTTTGAGAACTCTAGGAACCACCAGTAACCCTGCATCCTGGGAGCGAAGGGTTCTAGCTGGGTAATAGGAGACTATGAGCTTTGTCAGATATGAAAGTGCCTGATTGTTGAGGTATTTTAGAAGAATTTGAATTCTATTCTGAATTTAACAGGAAGCCAATGCAGAGAAGCCAGTACAGGAGAGACATGGTCTCTTCTCCCAATTTTGAAAGACCTTCAAACTCAAGATAAACAAAGTATATCTAACTCCACAATCAAATGTGTTACCAAAGTGAATACTTTTGCTTCTATTTACAGTGTTACTACTTGTGTGCTTTAAGGTAGAGTTTAATGTTTTGCGAAAGAACTTTTAGTTTGCCCTTCATCTTTTATGTGATAGCTCCTTGCTTGTTAATGATTATCTCAATCCGCTTGCTGAGGTCCTTGTCCAAGGAGGCCAGGAAATGTGGTTGAAGTGGGACAGTTGTACATCTCAGGAACACAGCATTGATGTGTATAAAAACAGAGCACGACGTGCACATGTTACTGCACTACTTATTACATTCCAGCTGTGGGGTGTGAGGGATATCATTTGTTAAGATAACAAAACATTTATTTAAAATTGTTTGGCTCAGTTTCTTTGCAGGTTTCTTATAGTGTTTTGTTTTTTTTCATTATAAACTTGCAACGCACTTGCAGAAGCAACCTGTCTCAGGGAGAAGCTGAACCTGACGAAACTTCTTCAGATTTTAAACAGTTACTCAAGGATACATGGTCAATGCCAAAAGTCATTCTCTTCTCAGACAATGGCAATATCTAACAAAACAAACCAACAACAAAATCACCTCCGCTACAGTATTTTTGCCTTAGAAATAAAAGCCTCGATCATAACAATGAATGGGGACTGCCTGATGAAAAGGTCAAACCCACGCATTTTTGGAGCAATGCCACTGGGCCATACATGAAATTTTCTTTCTGGAATGAATAGTTTTGCTATCTACAACAGTTTTGAAAATATCTATGTTTATGCTATGTGTGTAGGTTTTAGGAGAGTATCTGGTTTTATAATTGGTGTTTATTGTGCAGGCAGTGACATCACCTTTGGTGCAAAGAGGCTGTTTCTGTCACTGAGACTCTGGGATGAGCCTGAAAGATTTTGGTGATCGAGGTCAAAGGTTAATGGCCCTTATTAATCAAATGAGCATACAACCGAAAACGAGTGTAAAACATGCATACATGCAATTCTACAAATGTTGTGGCATTCATCAATTTGAACTCGAGCAAATTCTACGATGAAATTTTACGACAGGTCTGAGTCTAAGCTCAGATGTCAGTGTGTCTGGCTAATAGCTCCACATGGAAGGAACACCACCTTCTAGTAAATTTGTATAAAACCTAGCTCATTTCCAGCGTGTCCCCTCGCTAACCACAGATCAGTATTCTGCTCGATTAAAATCAACCTGTGCTCATAAACTCTGCCAGAAATCTGGGTGTCATGATTGATGATCAGCTGACCTTTAAGGTACATGTGGCCTCGATTACTCGGTCTTGTCGATATGCCCTCTATAGCAAAAGGAGGATCAGACCCTACCTGCGGAGCTGCAGGGGAGCTGCTAGCAGTGGCTAGGCTAGGTGGCTCTGCACCCGCTAAGGTGGACTGAGAAGCTTCTGAAGCTAAGGGACTAGCGCTAGCTTCCATGGTGCGGAGCCGGGTCTCTAACTCACTAAGCCTTGCCTCCAGGACTACAAACAAACTACACTTATTACACGTACCATTAACACTAAAGGAGGCAGAGGAGTAACTAAACATCTGGCACATGGAGCAGGAGAGAGAGGGAGAGGCGGAAAGAGAGAGAGCGGCCATAGCTCGTATGCTAAGGTGAACAAGTGGACCTGTGGCAAATACAACAAATAGAACGGGGAATTTCAGAGCAAAGTCCTGCTAAAGACTTATGTGACAGAAACCTATGTATTACACCAAAACGTAGTATACAGTGGTGCTGAAAGTGATTAAGTTAGCAGTACACCTGAGGGAGGATTGAGAGAGTCGAACAACACAGCGACAGTATTACAGGCAGGAAATGACGCAACACGCTCACCGTAAGTCTCAAGGAGCCAAGCTGGAAACCTGGACACGGGGAAGAGGGGCGGCACGGAAATGTGAGTTTCACTTACGGGACGTGTCAGAGTTTCTTGGAGCAGAGCTGCTAAACACCCGGGTCATTGGTGGGTCAGTGGATGCGGGTCGAAATGCCAAGTCGACCCTTTCAGAGTGCTCAAACACCCGTGTACATCCGCATTTTTGGTGCAACGTGAAAGGGGCTATAGATGTTTGTGGAAACCCCATGGTGCCCTCAAAATGAAGTTGGGAGTTTTACCTTGTTTCGAAGAGTTTTCCTTCCCAACAGATTACTCTCACTGTCCATGTGAATGTGCTGTTATGGTGGACTGCATAGCTGATCACATTTACTAAAACCATTTTGAAATTGAAAATTTTAAATCTTGTCACATTCAACATTGACATAAATGATGAACTGAAATAAATTGTGCCAAACTTGCATTTACTTGAATGTGTTACCCACAATGAGCTAAGTTTGTAGAGAAGTTTCAAAGGCCTCAGACTTTTTCTCGATATGTTTCTTTTAATCCCCATTTTAACATATGATGAGAATTATTCTTTATCAACATCACTTAATATGCTAATTGTTGTTATGACACAGAATAACAAGCAACATCAATATTTAGGCAGGATGATAAGTCTATATCTGCATTGATGGAGAATGATAATGCACCTGGAGAATTACTGGTGTGCTCAGGCCCAAAAAAGGTTGACAATCACTGTCCCAGTGAGTGAATTTGTCCGTCCACTAAGAGAATCCGAAGCTATGTCCCAGCCAGTGGTTCCCTGCCACAGATAGGGATTGTCTCTCCCTGGGGGTGAGAGCCAATGGATGTCCAATTGGCCGCCACATTGCTTTCCATGGTGAGAATGATTTCCTCCTGGATGCTGGTAATACAGTAATGTCCTCAGTGCTCAGTGCCGACGACATGGGCTCAAATCCAAGAGTATGTTGTTTTTAGGCAATGCTGAATAAATAAAAAATTATTGGATTTGGATTGGTATGTCATATGTGTCAAGAGGGGGAACAGTAATAGGTGGACTCCAGTAAACCATGACTTTTATCTTTGACAGGTAGAGATGAAAGGTAAGTATTATACAAATGCAGAGCGAAGAAGTTGTTTTTCACGGGGTGGGGGGGATTTATAATGATTGTAGATCAGGAATGGAAGATGTTTAGACAGTTCGGTCAACAATGACAGTCTCCACAGAATGCTTTCAGCCTGTCAGCACAGTTAACACCAAATCAGATCACACTGAGACGGTCTGGAAGTATGAAGTTTAGGTTCATCTTTGACATTTGTGGATTCAACTTTCAAGTATTTGAAAGGGTTTGCTTGGTTTAATTGAAATGTAAAAAGAATCAAACAACCTCCCATACTAGTTTGGAGCTCTGAGCAACTTTAAAATTATTAAGTGGCCTCAGAGAACAATGATATACATCTTTTATTATTTGGTTGTTACATACTTTAATAGTTTGACCAATATTTTGGATTCCCTTTCAGAGTGGTAAAAAAAATGCAAATTTGACATTCTGTTTGAGTTCAATTGGTGAATGGCAGCATGCTAAACTGAATTATACATAGCAAATGTAATATTCAGAGGACATTAAATCAAGTATATACTGTAGTTCAACTCAGTTTGTTACACACATGCAAACAGGGAGCAACACAGACATGCAGAGGGTATGGGCAGGGAATGGAGTATCTCCCCCTTTAAGGGTGATACTCTATATACAAGACCTACTTTCTAACTCAATTTTTTTACACCTGCCCTATGAACCTGCTCCCTTACAAATATATACAAGTCAGTATTACTGGAACACTTCCACAACTGTGACCAATCACATCATAACGGACTGAGAACATTAGTTATTGATTTTATGTGTCAAAGGCATTATCTCTTTTTTTTTTTTTTTTCTTTGGTTGTGACTTACTGATGGCTGTCTTGTGAACATTTTTTTCTACTCACAAAGACTTGGAACTTGGCCCGGCCAGGCCTAGCCCGAAAAGGTGGCACAAGCACGTCTTCCCTTGGACTCACCGCCCATAGGAGGAACCGGAGGGGTCCGGTGCAATGTGGCTTGGGTGGCAGTCCAAGGCGGGGGCCTCGGCTGTCTGAACCCCAGGCGTGGAAGCTGGCTTTTGGGACATGGAACGTTACCTTTCTGGCGGGGAAGGAGCTGGAGCTGGTGGAAGAGGTTGAGCGTTACCGCTAGATATAGTCGGCCTCACCTCGACACATAGCTCTGGGTCCGGAATCCGAGTCCTTCAGAGGGGTTAGACTTTCTCTTTTGCTGGAGTTGCTCCAGGTGAGAGGCGGAGGGCGGGGGTGGGCTTCTTGGTTGCCCCTAGACTCTCTGCCTGTACGTTGGGGTTTACCCAGGTGGACGAAAGGGTTGCTTCCCTGTGTCTTCGGGTCGGAGAACGGGTCCTGATGGTGGTCTGCGCATATGCGCCGAACACCAGTTCAGAGTATCCACCCTTTTTGGAGTCCTTGGGAAGGGTACTGGAGGGTGCCCCAGCTGGGGATTCCTACTGGGAGACTTCAACACTCATGTGGGCAAAGACAGCATGACCTGACTGACCATATGACAGACATTCCTAAGTGCTCTGCTCCGATGAATCAAGTTTTTCATAAAACATCACTTTTTGACAAAAGACAGTAAGAGGGAGGGTGTGAAACTTGCATGGGATGTTTTCAAAGATGCTACCAAAGAAGCAAACGGCAAAGAAACTCTGGAAACTTTCAAGAGTGGCTTGCTAACTGAGCTAATACCTAGCCCCTCACTATAAAGTGTAGCTATTATCTCTGCCATAAGCAGGATAAGTAAGCAAATGAATAAGAGATTTGACTCACTGGCAGAGTCTCCGCAGGCCACTCAAGCTACACTGGCAGAACATGCATCTCATCTAGCTGCAGTGGAGGTGATGGCCAGTGACCATGATAACAGGTTAGCCACACTCGAGCAACAGGATAAGCGCCTGGGGTATGCTAACAAAGCTTTACAAGACAAAGTTGTTGACCTTGAGGCATGCTTCAGATGCCAAAACATCAAAATAATAGGCCTGCCTGAAAATGCTGAGTCTAACCACCAGGTTGGGTTTGTGACCAACTTAATTGAAGATTTGTTGGGGACAGAATATTTTTGAAACACATATTAGTTGACTGTGCACACAGACTGGGTGGACAGCCTGCTAACAGCACTAACCGGTCCAGACCTCATGTGCTAACAGCCAAGAGACACAGCTACTGTGTCAAGGAGCCTATTATGAGGCTTGCAGCACAACAATCTCCCTTGTTGTACCAAGGTCAGTGCATCCATATCTTTCTGGACTTTCTGGAATTCACCTGAAAACCGTCAAAATGAGGGCAATGACGACTCCCAAGTGTCCCAGATATGGGGCTCCAACAGACATTTACCCCAGAAAAAAAGTCAATATCGAAATAGGAGGATGACATGGCCTGGATAAAGAGCCAGAGAGGACTGAAGAAGATAGCTACCAAACATGGAGGCCTCTCACTCGACCTGCTCGTTGGTGTAAGAGCAGGGCAGAAAGCTGGGGGCGTCCCAGTGGTGGGTCCCTGGGTGAACAAGTTACACGTGGCCTATCACGTTGTGAAACAAGTACTTGTTGGAGGAAAGACACTGACACCCTCTGGTCCCCTTTCTGGCCGAAAGAACATTGCTGTAATTGAGCAACGTTATGATTGGCCCAATCATGGTAAGCAGAAGAGCCTTGGAGAGACCAGGAGGCTTCCATTTGGTGTTTCCTGCAATCGCAGAAGACATTTCATCAGCAACGGCCCATCAAAAGCAGACCACAGTGACTGGTGGAGACCACATAATTAAAATAATTGCACGCTATGGACATCAAATTGCATCAGTAAATCATACCGTTGAAAGAAAGTTAGTAACTGGCCCACGGACCACTGGTGGTAACATTAATGTCTTAGTCAAATGGCTTCTCAGTGGCAAAATCAACCAAATACTGAGATAGTGTCCAAGCTAATTTTCCAAGGAAAAGTTCTTAAGGGTGCAGTTTGGATAAACCTGTGGCTGCCATACTCAACCTTTTCTAATGCCTTTTTCATTGGTGCCATGAAGTTCCACTTTTTCAAGATAAAATGAAAAATATCAGATTCTTAAAGTCTCTTTCATGTTACTGCCTTGTTTGAGGTAATCATGGCTGCTCTAATCAATGATTTGGTTTCCACTAAAGGTGCCCCAGTCCATGTCAGGCACATCCAAGTAGTTGCTCGGTGGTCGACGCCAATGTACCTTCAAGAAGACAGTTGAAGGAGAATTCAGAGTGATTGGTTAATAGATTTGGAGTTGACATTGTTGAAACCATTTAGTTGGTCCAGTGATGGTCGTTCTGAAACTGTTGAAACACTGGCAGTAATGACTAGGGATGAGCAATAAGACCATCAAGTTTGCACCCACCCCCCCACTCCAAGATAGGATGGCCATCTAATAGGTGATGGTGATATGTGCCAATCTAAAACAAAAATAAACTGCTATTTTTATTCAAATCTTAAGCATTTATATTTTAAGAAACAATAAAATCCATTAGGCAGCAGGGTGGTGCAGTGGTTAGCACTGTGGCCTCACAGCAAAAAGGTTCCGTGTTCGAGTCCCGGCTCGGGCGCGGGATCTTTCTGTGTGGAGTTTGTATGTTCTCCCCGTGCCTGCTTGGGTTCTCTCCGGGTACTCCGGCTTCCTCCCACCGTCCAAAGACATGCAATTTGCGGACTAGGCTAATTGGATTCTCGAAATTGACCGTAGGTATGAATGTGAGTGTGAATGGTTGTTTGTCCAGGGTGTACCCCGCCTCTCGCGCGTAGACGCTGGGATAGGCTCCAGTCCCCCCGTGACCCTTAACAGAAAGGAATAAGCGGAAGACGATGAATGAAAGCATAAAATCCATTATATAAAGATCCGTCATATATTTTTCAAGCTTCTTTTTTTCTGTCTTGTAACCCACCCTCCTGTATGTGTGTGTGTGGTCCTGAAGTCCCAACAGGGACTTCATAATGGCTTTGTAGCTGTCAGGGCCACCCCTACCTAAACACAGAACACGCGCTGTGCATAGGGCCTCATCTTCCATGAGGGGCCACATTTTGTGTGAGGAGACACATTTACGAGCACATGAGCATCGTGTATAAAGCATCAAATCAGCTTGAGGAAGAGCAGACGAGACCAGTAATCTGACCTCACATGCGTTGCTGAAATGATTGACAGCGCTCGACATCTGACCAATCAGAGGGGTGCGTCAGTAGGCACTTCTAGAGCTGCAGATAGCAGATGAAGGGAGTGTCTAGATGTCCTAAAGACATCATGAGTCAAGAGCGAGCAAGAGGAAGAAAAAGACAGAACAAGAGGAAACTTGTAGATTACTTGAAGGTGGGTTTGTTGTTGAAATAAAACTGTGGCTGCGACGCATTAGAGAGGAGGCCCTGTCAAAAGTCTCCAAAGTCACACATAATCTGGCAAGACAGCCTTTAAACCTATAGGAAAGCCCTTTGTTAAACTAGACCTGCCTACTACTAAGCACCAAGGGTTAATTTGTTCCTACTGGAACAAGATCCTTCCTGTGTTCCAGTACTTATTTGGGCAGATCCAGTACCTCTCGTATGAAAATAAATAAATAAACATATATGAAAAATAAACATATATGAAAACCTCCTCCTGGAACTGTCACCTTACCGTAGTGGAGGAGTTTGAGTGCCCTAGTGACCCTAGGAGCTATGCTGTCGGGGCCTTTTTGCCCCTGGTAGGGTCACCCAAGGCAGACTGGTCCTAGGCGAAGGGCCAGACAAATAACGGTTCAACAGACCCCCTCATGGAAACGACAGCAAGTGCAGTGTGTTCCCTGCCCGGAGGGGCACCGGGGCCCCGCCCTGGAGCCAGGCCTGGGGTGGGGGCTCGAAGGCGAGCGCCTGGTGGCCGGGCCTTGGTCCCTGGGCCGGCCAGGCCCAGCCTGAGCCTGAAAAGGAGACACGGGCACGTCCTCACTTGGACTCACCACCCATAGGGGGAACCAGAGGGGTCCGGTGCAGTGTGGTTTGGGTGGCAGTTCCAGGCGGGTACCTCGGCTGTCTGAACCGCAGACATGGAAGCTGGCTTTTGGGACATGGAATGTTACCTCTCTGGCGGGGAAGGAGCTGGAGCTGGTGGAAGAGGTTGAGCATTACCGGCTAGATATAGTCGGCCTCACCTCAACACATAGCTCTGGGTCCGGAACCCGAGTCCTTGAGAGGGGTTGGACTTTCTCTTTTGCTGGAGTTGCTCCGGGTGAGAGGCGGAGGGCGGGGGTGGGCTTTTTGGTTGCCCCTAGACTCTCTGTCTGTACTTTGGGGTTTACCCCCGTGGACGAAAGGGTTGCTTCCCTGCGCCTCCGGGTCGGGGAACGGGTCCTGACTGTGGTCTGCGCGTATGCGACGAACATCAGTTCAGAGTACCCACCCTTTTTGGAGTCCTTGGGAAGGGTACTGGATGGTGCCCCGGCTGGGGACTCCATTGTCCTACTGGGAGACTTCAACGCTCACGTGGGCAACGACAGCATGACCTGGAGGGGTGTGATTGGGAGGAACGGCAGGCCCGACCTGAACCTGAGTGGTGTTCAGTTATTGGACTTCTGTGCAAGTCGCAATTTGGCCATAACAAACACCATGTTCGAACATAAGGATGCCCACCGGTGCACATGGCACCAGGACATCCTATGTCGCAGGTCTATGATCAATTTTATAGTCGTATCATTTGACCTGCGACCGCATGTTCTGGACACTCGGGTGAAGAGAGGAGCTGAGCTGTCAACTGATCACCACCTGGTGGTGAGTTGGATCAGATGGCAGGGGAAGACGCCGCGTAGACCTGGCAGGCCCAAACGAGTAGTGAGGGTTTGTTGGGAATGCCTGGCAGAAGAACCAGTCAGAACGATCTTTAACTCCCACCTCCGGCAGAGCTTTGATCACATCCCGGGGGTAGTGGGGGACATTGAGTCCGAATGGGCCATGTTCCGCTCTGCCATTGTCGAGGCGGCTGCTGTGAGCTGTGGCTGCCAGGCTGCTGGGGCCGGCCGCGGGGGCAATCCCCGAACCCGCTGGTGGACACCAGAGGTGAGGGGAGCCGTCAGGCTGAAGAAGGAGGCTTACAGGGGATGGCTGACCTGTGGGTCTCCAGAGGCAGCCGACGGGTACCGGCAGGCCAAACGGTGTGCAGCTGTGGCGGTCGCCAAGGCAAAAACTCGGGCGTGGGAAGAGTTTGGTGAGGCCATGAAGACTATCAGTCGGCTCCGAAAAGTTTCTGGCAAACCGTCCGTCGCCTCAGGGGGGGAAGGCGGCAACTTGCCCACACTGTTTACAGTCGGGGCGGGAGGCTGCTGACGTCAACTGGGGAGAGAATTGGGCGGTGGAAGGAATACTTTGAGGAAGTCCTCAATCCCACCAGCACGTACTCCGTGGAGGAGACAGAGTCTGGGGAGTGCTTGGGGGGGGTCATCCAATCTCTGGGGCAGACGTCGCCGAGGCAGTCAAACAACTCCGCGGTGGCAGAGCCCCGGGGGTGGATGAGATCCGCCCTGGGTATCTCAAGGCTCTGGATGTAGTGGGGCTGTCTTGGCTGACACGTCCCTGCAACATTGCGTGGACATCGGGGGAAGTGCCTTTGGAGTGGCAGACCGGGGTGGTGGTCCCCGTTTTTAAGAAAGGGGACCAGAGGGTGTGTTCCAACTATCGGGGGATCACACTTCTCAGCCTCCCTGGTAAGGTCTACGCCAGGGTACTGAAGAGGAGGGTCAGGGCGATAGTCGAACCTCAGATCAAGGAGGAGCAGTGTGGTTTTCGTCCTGGCCGTGGAACCGTGGTTCAGCTCTTCACCCTCGCTAGGGTGCTGTAGGGGGCATGGGAGTTTGCCCAGCCAGTCTACATGTGCTTTGTGGACTTGGAGAAGGCTTACGACCGTGTTCCAAGGAGCATACTGTGGGGGGTACTCCGGGAGTACGGGGTGGATGGCCCTTTACAAAGGGCCATTCAGTCATTCTACCGGAGGAGTGAGAGTCTGGTCCGCGTAGTAAGTCGGACTTGTTCCCAGTGAGGGTTGGACTCCGCCAAGGCTGCCCTTTGTCACCGGTTCTGTTCATAACTTTTATGGACAGAATTTCTAGGCGCAGCCAGGCGGTGGAGGGGGTCGAGTTTGGTGGCGGGAGGATGTCGTCTTTGCTGTTTGCAGATGACGTAGTCCTCTTAGCGCCATTGAGCCACGACCTCCAGCTCTTGCTGGGACAGTTTGCAGCTGAATGTGAGGCAGCTGGGATGAGAATCAGCACCTCCAAGTCTGAGGCCATGGTCCTCAGCCGGAAAAGGGTGGTTTGCCCACTCCGGGTCAGGGGGGAGGTCTTACCTCAGGTGGAGGAGTTTAAGTATCTCGGGGTCTTGTTCACAAGTGAGGGTAAGATGGAGCGGGAGATTGACAGGTGGATTGGGGCAGCATCCGCAGTCTTGCGGGTGCTAAACCAGTCTGTTGTTGTGAAGAGGGAGCTTAGCCAAAAGGCGAGGCTCTTGATTTACCGCTCAGTCTACGTTCCAACCCTCACCTATGGTCATGAGCTTTGGGTAATGACCGAAAGAACAAGATCCCGAATACAAGCGGCCGAAATGAATTTCCTCCGCAGGGTGGCTGGGCTCTCCCTTAGAGATATGGTGAGAAGCTCAGTCATTCGGGAGGGACTCAGAGTAGAGCCGCAGCTCCTCCATGTCGAGAGGAGCCAGTTGAGGTGGTTTGGGCATCTGGTGAGGTTGCCTCCTGGACGCCTCCCTCTGGAGGTTTTCCAGGCATGTCCAACCAGGAGTAGGCCTCGAGGCCGACCCAGGACACGGTGGAGGGATTATATCTCTCGGCTGGCCTGGGAATGCCTCGGGATCCTCCCAGAAGAGCTGGTTGAAGTGGCTGGAGAGAGGGCAGTCTGGGCTTCCTTGCTGAGAATGCTGCCCCCGCGACCCGGACCCACCGAATGAAGCGGAGGACGACGAAGACGAAGACATATATGAAAACGTTTTAAAAATGTTTAAAATAAAATAATAATGTGCATATAATAATTTACAGAACAAATCCTAAGAATTTCACGTTGTTTGTTAAGATTTAACGTCATTTGAAAGAGTCAGAGATCTGTTGATGCACTGATGCCAACAAATCACGCCCCTGACAGAAAAAAACTTTTGAATTAACCACATATGAGGAGCAAACAGAAAGGAAGAAACAGGTACTATTTCAACACCAACATGTCGAAAAGACAGTTAAATTTGCTGTCTTTTTCAAAAAGAATGAAGATTTGCATGATGTTTCAAAACGAGTCAGAAAAGCCTCCACAAGCGGCGACGAGGGCAGCTGCAGCGGTCACGTTGACTGTCAAAATCGGCTGCAGCAGAAGGCTAGCACCATGGCAGCTAGCCAGGTTCACCTACAGCTAGCCAGGTTCACCTACAGCTAGCCAAGTCGGGGCAGGAGGCTAGCGCCGCCACAGTTATCCAGGTTTACCTACAGCTAACCAAGCTGGGGCAGGAGGCTGGCACCGTGGCAGCAGCAGGTCAGGGTCACCTACAGCTAGCCAAGCCGGGTCTAACGTGATGTGAGGTGTTTTAGACAACTAAATGGTGAGCATACTGTCTCGTAATAGGCCACCGTGCCAATCTTTAAAGACCATAATAATAATGGAAGATTTGTGTGATTTATTGTGAGCTCTTTTTTTGTTTGTTTTACAAGTTAGACCTGTTGAGAAATTAATTGCTGACTGTATACTGTAAGTCCCACCTGTGGTGATGTGGGCATTTGCCTGTGCTGCTCAGAGTAGCCTGAAATAATTGTAAATTGCCATCATAACATTTATACCATGGATATTATTTAAAATTGAGGCTTGTAATTCCCACAGTATGGCAAGTGGGCATTTTTATGGTGTTTTCAGCAAGTTTTCAGTATATGTTCCGGGACCTGTGCCCCTCTCTCATCCCTGAGCTGTCATATGTACTTAGCGTTTTGGCACCTTATGATTTACAAATTAAGCAATGCCTGCCTCTTACCGTCCGATCTCTACTGTATGCTCAAGATGGATTTTAAGATTTTTACAAAAACATTAGCTAACAGACCAAACCAGTATATTGAATCTTTTATTCATAGAGACCAGACATGGTTTATTCCAGACAGATATTCCTTCTTCAATACAGGATGACTAATAAACATTATGTATTACAAATTTGCTCCAAGTTCAAAACAGACCATTTTATGTTTAGACACAGAAAAGGCATTTGAGCAGGTGGAATGGAGGTACCTGTTTGTAGTGATGGAGTCTTTGGTCTGGGAGACACTTTTATCTCCTGGATACGGATGGCCTACCTTAATCCAGCTGCTTCTGTTGTTACTAATCAAAGCAGTGCACATGTATAAACACAACTAAAATGGTCTCTTTGACAAGATTCCTCCATTTGTTCCAAAACATCCCAATTTTTATCCCGATGTCCCTTTTCAAAAAGGTTGACGCTGTGATTTTACCATTTATCTGGGGATATAAGGCACATAGAATCTCTAAACAGCATCTTCAATAGGGCTGAGCAATTTTATCGATGCTGCGATATATATCAATATTTTGTTTTGATTTTTCAGCCGCAAGTATCGATACATTAAGCCCCCATTCAAATCCCCTTAGCAGGAAGAGCAATTCGGTCTGCCAGCCGCTAGTGTTGCTGTAGAGAATTACTAGTTACCCAGACGCCGACGCCTTTCTCTTTCGGTTAGAGCTGAGAGATTCAGAAGAATGGCGGTGAGTATAAATCCAGTGCCTGCATGCCTAAACGCAGATGTGTGGGAGCATTTTGGGTTCTAAAAAAAAAGGAAAGCGATGATTGAGATGAAAAGCGGTTTGCAAACTTTGCCACACAAACATTAAGTACTCAGGAAATGCCACCATCCTGCGAGCCCACCTAAAACGTCATCACCCCAACAAGGAGATGCTAACTGAGACCGAGCCAAAGAAGCTGCAGCGTGACCCGAAACAAACCTCGCTGGACAGTGACGGTGGATGTGGTCACAAGTTCCCATTTTCTTCACCGAGGTCGCAGAAAATTACGGAGTCCATTGCCTACTTTATTTGTCAGGATTTGAGACCTTATTTGGTGGTGGAAAACACCGGCTTTAGGTGCATGGTGAACGCAATGGAGCCCCGCTATGCTATAGTCACCCATGAATTGAATTATTGGCTGCCATGTGCCATATATTATGTAACTGATGCTTTCAGTTCAATTAATTGAATCCAAGTCAATGGAGCACTCACAAGATGTCACCAAAATCACTTTGTCCCTTTAAAATCTTTCAGAAAAGGATGTAAGTATCGAATTGTATTGTGAGGTGAATATCATATGTATCTCATCGTGAGACGGATATTGTGTATCGTATCGTATCGCAAGATTAGTCTAATCTTGTCTAATTAGTCTAATCTAATCTAATCCCTAATCTTCAAAAGCCAAAGGAATTCAGAGGCTTTGGCCTCCCATGTTTCCTACATTATTACTGGGCTGCTAATAGCAAAGCGATGGCATATTAGCAACTGGCTAATGACCCTGACCCACAGACTGAGACACCATCCTGGTTAGCAATACAACAAAGTTGCCTCAGAAAATCTCCCTCAGGGCCGTTCTTTTTCCATCACCAGGTCGAAAGCCTCATGCAAGGGAGAGCGTTACACAATATCTAATGCTAGATCAGGAAATTCCTTCCAAAGACGTCAGTGCACACGCCTATAAGGCATAACCATGCCTTTCTCCCTTCTAACACAGATGCAGTTTTTTAGGAGTGGAATAGGAAAAGAATAAGATCCATACAATATCTCAACGTTAATAAGCATCTATGTTCATTTGAATAGGTATTTACAGCTACGTCATTAGATAAGACAAAATATTAAAACAGCACAACCAGCTGTTAAATTTAAACAAATGTGGAAAGCTGACCTTAACATCACGATTCAGGATGAAATGTGGAAAAAAGCTTCAAATGACATTTACCATTGTTCAATTAATGCTAGGTTACACTTTATTTAATTTAAGGTTATACACAGGTTACACTATTCAAAGGCTAAGCTACTTAAAAAAAAATTCTCCCAAACTTCCCCCCTGTGAGAAAGGTGCAAGAAATCTGATGGCACACTTGCACACCAATTCTGGCTATGCCCTGAGATTCAGAACTTCTGATGTTTGATTTTTCAGGTGGTCCTCCCATGCACTTTAAGTAAACCTGGATCCTGATCCTTAAACCACTTTACTTGGCTTTTCTTACATTTTGGACAGTGTGGATCGGAATGTTACTACGGTAGGGGCGTATGGTATGGTTATAGCAAAGAGATGCATTTTGAAATAGTGGAAATCTGACGCACAACCTAAGCTCGAAACCTGGCTGAGAGAGCTGGTAGGAATCCTTCACATTGAGAAACTGAGGTATGAGATAGCTGGCAACTTACAGAAATTCTATGGTGTATGGAGGCCTATTCTGGAGTACCTGAAACTGTAGCTGTCCCCCCTAAGGATTACTTTTGCTAACATATTTGATGTATTCTAGTGGACATTCAAATCTGCCAACATGCTAAGCCTTTTTGTGCATAACCTGTCTTGGTATGCAATGATTTATGTTTAGTCTTTATTTTTTTTCTCCATTTTTTATTCTGTTCATTTCTTTATTTGCTTATTTATCTATTTGATATAATTATTTTATTATTATTATTATTATCCATCCATCCATCGTCATCTTCCGCTTATTCCTACACATTAAGGGTCGCGGGGGGGCTGGAGCCTATCCCAGTGTCAACGGGCGAGTGGCGGGGTTCACCCTGGACAGGTCACCAGTTATTATTATTATTATTATTATTATTATTATTATTATTATTATTATCATTATAAGCTTGTTACTATTTTTCTTGTTGTTGGCCTTGCCATGTCTACTGTCTGTGGATGTGTATGTCAACTATGAGTGGCTTTGAAAATTGAGAATAAAAATATTGTGGAAAAAAAAAGATCCATTTATTGAGGTCGGTCAGGCCACAATACTGTATTCTTCCAAATAAAATGACCTTTTCATATAAAACAACAACAAAAATACAAACTAAAATCAAATTTCATTTCCATTTTGACATAAATAAAAAAAAATGGTTGAATAAAACAAAACGCGACCCCTGTTATAAATCCAAAACAAATATGTCAGGAGGTGGTCAAGAACACTTTTCTTTTTAAATATAAACATAAAGAACTACAAGGAAGAAGGAAAAATGTGTTTTTGTCCTACGGTGAATCAAGCATGTCAGGAATTCCAAACTAACATGGATGCTAAAATCAAACTAAATAACGCTTTCAGTTTAACAATTAATTTTATTCATTTTAAAAACTGCTCCAAAAACAAAAGTGAAAGTTAAAAAGTTACACTCGCAGCAGTGAACTCTGAGTGACTCAGTGACAGGATGTCTGTATGTTGTCGGCACTGCAAAAGTCCTGGCCAGTATATCACATCCCAGTGAGTGAGGGTGCGAGTGAAGTGCAAGCGTGGTTGCTTGTGGATTATCGGTGTACCTGTCAGTATGTGCTGCAGGCACAAGGGCGGGGAGTATATAAAAGCAGCATTTGGGGTTACAAAAAAAAAAAGAAAAAAAAGCTGCAGCTGGACCGGCGATTTGGGAAACCTCCTGAACCGCCATATGGCCACCCCGTCTTGACTTGTTGACCCAGCCAAAACACACAGTGAAGGAATAACAGTTCTGGTGCCACAAATAGGCGGCCAATTAAAGGATCACTGGAATAAGTAAATCAAAGAGAGTTTCTGGCTCTTTAAGAAGAAGGGGAGTCAGAGAGAATCTCAGGGTTTATATGACACAGTTCCCCTTCACAAAGTCAGTGTCTCCACTAACCCTAATGAGGGGAAGACCCCCTGTCAGCATACTGACATTCTAAAAAGAACCAGCTTCTCCTAAACAAATTTGACTTGTAATTTTTGGATTGTTAAGATTTGTTTTTTTGGCCAAATGTCAAGGAGATGTAATTCGATGATGTGATGAAATTAAGAACACAGATCTCCATCATCAAGCATTTTCATTAAAAAGGAGGAAAGCAATTAAAAATTGTATCTTGTGTCTTTGTTTATGACACAATTTTTATGAAAATCCTCCAGAAACACACTTTGAAACATTTCCAGTGAAATCAAAGGGATTTTATTTTACTAATGCAACTACAATCTTAGCAATACAAAGAACAAAACAATCAACAATCCTATCAGAGTCAACAACATTCCATTTATTTCAAAATCTAATTTGGTCTCCTGAAGGACAACAAATACCCATAACTTGTTGTGCTGTTGATGCCAACAAGATTATCTGTAAATATTAAACCAATCATATTACCTCTATAATTTGTATCCATAATAATAACAGTCATCTTCAGAGCCTGTCATTGCTTCAGTAGCCAACAAAAATGCAACCTGGTTGTCCTGAATTTTAGGATAAGATCCGAGGGGATAGGAGGTATTAGTAGAAAGAACACTGCTGCAGGTTTGTCATTGATAGTGAGGATTATCATGTATTAGCAGCGGGAAGCTGCTGTGTCACTGCATTATCCCAGTAAATAAGAAACACAGTTTAGCTGAAAGCAAAATGGAGACATAGCACAGATGTGCTGGGTCATCTTTTGTATGACAAGTTTTCTGAAATATTTTCGAAGCATGTCATGAATAATTTGGCACAAACACATATATTTCCTTAAATGAAGTTTGGAAATTGAATACAAGGTTCATTATAATTCCTGTTTCCTTTGCTTGACATATTAACGTCCCGAAGGAGATTGAGGATCATTCATAATTCCATGAATCGGAACCTTTTCAGCGGGCTGCATGGTGTGTGTGGCCTCACAGCAAGAAGGTTCCGGGTTCGAGTCCCGGCTAGGGCACGGGATCTTTCTGTGTGAGTCTCCATGTTCTCCCTGTTCCTGCTGGGTTCTCTCTGGTACTCCAGCTTCCTCCCACAGTCCAAAGACATCAAGAGGGGACGAGGCTGATTGATACTCTAAATTGACTGTAGGTGTGAATGTGAGTGTGAATGGTTGTTCGTCTCTGTATGTTGGCCCTGCGATGGACTGGTGACCTGTCCAGGGTGAACCCCGCCTCTCACCTGAAAGCAGCTGGGATAGGCTCCAGCCCCCCAGTGACCCTTACTAGTAAGGACTAAGCGGAAGATGACGATGGATGGAACCTTTTCAGAACTGCCCTTAATGTGTGATAATGTAAGATTAATGATGTTTCTGTGTTTTCATACATCTTAGAGTACCATGAAAATGATGGTATCAATGAAAATACAGTAATAGTAATAATAATAACAATAATGTATTCATATTTGGGCTGTTAGCATAATTTTTTTTGGGCTGTCTATCTGACTATTCATGCCAAATAGTAACATAAAATTTGAAACAAGTATTAACTGAGACTTCAGGATGAATTAATTTGTTGGTCAAAGGTGACAGACACAAATTGTGGAGGTAAATTTTGTGGATATTTCAGCTCAGAGTTATTACTCCGATGTTTTGGGAATTGTTTTGTGTGTATTTTTAGGACTAGTGGACACTAAAGTATCACTATCACTTACAAATAATGCGGTGTCATGAAAATGCCAAATTTACCCGTATTATAAATTGTAAATACAAAGTCGCATCAAATCAACCGCATCAATTACGAGGGCTTCAGAATGCTAATTAAGTAAAGCAGTTGAATTAATGTGCTTCCCACTGTTCCATCATCGGTATTGTTTGTTCAAAAAATATGACATGCATACAGTAAAAGGACAAGACTGTGACACTGTCTCTTCCATTGAAAATGCCATAGGACATGCAGGGTCAACGCAAGAAAACCTGTTGAAAAGCAACTTTGTAACGTGAAGGTTCAAAATATGCCATGTACGCTTCGTTTGTCTATTAACAAACTACATAAATGGCCCTGCATATCTCTACCAGCAGGGCTTCTAGAAGAAGTTGGGCGATTTATTGAAGGTGCAGTTGTTTCTGTCTGATAGCAAGCTATCACAGTTCTGAGCCACCAGTCATTCAGTCGAAGTAATACTGCACCCAAAATCACTCTAGTCTCATAATCATCACTTCAGCTGTGGTCGAACGAGATTGCTGCAGCTACAAAACAGAACATGACTAATTTATAGGCATCCGAAAACGACCCATTGACTAATGCATCTGGAGGGAGGTAGTCGGGAGACTATAAATAACTGTCATGTGTTGCAACGATGGTTGATGCCAATTAAGTATTGAAACCCAACACCAGCTCATAAAATGTCTGTACAGATTGATGTTGCAGTTTTAATATTAAGTGGTGGCACTTAATGCATTTAGTTTTTTTTTTTCCTCCAACTGACAGCCGTCAGAACTCATCGGAGACTGACAGGCAGATAGACCTCCAGGCAAAATAACAGGATGGAGATGGGGGATGGTTGATGCATCTTTTATAGCGTCACTTTACTCCTCCATTTGCTCTACTTTGTTGTGTGTCTATGTGTTTTTTTCTCTTCTTCATCTCTGTTCTTCTTCCTCTGCTGTTGGTTGTTTGTTTTCCTGCACTTTCCCTTGGGGATCGCCTGAGTAAGCGCCTACACAAGCGTGACAAGCACTTAAGGGGCCGTTGAATGCCCGTGTGGATATGAGAACCAGCCACTACTGCACACATGCCAGTCGTGGGCTTTACAGGCTGGCTATCACACGACAGTTATACTGGCTGCTCACAAATCGACAATCGTCTGGCCTCAGGACTTGATACAGTTGATGTAATCAACCACAGATTACCTCTGACCTTTCCCAACCTCGATACCATTTAACTTATATCCCTATACAAAGACATCTCTACCCCTCCCGTCCCACCTCCTCTGTCCAGTTCTCCCTCTGTTTTCTGTTTAATAAAAATCTAATTCTCTCACGCAGAATTAGAGGGCAGTTGATTGGTTAGCTGAGCTCAAAGCATTAGTGGAGGCTTAACCTGTTTTGCCCTTTCTTGTTTTTAATATTATATTCAAGTATTGGTGCATAGTTTCATGCTCTGGATTAAGACCATGCATCATCTGCAGCTACCTGAACAAGTCTGATAGGCCATTCATTTAAACCATAGTTCATTTTGTAATCTCCCAAAGACCATTGGACAGCCATGAATGTCACTTTGCATGTGTATATGATGTGTATATTTAGACTATTTATGAAGTAAGCCCTGTATTCTTCTAGTCAAGTACTATTGATGAAAACAATAAAGACAATATTTTCACAGGGTCAGCACCTCCATTAAAACAGAGGAAGTAGTAGTAAGCAGTACTTGCCAGCAGTGAGAATCTCACTTGGAAATGAAAAAAACAGAGATCTATCTAAATTTATCAATAAAAAGTGTGTGTCCACTTCTTGGATATCGTGGTTGGCAGCCAGAACAATCTTTGCCCTCATTACTCACTACTCCTTGTGTGAAGGCAGTTACATAGATTTTCTCACTATATATTTGTGTAATCGTCAATGTCCCTGTGGTCATAATTACTGCAGCCATTAGATGGCATTTTAAACAGTGTAGAATATTTCACTGCTTATATTTCGTTGCCTTCTTAAAGTAATTGCCAAAGTCATATATTCAAGTTTTTTCAGAAAATAAGAAAAACTGTAGACAAAATATTGTAAGGAGTTGTTTTAGGCAAAAAAAAAAAAAAGTCAAATATGACTCAGGCAATGATAGTAAGAAGGTGATGATTTCCAACCTATGCAATAGTACTTATGCTTTGTTTTCTCATTGCCAGTTTCATATGATTATATTTCGTACATTCAGTATTTTAATACAATTCATGGTGCATTTTTGCGTGAACATAAACTCGGATAAATCTCAAAACAACTGTGATTTCAATTACAAATAGACTTGATTAGCAGAAAAGGGGAAGGTATCATCCATCCATCTTTCTGTTGACGGTTTTTCTGTTGGTTTTTCTTTAAGCAAAGTACACTTATTTACATGAGGAGGGTTCCTGAAGGCCTTATTTTCTAGTCCTCTGTAGTCTCACAAGTTCTTATATTCCACAAGCAAATCTACATGGAATATATAAAACATATTACTAACAACAGCAAACAATATAATAATCCCAGGCAACAGCACATTGTGGATTAAGAAGCAGTGAGCAGCAGCCTGGTAAACAAAAGACTACAGGCCAAAGCAAACACAACCTCCACAAAAGGATAAAGCTGGGATTAGCATATACTGAGCTCACTAACTTCCACACTATCAAAGGCCATCTGCTGGGCTGTTCCTCATTCTCTTGCAGAAGAATCACAGAAAGAAAAGCCTAAAGCCAGACAAATGCTACAGCCTGCCTAATTTTTAGACAGTGGTCCCCATGAATTAGAGAGCCAAACAAGCAATCAGAAACAACAGTTTTTTTTTTCTTTTTTCTTCTCATATTCCCCAATGAAATGTTCTAAATGTTAACATGGCTACAGCTGCATCATCAGCAGGGCTTTTCCCTAATCACAGTGCTGGTCACAAATATGAGTAATGATGATGAGAGTTGGGCTCTGTTAGGCTCAGACCATATGTTGCAGGACTCCTGGTTCTTCTTGTCTTCTAGTTGAAATTTTGGGGTCATTGTCATTGCTGCAGAATGATGGTGACCGGATCCCCAGCTCCTTTTTTGAGAAAGGCAGTAGGGTCCCACATTCACTGCATGTATCCCTACCCTCTGGGATTGAACGTATAGTCGCATTCCGACAAAACTGTGTTTTCCGCTCTCGTCCAAGTATGTCTAGTTTCAATCTTCCATTTCTCATCATTTTGTCCTGGTCCCCTTGCAACTGAGGCAGACCTTGTTGAGATATTTGTATCACTTATGCTCTGAAGTAGGCCAGTGTAGCATTGGGAATGTTGCTGGCCATGGCATGAGGACCCTTACAGGATATCCCCATGCCATGGCCGGGATTTAAACCCCCTGTCTCCATGTTCAAATATGTTGACTGAACCATTCAATCCAAGAGTACATCAAGAAGATGGCCCCTTGGGACGAGCTGCTCAGTGATTGCCTCAGACAGCTGAAACCTAATAAGAGTAAGGAGGGAGAGGAGCAGATGTGGACTGATAACCCCCTACATGACATGTACAACCATGAGATTGAGGAAGTGGCTGATATCAAGAAGATCTTCCAATGGCTGGAACATGCTGGACTGAAAGGCAGCATGAAGGCACTCATCATTGCAGCACAAGAACAGGCCCTAAGAACAGGAGCTATATAGACCAAGATCTCAAGATCTACAATGCCAGATCAGACCCAAGGTGCAGGCTGTGTAAGGATCCCCCTGAGACAGTCCAACACATAGTAGTGAGGTGTAAGAAGCTAGCTGCAAAAATGTACATGGAGAGGCACAATGAAGAGGAGGACATTCAACCAGGGGTGAGAGGGAGGATAACATATTATATATATATATATATATATATATATATATATATATATATATATATATATATATTAACCACAATGTTTATATCTTTATTCAGTTTGGGTTTCTTTTACTGTGATAGGGGTCAGTATATCTAGACAGTCTCCAGCCCCCAGTGACCCTTAAGAGGATAAGGGATGGATGGATTGATGGATGGATTGATGGATGGATTGATGGATGGATTGATGGATGGATGGTCCTGTCTAATAATCATCGGATTCTAAAATCCAAAAGTGGCATTTAAAAAGACTAATTTGAGATCAGTCTTTTATATGAGGGATTTATTCTTATTGTCTCAATCATTAATCTTATTCTATCACTGCAAGATTAAAATTTTTGTTGTGCAGTTGTATTTTGCTGTGCAGTACGAAACATATGTGCCTTTTGCATTACATAGCCAGCTAAATGCCAAAAAAAGATTTATGCTGATGGTTTATGCTGCACTGAGTTTGTAGTACCTGTAGTCATTATTCTGTAAGACGTACAAATGCATCTATTTAAATGTTTACTGTCTGTGTTTACCCCCTTACTTGACCTTATGTAAGTGTGTTTTGTGTATGCCTGAGTATGAAACATCCAGGACGGAGAGGGGGTTATTGATGACACCCTGACGCCGGCTTCCTCCCCTCCCCATTTCTATTCTGCCGGCTCCACACCTTGCCATGTTACTTCATGACATTCTCATTAGTTTTATTTGCATATTTATGCCGGCAGGCACAACATAGATCCAAGTCTCCAGGAAATATGCATCCGTGTGCTGTGCGGTGTGAAAGACAGACAATACGCCCCACTTTTATGGAAGTCCCTCATAAATTGTTCACACAGGATGCTTTGACTGGTGAGGTAGGAACCTATACAGTCCTGCTAGGAATTAATTCAACGTCACTTTAAGAGTCATTGAATGTATGTTGATAAAAGATTGATCGTGGGCTGAGTTTCTTTAATGAAACCTTGGTAAAATATTGCATTATATACCCAGACAAGGTCCATTTGTTAGAGCTGCTGTATATGCATACAGAGTTTGAGCTATGCTATTATGTGTGCATATTGAAAAACTGTGTGGGTTATAGTGCAAATATTGATAGCAGGATGTGTTTCTGCAATGGTTGGTGCAATGTGTATTTAGTGTTGATGGGGATGATAAAAGCAGTGATGGTGATTAGTATGATAATAACATGATTGTGAAGATTGTGAAGGTGATGATGAAGGTGTAATTTAGTTTATTGGTTTATAGCAGGGGTTGGCATTTAAGTTTGGCCTTAGGCAACATTTTTTTTCATCCATTAGATTGCAGGCGAGGACATCTGGTCATCAAAACACTGTAGGCTTAGTCAAAGGCTAAAATGTGAATTTGGTCAATTAAATACTATTGAGGGTTTTTTTTGGAAACATGCTTCACTTTGGTGTCTAAAAGAGAAAAAAAAACAAGTTTGAAGTGGAAAGTAGACAGTGATTGAGCAAAAAAGAATGGAAAGATCTGAATTCATCCTACATGATTTCTCCTTGCTCAAATAATGCAGAGATGAAACACACATTAATTGCTGTTGAAGGTGGAACAACTCATTCACTCATGTTAAAGTCTTGGTAAACTTACCTTCTTGTTTGAATGATCTGTCTGGTTCATTGTTTGATCAGTGCAAGAGTGAGGAAGTTGCGCCGGTTACCTGTGATAAGTCGCTGATTCTGAACAAAAGATGAAGGCTTTCTAGCGTGTATTTAGTCAATGAAATGTACACACAGTAGTACATATTTCACCACTTTTTTTGGTGACATTTTAGGGGAAGCTGAGCTTCCCTTGCAGTCTTGGAGCAATCGCCACTGCATGACACAGCAATGTACGAGTATGAGACATCACATCTCAACACAAAGTTACCAATGTAACCCTAAAAGCTGCACAACAGGCCAAGGGCTGACACAGAGGTTACTAAACGGGTGATTGTGACGGTTGTGGAAGAAGTGGCAAGTTTACTATGGTGTTATTAACTCAGAAAAACAGGCCTGCCACCCGCCACTCAGCCATGCTGATGGATGGAGTTCAAGCCAGACACTCATGTGGGCCGTTCCATGCAAATATTTGAATTTCATTCAGCAGTGTCAACAATAAAAGCTTTAAATCATCTTGATTTTGCAAATCAGCAAAAAAAAAAAAGAAAAAAAGAAGCAATCAACATGAAACTGGAACAACTAGCAAGCAGAGACAAAAGGAAAAAATGGAACACATCTGAAGTCACAACAACATAATGGTTGTATGGTGATGCCAATAGTCTACTATGACACTGTTGGCAATATCCCTTTTCAGTTATGGAAATAGTGTCTGTCAAATACTAAAAAAAAGTAAAAATTGTAATCATGAAACATAATAATGGTTTATAATGTGTGAACCCTACACTTGTTGTCACTCGACCACTCGGTAACTACTTTGCATCTCTTCACTCCGTCTGGTTTCTGTTCTCTTCCAGCCTGCAGGAAAACACACAAACTCACATTGTCACTCATTAGTGCAATACCTCAGCTGCTATTTTTTTATTTTTTATTTGTCAGTTTGGCAGCTTTAATGCCTTTTGAATTGTTGCCTTGCCTGTAGACAACAACAGGGACTTGTCAGTCTGGATCATGCCTGCATTAGTTTTAGGTCGCGCGCGCACACACACACACACACACACACACACACACACACACACACACACACACACTTCAGCTGCACTACACACGCCTCACCAGCAGAGTAGCAACCTTCTCCTTCCAACACACCTGACAGCCCCAGTTGTCCTGTCTTGTCCTACAGGTTGACTGAAGTTTTTGAATCAACACTTTCATGGCTAGAAGAAGCTGAAGAAGGTAGTTATTTAGAGATTTGCCACAAAAGAGGTGATAATCATATGGATATACCTTGTGATCTTATTTTTTTTAAGAATACTCTGCACGACAGCTTTTTAATTCTTAAATGCATGCAACCCAGACATACTCTGTCAAGTACACAAATGTATTTTTAAATATATTTGTCTAATGTACTACATCATCCACATTGTAAAAGCACCCATTTCTGTTGGCTATTTAGAGTAAAGAGCGAGTTCATTAACATACCTTTAAGGATCCTACCTTCTCCTGCCTGTTCTGTAAACATGACATCTCAAAGATTTTAGCTTAAGGCTGTTGTAAATAAAAAAATGATCCAGAAGGATTTATGACACAGATCAAAACTTACTTTAATGTAATGCCTCATCAGCAACGCCTATGTTGCACTTTGCAGTTTGGCCTTGGTGTCTCGCAGTCTCTCTGTGTATCCACAGACCCACCAGAGTCCCAACCGCCGCCTGCATCGCCCCCCCATCCCCCCCTCTTATTCCCTACTGTCACACCGGCCTGCGCTCCCCTCCCATGAACCAGTCTACCATCCAGTCCTCCATCAAGCTGGCTTGCTCTCCCTGCCTCCCCTCCCATGAACCAGTCTACCATCCAGTCCCCCATCAAGCTGGCTTGCTGTCCCTGCCTCCCCTTCCATGAACCAGTCTACCATCCAGTCCCCCATCAAGCTGGCTTGCTCTCCCTGCCTCCCCTTCCATGAACCAGTCTGCCATGCAGTCCCCCATCAAGCTGGCTTGCTCTCCCTGCCTCCCCTTCCATGAACCAGTCTACCATCCAGTCCCCCATCAAGCTGGCTTGCTGTCCCTGCCTCCCCTTCCATGAACCAGTCTACCATCCAGTCCCCCATCAAGCTGGCTTGCTCTCCCTGCCTCCCCTTCCATGAACCAGTCTGCCATGCAGTCCCCCATCAAGCTGGCTTGCTCTCCCTGCCTCCCCTTCCATGAACCAGTCTACCATCCAGTCCCCCATCAAGCTGGCTTGCTCTCCCTGCCTCCCCTTCCAGAAGCTTCCTTCTTCAACTGTTATTAACATTTCCATGTTTCCCACATTCTGCATTGTAAACTGTTTTCTTGTCTGTAACAACATCTACTGCACGTCTGTCCGTCCTGGGTGAGGGATCCCTCCTCTGTTGCTCACCCTGAGGTTTCTCAGATTTTTCCCTGTTAAAAGGGTTTTCTATGGAGTTTTTCCTCAGTCGATGTGAGGGTCAAAGGACAGAGGATGTTGTTATGATGCCATGAAGCCTGGAGACAAACTGGTGGTGAAAACGGGCTCTACAGATAAAATTGCCTTGCCTTGCCTTGCCTATGTTGCAGCCTTAAAGTACAGTAAAATAATAATGCTTATAATAATAATAATAATAATAATACAATGAATGAATGAATGAATGAATAAAATAATATGGTTTGTGGTTAAATGTTAAATGTGGAGGAAATAGAAGCATTTGATCAAACACACATCTGTTTTCATCAACACAAATGACAACTGAAAATAAAAGCAGTATCATACATAACACTAATAACTGAATAGTTATTACAAGATTATTTGATTTTTTATTTTTTTTCCATTAAGCCTTGCACAAAACGGTGACTGGCCCCCACTGGACGTGACGTAAATTTGACCTTTTGCCAAAATTTGCTGACTTAGTAGGGCATCAAAAACTACTGCTTCACATTTAATGTTAATGGAGCACAATTACTGCCAAGACACCCTACACTTACTGAAATATTTTTGGGGGTTTATTTACTTTCCATTTTCAGGGTTATAAAATATTTATACCATGCTTTTTTCTCTTAAGAGTTTCTATACATTCATTGTGCAAAGTTTTGTTCAAAAATGGACAAGCAGCTTAAATTGAGATCAGAAAGTTTGGTTTTCATTTTGCAAAATTTTGGGCAACAGCAGTATCTTATAGCTGATAGCTGGCACCTGATTTGGTGCTGAGGTTCAGGGGGACATGACTCACTCAATTTTCATGTGAATTTGACCCATCCGGTTACAATACATTGCACCTCCTTTTTTGAATGGAATATTATTTGATAGATAATGTTTGTATTTTGTTGCAATCAGAATTATTTTGATAACTCTCCATCTACAGTTTCTTACATTATGTGTTCAAAATTTTGTCAAAATTCACAAAAAGGTTATGTATTGGCAGGTATGTTTCTTTTTTATCTGGCTTTTTTTTTTTTTGCAAAAGCGCCACCTATCAAGGGCAGCACGGTGGTGCAGTGGTCAGCACTGTGGCCTCACAGCAAGAAGGTTCCGGGTTCGAGTCCCTGCTCCAGCACGGGATCTTCCTGTGTGGAGTCTCCATGTTCTCCCTGTTCCTGTGTGGGTTCTCTCTGGTACTCCAGCTTCCTCCACAGTCCAAAGACATCAAGAGGGGACGAGGCTGATTGATACTCTAAATTGACTGTAGGTGTGAATGGTTGTTTGTCTCTATGTGTTGGCCCAGCGATGGACTGGTGACCTGTCCAGGGTGAACCCCGCCTCTCGCCCGTTGACGCTGGGATAGGCTCCAGCCCCCCCGCGACCCTTAATGTGTAGGAATAAGCAGAAGATGACGATGGATGGACCACCTATCAACCAGTTGGCAGTCAATGTGGCACACTTTTTTTGTTATATGTAATTTATAATGCAACTGTTGCCAAGATACAACACTTCCTGTCCCTGCTACAGTATACAGAAAGTAGCTTGGTTATAACTTTTGCAGTTTTACTGTAATTAAAATATTTAACTTAATTAATGTGGCCATGATTGTTATGGCCACTACGTGACATCTTTATCACTGTTTTCTTTTTACACTTTTGACCTTCTTTGCTAATTTTCCTGGGGAGGAGGACTGATCATTCCAGGTTCGCAGGTGTCTCTTTCAAAGACTGAATTTAAATTAGATTTAGACGTAGATTTCTCTTTACTGATCCCTTTGGGATGGCTCCCTCAAGGAAACTGAATTTCCAGTTGCAAAAAGAACATAATACACTCACCAATAAAGGAGGTATATAAAAAAATACAGTATAAGATAGACAATAGACTCTTAAGTAAACAATGCACTCTTCTCTCTCACTAAACAACAAACTTAACCAAATATATAAAAATAAGATTCAGGTCAAATGAAATCAGATAAAACTGAAAGTAAAGAACTTCTTATTATTAATTTCAGATTTCCAGAGTAATAGGATACACTTTTCTTTTTTTAATTATGTGCTCATTGACAGTTATTCTGTGTACAGGGAGAGGGGATTCAAATGCAGTTTCATGATTTACCATATCTGATTTTGTATAATGATGTATTTGTGAAGGTCAATCACAACACATAGAAGGTAATCAACTATTGCAATGCAACACACACCATTAGTTTTGTGAGTGTGTTTCACATGTTTGCCTAGAGGAATAGGCATCATGGTGTACTTTGTGAGGTTAATGTGGTCTGTTCGTGAGGACCACATCCATATCACAGGATTTTCTGTGAAATAAGAACTATTTATGCAGACTTAAAGAGGGTTTGGTGGAATTTATGTGTGTTCTCTTGCTGGTTCAGGAAGGAAACTCTTAAATAGGAAAAAAAAAAACAGAACATTCTGATTGCTGATGTTCACTGGATTGCCTCATGATTCTCGCAGTGCAACATGTCACTTTCCAAACCTCCAAATATTTATAAAACATCCGTGTGCCATGGGGTTGATTGTTTCTAAGCAAAGAAGTGTCCATTTCTTCCAAAAAAATATGAAAAAAATGTTCATCAGTTTGCATTTATGAGGGAAATATGGCGCGCGCGCGTGTGTGTGTGTGTTCTTGATCATCTTCGATCACTATCAGTTATTGTTTTACTTTCTTAATTTTGTACACCTGAATGCCTCACCCTAACCCCAACACTAAAACAGAGTTAAACTAACTGGAATACACATACATAGTGATCAATAATACTGCTCCTGAGTGCTCACATCATGCAGGATGTCTTTCCACCCTACTGACTGTATCCACACAACACCGTGGGGACAAGGAGATAAATACTCTATTGATACAAGTGTTGTCAACTCATTCTTGCTCTCAGTTCATAATGTGATCCTCAGCACAGGGGAAATGAACACTCCCCTCCGCAACACATAATGGCCTTCAATTTCCAAATGTAATTACTGTGACTTGAATATAGTTTAGATATCGTGATTGATTAAAGCAATACATGTAGTCTTTGATTTTGACACAATAGATTTTTAAGCACGTATTCCTACCCCAGCTCCTGATTATTGATGTACGGCTGTTGGAGCAGGGAGATTTCTAAAACGTGTGGCAGTGGCTCCTCACAACAATGTTGAACAAAAAAGTAATCCCCCATGAATATTCATTGATTGGCTGTTCACACAGCAGTAATAGCTTATCATTGTTTTATTGTTTGCTTAGGTTTTGAGGGGGAGAAAGAGGGAAAATGTTTTCTGTGGAAACTAAGAGACAGTGATAGGGAGGTTGTGACAAATCTAAGGAGATGAAGATAGAGAAAAGACTTCATTGTGCCATAAATGCAGTGAAATTTACACTTTAAAACCATATCCTCATCCATAGGCCAAGATTCGGAGCTGGGATACTGTGCAGTCCTTCCAGACAAATGCAGAGATATCTTTGATCATGTGGCACATTTTCTTAAAAAAATGTGATAGAATATGTGAGATATTTACGCCATTTTGTGTGATGAAATTGCAGGAATTTGCAAAAATTGTGGGAACGTACAAAAACTGTGGTTTGATGAATTAAAAAAAGGTGATTCTCAAGCATTCTGTTCTCACTAGGCTACTACCTTCATGTAAAGTCTTTTTCCAAGGACTTCCTACTCCATCTTGTTTTATTTCAGACTTATGTAAACACATGGCTGAAATTTAGCAAACTTTGATGAGTCAAAAAAGTTCCAAGCTTATTTTTGTTGGCAAACTGATTGAGACTGATTTGTTGACTTCATCATGTTGTCTTCGCGGGGTTTGCAGCTTTCCGATGATGTCATTTCACAACGTTACCAAGGCAACAGGAGGAAAATGGCTGCTCGTGTGTTAAGCAAACACAACATTTTTCAACTTTCGGCAAAGAGATGTGTGACTTTTGTGCAACGAAAATGTGGGGATTGTGCCCCACATATTTTGCGGATTTTGCATGGAAATTGGTGATTTATGTGGCGGTGTCTTTGAAAAAAAATGTGGCCCCTGCATAAATGTGTGGACTTTGGTTGATAATGCATTGAATTATGCGATCACATAGTCCTGCTTTCTGGAGGGACGGACTGTGAGACAACAGTGCTATCAGCTGAGTCACTGTGTCACTGTACCATGCTGAATGTAGGGAAAAAGAAAATAGATCAAAGTTATGAGAAGGATTTGTTTAGTACAATGTCAGAGTAATGTAGTTGACAACTGTAGGTTTGAGCCTGATTGTGTCCCTCAAGGACACAGGATTAAATGACTTGTACCACAATATTTCACTACATACCTACCCTCTTTGGAACCAGGACATAGTGAAAATCATTAAGAGGTGTCATTGCTCCAGGCTCACATTGAGTTAAACATGTAGTTGATGACTTGTGAATTATTGATTTTCTACACTTAAATTGTTCCCACGATCATATCTACTAGATTCAGTGCTACCACCAATCTTTCAACACCAAGTGGACACTTTTTTGACTTTTTCTCAAACTCACAGCACGAATCATGATCTTTTACCTTGATAGAGATAATACAGGCAGTGCCTCATATCTGAGATGGTCTGAAATATTTAAAAAATCTGCTAATCCTAGTACAGAGAGTAAAGTGGGGATGTGGGTGATAGGGGGGGACATGTGTCTGGTTAGACATGATGAGATGTGATGCTTCTATTCACAGGTAAAGGAGGAGGGGGGAGCAAAGGACAGAGACATGGCACGGGGACAGGATGGATAACAAAGCTTGGTGAACACAGCACAGCTGCTAGATGTCTGAGCAGTGGCTGGCCTGACAGACAGACTTAACCTATCACACACTCATCTTCAATCATAATGTGTGTGTGTGTGTGTGTGTCCTGATAGAGCAGACAATGGGTGATCTGAAAAGGTTTTGGCAGCTCAGGCCTTGTGGTGCGAGGCCAGTGTGTTCAAAAGTATATTTCAGTGAGGTCACGTGTGTACTCAGCCATACTTTATGTGCGTACATCTATTGCTGACATTTTTGTGGCCACCCAGCAGATTCTTTATGCTCTGTATGGAGAGTGAAATGTGAAGTGACAGCGCTCTTCTGACAAATGCATCTTTGGTTAAAGTGCAGTCGTACACTATCTAAAATGGCATATGTCCCCTTGGCAGGCATCTGTGATCCTCAACATGCCATTTTCTCCTTTCAGTGTCTGAAAGTGAAATCACTTGATAGGTACTATCAAAATGGAAAGTACACAACGCCTGCGTTAGGTGGTCTTCAATTGGGCATGGGCTCCAAATGGGACTTTAAGTGGGTTGATGTTGGCACCCACATGAAGAATCCAGAGGAGGAAGATTCATGGACCTCCCACTCAGACTCAAACACTGGATAGGTAAGAACAGGCAAAGCTAAAGAGCACAAATTGAAATGAGATTGCTTCTTGCAAAGTGAACTGCATTTTAACTGTTGAAATTATTTTTTTTCATTGTGCTTTTGATACTTGGGCTAATGTACAAACGTTGTTGCTCGTAGATTTATGCCACTTCATTGGAATCTAAAAACAAATGTTAAGGTTCATTATGGAATGTGCCCAACAATTTTTTTGCTCTGCTATTATTTTCTCCTCTTGATTGGACACTACTTAACTAGGGTCTGATGGGGGCGTCTACTGGTCAGATATTTTGGGTGTTTATTTTACCACTGGGATATATGTTGGCACTGCAGTTGTGTTTTCACACTGAGCTTGGCACGGGTTTTGGGGTCAGTAAATGTGTTTCCATTCAATTGTCAGGATCATTTTTTTGTGGTTGTGTCCAAAAAATTTAAATGAGCTTTTGGCTTCAGCTGGTTTGGAGCTAATAAAACAGACAATGTAAAACCAACAAAAGATGACGGTATGGGCAAAATTATAGCTTTTGACTGTAACAAAACAGAAGAGAAGAAGAGCTGTCTATCAGTGAAATATCCATCCATCCATCAATTTTCTTCCGCTTGTCCCATTAAGGGTCATGGGGGGCTGGAGCCTATCCAGTGGCTTTTGGGTGAGAGGCAGGGTTGGGCAAGTTGCACTTGTTATTTGGTACCAGCTAAGTATATGTTGTGTTGCTGTTGTCTGGCTGCAAAGTCTATGAATGGGAATACCCTTGAAGACATGGTAGAGGGGAAAAAAAAAAAACTTGTTAGTTATGGGAATTGAATTTAACTTTGAATTAAAGGTTTAGATCTTTTATTTTGAACAATTACTCTTTCAGCTTGCTGCAAAAGAACTGCCCAGTCAGTGAGATCCCACACATTAGCCCAGCTGAAATAAATATGAATAAATGGTGTTGAATCTGAGTTTAAGTATAATTCATCGCCAAACGAGTGCATTAAACGATCAAATCCAACCAGCTGAATGCACCAAAATTATTTCACGTTGATTGGTGTCAGGCTCTCCGATCTGTCTGCTCACCCTTTAAGTAGAAGAATTCAACAGGCCCATGGGTAAATTCCCATCCAACCTAGTGTTGGCTCTGGAATAGCTTCCATATTCCATATACTGTGAATTTCCCTATTGTGGGACTAATAAAGAAATATCTTATCTCATCTTATTCCTCAACCGGACATTTACAAAGGTCTGGTCTGTTCCGAACAACCAAAGCTCTGTTATCAGTTAAATTGATAAAATCATACCTGCCATTCAGTATAACGATCTAGATGATGGTGAATATTCAAACAGGGTGATGATTAATGATTCTATCCATTTAAACCCAAATTCATACATAATCTCCATACACAAGAGACATATGACACGCATGGCCTGTGAGCATCTGCAATCAATAAAACAAAATAGTTACAGATAATTTAATAGCTGATTAGCATTTTGATGCAAAGTCGTATTCAATAAGCTGCAGGTATCTGTGCATGCTCACATTTGATCTCCTCAATAGTAAATCTACTGAATGAAAACTGTTTCTTGTTGACAGGAGAGTAACAGGTCAAACTTCTACATCACAACAAGAGATTTTCATAGTTTGATTTACTATTGAGGAGATGTCCTGTCAACCATATTAATGAACTGAATGAATCTACAATCCACTGAGAATTAGCCACAAAGCAGCAACAAACAGATGACTAACTACTACATACAGTATGTGGGGCACAGCTCACTTTTATCAAAGACGGTTTGTGGATCTGCATGTAACCACAACGTTACTCTCAGTCGGCTTTTTTTCCTGTTGATACTGGAAGGAAGACGTCCCATGATTAATGTCAGAAAGTCTAAAATCCTCTTGTAGACATTGACTAAAGACACAAAGGTTATCCAACCTTTGGGCCTCAAGATAAAATTAGGCAGTGACAAGTACTTTAGTGAGCTAGTGACTGTATCCAGTTGCTCTTCAGGCAGCTGTCATGATGGAGGTGACAAATTATTACAGCAGGTTACTTAAAGGTTAAAGGGCATGTTTGTGTCACCCTGACTCACCTATTCATCCATTCAGATGGCTAGTGTCTGAGACAATGTGTGAGTGCCCAGAGATGAGGTGCATCTGAATGAGATTTCATAACCACTTCTGAATCTGATGTGGTCTGAACAAAGCAAGACATAACTCTCTCATCGTGGCTTGACATACAAACAGCCCACACCTGGCTGTTCTCCTCTCCTGTCACAGGAGCTCAAAATGTTTGCGTTGAGATTTAAATCTAATCTGATAATTAATTTGACTTGACTCCTGATTGGTCATTCCAGGCAATAGGAGACTCATCACATAGGGCTGAAAAGCCTTCATTTTTGATTCTAATGACTGTGATGGTACATACAAATTCTTACACACTGTTTGTAACCGTAAGAACACAAATGTGTCATGTAAATGTATAGAGAAAGCATTTTGGTCTCTGAGGGAAAGTTTGCCTTAGGCACAGGGATGATGGAGTCATTTTTTCACATTGCTGCAACCATAAACTACTCTGAATAGTTGCTTGCTCACTTTCAGGCTTCAGAGCTGGCATGGATGTACATTTTTTATTAGCTTGAAGATTAACCTTAACAATTGTTGGATTCCAGGTTGTGTGGTGTTTGGGATAATTTATTTTGATGACCCACTTAAAATATAAATTCATGCTACACTGGTACATCAGTCAGATGCCCTCCATCCTGGCATCCTCTCAAGGATGTGGTCTGCTGTCATGTCTTGCATTGTTTTCTTGAGTTCAGGTTTTAGTTTGACAATCAACAGCATTTAGAAATAATTACTTGGAAAATAAGAGCACTTTCCTTCTTTATTCTTCTGACTTTTTTCTGAAGAGATTCAGAAGGCACCTAGTGTTCATCTGCACTCACAGCAAATCTCTGCTTTCCCCTGTCAGCCTCCTCTCTCGGCTCTTCCGTCATATTTACGTTGTTTGGTTGCTAAGCACCCAGTCAAACATGGGGCAGCACTTATAGCATACCTACAGAAAAGTGTACACAACATTTGAGCATGGCAGCATCAGCGAAATTGACACCAAGCATGTGCATGGAAAAAAAAATCATCCTGAGGTGTTACACGGCATAAAGGAGATGTAAAGGAGACATCTGTCTATTATATTGACAGCATGGCTGCTTAGGAGGGACAATGAGAGTTAACAACTGTTTATGTGTATGGTGGTGCTATTGTGAAATTTGTCATGCTTATGATGATCTCATTACCACAACCATTGGTCTGCACAGTGAAATGAAAAAGCATTGACTCAAAGTGACTAACAATATGTAACCCTTCTTTGCCTGATGGAGCTACAGGTGGTAGTATGTTTCAATTTTCGTTTACAATTTGGACCAGCGATCAAAATATCTAGGCATTCGCTCATGAAGCCCAAGTGGGGTCATCAACATGAATCACACTCTTTATTCAAGGAACAAGAAAAATAAAATGCACGCAAAAAAATAGAATGAAATAAACAAAAAATTGTGTCCTTTATTGTTGTCTTTTTACCTTTTCTTTTTTCTTTATTGAGCTCAGTTTATCTTTCTGTTGGTGCCCTTAGATTTGTTTGCATTTCTGTCCTACCACACCACAGGTAAGGAGGTAACCTCAGTTATCCTTTTCTTCCTCAGCGCTAGCTCGCCATCCGGTCCTCCAGATCTGGTTCTCCTAGCAGGTGTCCAGTGAGCTGTCTGGTGGCTAACCGTTGGCTGCTGATCTTCTCTTTCCAAAGTCGACTACTGGTGCACTGACGTCCACTCCCGACGTCAATCATCACCACATCAAATCCCTCAAAAAACCTGACCTGTGAAGCAGGCCACATTCCCTTGGTTCCATAAAATTAAACTACTCAAGGCCTCAAATTTTTAGTTAAAGTAGTTAATAACAATGTGACCTATATAAATTCAAAAGCTTATAAAAAATAAATAAATGTTTTACAGGTTTCACTTCACCAGCATTTACAACTTTTTTTTCCCATTTTCTTCTGCTTATTCCCATTAAGGGTCACGGGGGGGGGGGGGGGGGGGGCTGGAGCCTATCCTAGTGGCTATGGGCGAGAGGCGGGGTTCACTCTGGACAGGTCGCCAGTCCATTAGGGCCAACACAGAGATAAACAACCATTCACACTCACATTCATAGCATTTACAACTTCTCAAAGATAATTTAAATCAGACCCTTCACCATCAATTATTTCAAAACTGTGTTGAAACAAAAGCTATTTTATTCCCTCCCCCTCCACACACACACTCACATCTAAGCTACATACACAGTACGCGAGATACACACACACACACATAGCTTCACATTTTGTCTGAAGTATCCCAATGGCTCAACTGTTAGCTCAGGTGTATACAAATTCACGTTCATGGCTAGCGGGGCACTACATTAACATTTTGCAGCTACTATTAGCCATGGCTAAACCACTTTTACTCAATGCGAAACATACATTGAACTTGCCGTTGAGCAGTTAACATCAACTGAAAAGTCCGTAGAATCAACCGACTGTGAATTTTAACTGTTTCGCTCGGTTTTGAACTTATGGACAACTTTCAGCAGGGCCGCCCTCACACACGCGTGCCCAGTCGGTGTGGTCTCTCCCCGCTTCATCTCTCTCCCAGCGTGCTGCGCTTACCTGTAACGCGGTTGACTGTGACGTCATGGCGCAATGCTCTCTCTGCTCAGGGACATTGAGTTAACCCCATGAAATGCCATCATTCACACATTCATACACACTGAAAAATTGACGTCTGCTCCTCTTTTAAATTATTTCTCTTTCTCTTTACTACCATTTATGAAGCCTGGCTTACAGTTAGGTAAGGATCTCATTTTCCTCTTCTTAGTATCCTCCGTAAATGTTTTGGATTTTTTCTGGCTGGGTAGGTAGCAGATGTTCATGAAAAAGTCAAAGCATTTGGAGGTTGAGCAAAGACGGACAAGAGTACAATCATCCAAGGTACCTTTCAAATAATGGTGAACATGATAGTTTTAGCTATAAATGCTGCATACTGTTGCTTTAAGTGGAAGTGCTGAACCACTGAATCCAGGCCAAGGCAAAGAAACCAGGTTGGTTAACAGGTAATTTATTGAATAAGAAAAGCTTCTTTCTGTACAGAGCAACTCAATTTTTTAACTTGAGAAACTGATGAGCACTACTCACAAATAATCAGGGCACTAAAAATAATTCCATTTTTAGCTTTTTGCTCATTTCAGTGTGACCTGACATGCTAGACAGTTTCTGTTTGGGCCTGACTGATTAATTGGCCGGGTGATTTAACTCTTCACTGATATTACCAATGGAGCGTGACATGATATGTGAGCAAGCAAAAGAAAGTTAGGATAACTTAGCTTAAATATTAGCTACCTAAACTATTTAACCGAGTCAGTCACAGCACCATAAATGATGTAACAGTCATGGTACAGTACCATCCATCCATTTTCCACTGCCTATCCCGTTAGGGGTTGCGGGGGGCTGAAGCCTATCCTAGCAGCTTTCAGGCATGACAGGTCACCAGTCCATCACAGGGCCAACATATATAGACAGACAACCATTCACACTCACAACCACGTCTACAGTCAATTTAGAGTATCAATCAGCCTCGTCCCCTCTTGATGTCTTTGGACTGTGGGAGGAAGCCAGAGTACCTGGAGAGAACCCACGCAGGCACAGGGAGAACATGGAGACTCCACACAGATGCACAGACACGTGCCTGAGCCAGGCACCCAGAACCTTCTTTCTGTAAGGCGACAGTGCTAACCAAAGCACCGCCGAGCTGCCAGTACAGTACCTCAAAGTAATATTATGCTCAAGAAGGCAGCTGCATGCTACCAGACAGATAAGACTCGAGCAAATTAGGATGATACGTTGTCAAAAAAAATCGTTGTGGGCTGCATTTATTTTCAGCAGTGCACCGACTGTGTTTTCTTTTTTAATTCATGGCGTTGAGGAGGAAAAAGAGAGTCTGGCCAAAGTTGTAACATCATGAAGAAAAGAAATTGTGAAGACACGTTGAGAGGAAATCCGAGAAATCCAAAATCATGTTTTACCAGAGACTTCTATGACACTGTTGATGCAGCTGCCTATTACCTCCAGATATACACTTACTGACCTCTTAATTACACACTGTGGAACGTAATGCACACCAATAACAGCCCTACCATTAATTCTACTTTAATAAATGTATTACTTTGTTGACACTGTCAGAGAGACTTCTTTATGTTTACTGAAATGATTGTGGGTGTTGCCCTTCAATTTAAATATTTGTAACAAGTCTTTGGAACTATATTTAAGCCATCAAAAGCAGGTATTTTGTCTTTTTTACAAGAAAAATGTTCAAAATTGGCTGCACGGTGGTGCAGTGGTCAGCACTGTGGCCTCACAGCAAGAAGGTTCCGGGTTCGAGTCCCGGCTTGGGCACGGGATCTTTCTGTGTGGAGTCTCCATGTTCTCCCCGTGTCTGTGTGGGTTCTCTCTGGGTACTCCAGCTTATTCCCACCGTACAAAGATATGCAATTGGGGACTAGGCTGATTGATATTCTAAATTGACCGTAGGTATGAATGTGAGTGTGAATGGTTGTTCGTCTCTCTATGTTGGCCGTGCGATGGACTGGCGACCTGTCCAGGGTGAACCCCGCCTCTCGCCCGTTGACGCTGGGATAGGCTCCAGCCCCCCCGCGACCCTTAATGTGTAGGAATAAGCGGAAGATGACGATGGACGGTGGATGTTCAAAATTGAATCAGCCGATACATCAGTTATAGGAATTTTTTTATTCCCTAATATTGAAATCAGCATGGACCCAAAAAATCCATCCATACATCAAGTGCGACATATACCAAGGAGATGCAGAGCGATGTCACCCTGACTGTTCTGCACAGGCCTGAACCCCCTAAGTCTGATCATCACAAGAGTGGTTATGGATACCAATTCAGAAGAGGGGCAACAATCAGCCACCCGCTCTACATGGATGACATTAAGCTGTACACCAGGAATGAGCGAGTAATTGACTCACTGATCTATACCACTAGGATCTACAGCAACGAGACGGGGATGTCATTTGGATTGGACAAATGTGGCCAGTTGGTATCAAGGAGAGGCAAGAAGATCAGAACTGAAGGGGTCGACCTACCAGAGGGAAATATAGGTGACATCCAGAGCAGGTGCAAGTACCTTGGGATCCCACAGGCTGATGGAACCACAAAGAGAGAAGTCAACTGAACAGTAAGAACAAGGTCTGAGTCATCAACATGTACTTACTGCTGGTCATCAGACACCCCACTGGGATCTTAAACTGGCCAAAGGACATAGAAGCCACAGACGTCAAGACCAGAAAGCTCCTTACCATGCATGGAGGGTCCAGCATCCTGAGGATGTACACTAAGCGGAAAGAGGGAAGACGAGGACCAGTGAGCCTCAGAGCCACTGTCCAGGATTAAATATCGAAAATCCAAGAGTACATCAAGGTGGCCCCTCAGGACAACCTGCTCAGTGAATGCCTCAGACAGCTGAAACCCAATGAGAGTGAGGAGGGAAAGGAGCAGACATGGATGGACAACCCCCTACATGGCATGTACAACCACGATATTGAGGAAGTGGCCAGTGGAAGAAGACCTACCACTGGCTGGACCATGCTGGACTGAAAGGCAGCACAGAGCCACGCATCATGGCATCACAAGAGCAGGCCGTAAGAACAAGAGCCACAGAGACCAAGGTCTACTATGCCAGATCAGACCCAAGGTGCAGGCTGTGTAAGGATCCCCCTGAGACAGTCCAACACATAGTAACAGGGTGTAAGAAGCTACCTGCAAAAATGTACATGGAGAGGCACAACTAAGTGGCGGGGATAGTGAACAGAAACATCTGTAGCCAGTATGGACTATAAGTAGCCAAATCCCAATGGGACGTACCACCAACAGTGGTTGAGAACAACAGGGCAATGGTGCTGTGGGACTTCAGCTTCAAGACTGACAAACAGCTACTGGCAAACCAACTGGACATAAAAGTGGTGGACAAACAGCAGGAGAGGGCAGTGGTGATGGATGTGATAGAGGTGATATGGGCTGATGCCAACATCAGGAAGATGGAACATGAGAAGGTTGAGAAGTACCAGGGGTTAAAATAACACACACACACACAAACACACACACATATACAGTATATATATATATATATATATATATATATATATATATATATATATATATATATATAATACTTCAAGTTAAAATCCATCGGTCAGTATGTCTGAAATAATCTCCATTATTTGATGACACTTAATGCTTCCCACACTTTGAGAAACAGTCTTTGCAAATGTGGTTATGCACTGAGCACTATATGTTATAAGAATGTATGTATTATTTGATTGATTATTTTAACCTGGGTGGGGTCATCACCTTGTCAAACTTCATCCAGAGTTTGTTTGTACTCCAACTCAAGTTTCCACCTCCCTCAGCTTGTGTTTTACATAGTCCTGACTGACAGATTTACTCTGCTTTTTAGTAAGCAGAGCTGTCAAACTACAGCAGCTTTTCAAAACAGTGCAACAAAAGCCCCCACAGCTCTACAAAGCTGGCTGTCTGTTGGGACACAGAAAATCAAGTGCAGATATTTACAGAAAGGCCAGGAAGCTACAGTGAAATGAAGGTCAGCTTTCAAATTTCAAACACATTTACAGTGCTAAGAGGTGGATTTGTTAGAGCAAATTATCCATCAGTGCTTCCATAATGTTTGCATATGTTATCTACATTTTGTAGCAATCCCCTGTCCACTAGAGAAAACAACAACCATTGTGTCTGAAAGCTTACAGTAATTAAAGTGCCCCCTAATTCTGCTCTATCATATAGTAATTAGGTTAGTGTAAGCTCTGTGTTCCAAGGGTACAACTCAATTTAAGCACTCAGAATGATATGCACCCTTTTTGTGCAGAGTAAGAGAACACGTTTAAAGCTGTCTCAGTGTTTCTCGTTCACATGTTGAACACATGCACACAACAGAGGGATATGTCATGGCGTTGGGTTAAAGCCTGTATGTCCCAGTCAAGTGCCATGGAAATCCTCTTGGGACTGAGCACATAGCTCCATTCACGGCAGCCTAATCAAGTGGTATCTGAGCTCCAATCCTCTTATGCTGCTTGACTGGACCACACTTCTCTAATGCTGGATTGTTGCAGGCTAGAACTCCTGAGAGAGATGGAAGGGCTGAGAAAGAGAGGAAAAGGACTCTGCCTTTGTTTCACTCCTTGCCTCGCTCTCAAACTCAACCTCTTGACATGTAAATGTGAATGTGCACTTGGAACACACTAAGGAATTATACATCTGCTGCTGCAAAGGAAGAGCAGGAAAGAGCAAAGTCCAAAAGAATCCTTTCTCTCTCTGAATCTGAATATCTTGTTTTTCTGCCATTCAATTAGCTTTGTGTGAATCACAAAGGTTGGCCCTGCTTCCTTGATGAGCTCTTTCCACTCTGAGAACACTATGACCCTGAAAAGCACAAATACAGAAGCCTCGAGAAACAAGTCACTTGAGAACAATAGAGCTCATTTCATGCTTTTTCATCATGTGGAAATCTAGGCCTTTCATTTTCTCAGAGGCATCAGAAAGGTATTTCAAATTTTGAGGCCATGTGGTCCTCAAAGATGTAAAGACACAACTCAGGTCCAGATCGAAGCTTGGATGAAATGAACGAGATAATTAGCACTCCCGTGGATGGGGGTCAGCCTATACTGCCTATGCAGATATTGGGGCCAGTTCCTGGGCTGTTAGCGCACTGGTCCATGAGGCTTGATTCATAGATGGGAGACAATGTCCCAAGTCCTAATTTACTCCACCATTCAAGTGTCCCTAATTGGATTATGGGCCTGGATAGTGTGTATCCAGCAGAGAACTGTAGCCATTTCAGTGAACCAAAAAGGGCCCATCATTAACAAAAAACAGACAAATACTGATGCTTAATGAATATTTGTATTTTTCCTAAAAAATACAATGGGAAACTTGAGTCAGTTTTACTATGGTAATGGTTTGACAATTCTCTGCAAAACCACAGGAGCAGAGAGGATGCTAAAACTGTTTTTTTTTGTTTTGTTTTCATTTGTTAGAGGAAAGCAGATTCTTATCGCACGTTCTGCAATGACATATTGGCATGTTCCCCAAGTGTGGTGAAAACCGAAGGCATTTCTTTGAGCTGCAATATGCTAAAACGGAAACAGCAACACAAAAGACTGAGCACACCATTGTAAGGCATTTTGTGCACTATTCATCAGTTGCTTGAAACAGCAAGGTCAATAACAAGACCAGGTGTCTATCCAATTTGCTAAAACGAGGAAAAAAGATAAATCCAGCATGTGAATTGAAAGGAAAGTAGTGTTGCATATCTGGCCTTTTTTTCTGCAGTATGAATCACAACATAAATTTATAAAGCGATATAAGCTGTGAATTTAGATCAAGGATGAGCAACAAGCAGGTGTTAGCAACAGCACTGCGACAAATCTGCCTATACATTCTGCTCAAAACTGGTGTCAGACGTGCAGTACTTCAATCTTGAAGGCATCCCATCGACTATATTCAAAATTACCATTTGCTTCAGAGCCACAATGTGACGATTACTGTAACATGATCTACTGCAATAATTACACTCCTGCTAGTAACCTATCCAAATACACTTCAACCTAACCAGACCTTTGGATCAGTTCACCCAAAAAAGGAAAATTCAGTCATTACCTACTCACCCTCATTCCCATGAGTTTTGTTGATGTTGTTGTTTTGTTTTAAGGCCTTGCAGTAATCTCCCAAACTACTTGACTTGCAAGCAAGTATGAGCAGGGTTTAAGCCTTCATATGTCAAACCCAGGTGTCCAGTGAACATGATGCAAGTTAGACCATGTGACCAAAGGACGCGACAGAAATTTTTGCAAAAAGATCCATCTGGGCACCAGAAAAAATTGAGTCTTTTTTAATGTTAAAAGGAACAATTTTTGTTTTGACACTCAACAGCGTCTGGTTTGAAAGTGATATCACTTTGTTGATAACGTTTGTATTTTTTGGGCAATCAATATTATTGTGATAACTTTCCATCTACAGTTTATCTACAATGTTTTTGTCAAATTGTGGTCTGAAACAGAAAACAGAATAAGCGAGAGTGCCCAGCACCAATAGCACAAAGGATGACATTGCTTCACATACATCCATTCATAAGGGGTCCAAGCTCCTTTGGGCTTGGACCCCTTTTTAAAGTGAATGCACGATAAAACTGTACTGCTTCTGTACACCTCCATACTGCATATCCAAAATAACCCTTTTACCACTTTTACAAGGAACCGTGACACAGAAAGCATTTTTTTTTTGAAAGCTGGATTTCTTTTGTCTAGGAGGGCAATATACATACCGGATTGTGGTAGTTTGTCAAACCAGTGGTAGCTCTCTGGCACACAGGTAATTAGTGTTTTGCCAGATGTGAAGGATCTGCTGTAAAATTTAGATTTGGTGGAGCAATTAGGGACAACTTAATGTGATCGCAACTGAATTTGACAAAGCCTGACTGCCTACCCCCCCCTTCCCCAGATAGCATGCAAGCATAAAATGGTTCTAAAAACACGACCAAAAATAGCCTATTAAATCTGAGATGAAAACTGTCGACACAATGAACTTCAGTGGAAAAAAATAACAACCTTTTCCACCACACACAAACCTTCTTGGACCCACTTTTTATTAAGGGGTCACATTCTGACCTTCCTGAATCATTTTTGTAGCCTGTGGGGTGATTTCAATACTGGCTACCAAACTTTATTACCATTCGACTCATAATCTCTGAATTACAAGTCATTTAGTGAAAAGGATCCAAAAAAAAAAGAAGGAAAGACTACCTTACCCTTTAGTTTTGAGGATGGAAAAAGGATGAGAAAATAGGATTCTAATAAAAAACTTTCTTTATAACCTTTGAGTAAATTTCACATCAACAGCCAGCGAGTCACCCTTCTGACTCATCAAGTAGACACAATAAAAGGGGAATTTAAAGTACTCATGAGGATAATGATGACTCAAATTGTGTGTGACCTGAATCCAAACAGTCAAGCCGAAGATCACACACATCTGACTAAGACTGTGCTACCTGACAGGGATGCACAGGTCATTTGACCAAGTGGTTTTACATGAACATATTTTTTACAGACTCCTAATATATAAAACATGCAATGTATGTCTGTTATTTAAGTTACTGTCAGCAACCATGGTCACCATGCTCCCGGTTTGACTTCAATTATTCATCATCATCGTTTTAAAATCTTGCCAGTGAGGCTCATTCACCAACTGAACAAACAGGCAGCTGCCTCTACTACCAGTGTGCTCGCTATGATAAAGTGCTCACTGTCTGGCTCTAGCTTGAAAGGAAAGGCTCAAACTCCACAACGGGCCATGTCTGCAGGGGTGGGTGGATGGGGGGGTGGGGTGGATGAGGGGTATGTTTCCATGGCTGTGCACTCGCGTCTCCGGACAAAGGAACTGAGAGGAATGCTGTAATCCTTCCTCTATGGGATAATGCAGAGGCTGAATTTTACTGAACAATGTAAATGTGACAAATAAACACTTAAAAAAAGACCTCTTACTTATTTGTACCCAGATATCTTGTGTCTCCTCAACTTTAGTATCAAATCAGGCAATCCATTCAATGAACGCATGCTCATAAAGTGATTGCTCTCTCTCTTTCTCTCTCCCTCTCTCTTTCTCGCTTTGTATCTCTCCCTTTCTCTCTGTCTCACACACACACACACACACACGCACACACAGAGGAACCGACACTTTCCTCACACACAGTTGCAGATGCAACGAGGCCATCACTGGACGACTGTCATTTCACCAATATACAGTACATGTACATAGAATAAGTGATTGAATGGCTGTAAATCTACAGCCACAAAAGTAGGTGGTAGTATACCCATTTACAGCTAGTTGCAACTGGACTTTCTTCCAGTTCACCTTTTGCATTACATACCAGTCAAGTTGAACAAAGTAAGTGACTTGTGTTCCCAGTGCCGTTCATAAATTAAAATAGATTAAAAAAATATGTAAAAAGACTATGAAAGAGAAACAATCATCTCCTTTAGCTGAGACAGCATCAAGTTTTTCTCCTCTGTCTAGAAATGTGGGGCTTGGGGCCAATTGAAATTTAAGCTGATTCACAGCTACTGGGGTAAATGAAAACCAGTGATTCTCAAATTATGGTACTCTTACTAGCTCCCTCAAGTGGTATGAAGAGAAATCTTAGATTTATATTTTTTAAATAAAAGATGTCAACCTCAATGAACAACAACTTTTAGGTGTATAGGTGTATAATTTCATTCAGACTAATGTGTTTACGTTCCTGTTTTAGTTTATCTTTAACAGTAATTTGACGTATCTAATATTTGGAGAAGATGTCTAGGTAGAGCTGAACCCAAACCATCAATGACAAAACAACAGCATATTAATATTTCTTAAGAGTAGGCTTCAGTTACTCCACAGAACTTGCTCGTGAAAAAAAAAGGTTAGGGTTAGGTTTGAAATAACATGATGAAATCAATACAACACCCAATAATGAGGTAGTTAGCCCCTGTTCACCTGAGCAGAGTCTACACTGGCTCCAGAGCTGGGCAGATGGCCGAGTGACCCCACCCTGAGGCACCCTCTCATCTCACACACCAAAGCCCTGGTAGAGCGAAGCTGAGGAGAGCTGTCAAGATTACACTGATAAACTGCAGCATAAGGGTTGGAGAGAGACCGAGAGATCACTGGGGCATGAAAGATTTGGGAGCTACCATCCTGCCCCCTAAAACTTCTTGTCTTTTATCACATTTATAATTCATGGCTCTGTCTTCTAACCTAAAATCACAGGGGACTCCAACTCAGGCTTGTGCATGTGTCCCCACTTCACCAGCTTCATCTAAATGGATGACGACATTTGTCAAATAACTTGTTTGCATGTCAACAAGCTTTTTCATGGCAAACATTTTGTCTTGTAGTAGAAAAAGAACAGATATGTGTTTCTTCCAGTTAGCCCAGGTGGTGAGACAATGCAAGGACCCTTAAACTGTTATTTTTGTTGTTGTTGTTGTTAAATCATATTTAATGTTATTTATTGTTTCATTCTATTATAATCTTGTGAAAGTCTGCTAATGGCCCTTATCAAAAAGAACATTCAAATTAATATCAATGAACAACATGACCTGCCTGACATTAGTCAGGGTACCATCAAGGTCATCATGTTACATGACCAGGAAAAGTTGCAGGTAAGTATATCTGTATTATAATTTTCATGTCCTATCATTTTATTTTCACTCTGATTGCCTTTAAAATGTTGATCTTTCACTGTATATTTTGAGATGAAGTGAGAAGTCACATTTGTTTTTAATCAGTACAAACAATCAGCAGCTAGCGAACAACAATGATGCTTATCAACATGTGAGACAATGGTTGCTCGTGTTTGAGGTATTTTCTATGTTCCTTTGTTTAAACATTGAATTTTCCTGCCTGGATATACGATATATGGTATCTGTTAAATGTAATGAGTTTCCTGCCTTGTCCATATCATGCCATTCATACACAATGTTGATAGGCAGGAGTGAACTTAAACATCCATCAAACCACCCATTTCCTACATAGCTTATCCGTTAATGGGTTGCGGGGGGTTGAGGACTATCCCAGCTGACGATTGGGCGAGAGGTGGGGTACACACTAGACTGGTTGCCAGTCCATCGTAGGGCCATCAGGAGCAATTAGGAGCTCTGTATCTTGCTCAAGGATGCTTCGACATGGTCACCAGAGGAAGTGAGGATAAAACCAGCGACTCTTTGGTTTCTAGACGGCCACTCTACCTCCTAGTCATGTCATCCCCTGAACGTAGTCGTTTTTGTATAAATTTCAGCAAGACAAATTGTGATGATGCCCCAGAGTACATTGATGAACATGCAGAAATCGCGCTTTGAGATGGTGGGAGTGTACCAACACACTTCAGCAATAAACTGGACCCATCAAAAAACACAAACACTTGATACAAAAATGTCCAATATTATCATTTGCCATGGAGACCGAGGTCTTTTGCAGTGTCTACAGAAGTGGTCAGCAACTGGTGGTCAGAGGTGTGACCTGCTGCACAGACCCACTGATGGATGGATTTCAAACCAAACGCTCATATGGGCCCGTACATAGTGTACAAAGTTTTCAATTTCAAGTCTTAAGCCACATTTTTTTGTATGTTTTGCAGTTCAGTTTAATAATAAAGCAGTTATTTTCATCCATCCATCCGTCCATTTTCTATACTGCTCATCTGTCAAAGGTCACAGGGGGAAGGGTTCACCCTGCACAGATCACCAGTCCGTCGCAGGGGCAACACATATAGTCAAACAACCAGTCACACTCTCAGTCACACCTACAGTCAATTTACTTGGATGTCTTTGGACTGTGGGAGGATGCTGGGATACCCAGAGAGAACCCACACAGGCACAGGGAGAACATGCAAATGCCACACAGAAAAGCCCCGAGCTCAAACCAGGCCTTGAACCGGGAACCTTCTGGCTATGGGTGACAGTCCTAAAACACTGTACCACTGTGCCATGAAATCTACAGATCTGATGTCAATATCTGATCTCTTCTACCCAGATGAAGTCACATCTTCTCGTGAAACATATTCTGGTTCATCATTTGGTTTCTTCATACAAACAAAAATTAAACAAATCATAAGGAGTCCTGGCTTGGGCACGGGGTCTTTCTGTGTGAGTCTCGATGTTCTCCCTGTTCCTGTGTGGGTTCTCTCTGGTACTCCAGCTTCCTCCCCCAGTCCAAAGACATCAAGAGGGGACGAGGCTGATTGATACTCTAAATTGACCGTAGGTGTGAATGTGAGTGTGAATGGTTGTCTGTCTCTATGTGCTGGCCCTGCATGGACTGGCGACCCGTCCAGGGTGAACCCCTCTCACCTGAAAGCCGCTGGGATAGGCTCCACCCCCTGCAAACCTTAACAGGATAAACTGAAGAGAATAGAAGGATGGAAAATGGATGGATGATAGATGGAAATAGAAGAGTAGGGAGGAAGAGGCAGAGGCTGTGATTGGTGTCAGGAGGACGGGTCATCATAGGAAGGGAGGCAGGGACTGGTATGGACATCAAGAAGATCAAGTCAGAGTGGATGGGGCATTACTATGGAGATGTGAATGGGATGGTGTATTGAATCCTCCATCCCCACATTTTTGAGGCACATTTGAGGTGCTCAGATATGTTCACCTTTATGAAGTCCCAAGTCATGAAGGCTGTAGAATCAGATTTCATGATCCCTTCTGCACAAGCATAAAAACAGAAATGATTTAGATGTATGCAAAGGCAATTTGCAGCCATGTACCCAAGTCCACAGGTTTGTAAGCGAAAAGGTTTCCTCCACTACCAATACCAGTTTAATACAAAACCATCTCAGAAAGTGTTAACTGTAACACTTAGGTTGTCTCCAAGAAGGGGCTGGGCAGACTGGATGTTTGTTGTGTAATATCTTCTGAAAACATGATAATTTGAAGTCGGCCTAGATTGACATTTGATGATTTGATTTGTGATGCTTGACACTTTAATGAGTGACCCTACTTGGTGCAGCACCGACAGAGAGGTGTGGCTACAGTGGAAAAAGTGAGCAGTTGGCCTAAAATGGGACTAATTTTGAACTATATCTTTCTTTAAATTGATCCAATATACTTCAAAATCAAAGGGATGCAAAGGCTCAGGGCATGTGTCAGCCACATGCAAAATCCTTGACCATTAGTCAGACGGACCAGAGATATGCCCTAGACCAGGGGTGTCAAACTGATCCAGTGAAGGGCTGTGTGGCTGTAGGTTTTCATTCCAACCAAGCAAGAGCAACATCTGATCCAACAAATGAGCTGTGTGGACACAGCTTAGTTGATTTAAGTAGAATCAGGTGTTATCTTTTGCTTGGTTGGACTGAAGGCCTGCAGCCACACGGCCCTTCACTGGATCAGTTTGACAGCCCTGGTCTAGACACACAGACAGACTGACAAACCTTTTTTGTATTATACTTTTGTCACGTCCCCATGGTCACGGGCATGGGGGCGTGGCATCATTTGTGTGACTTCCCTCCCTTCTCAGGTTGGAGCTTTACGGGGCGGAGCTGCTGACTCATTGGGAGCACCTGGGCCTGGCGTCTCCCAGCTATAAGGCAGGCGGCCAACCTGGCTGGCGGGCTCTCGCTCACTCCTCCTGGCCCACATTGGAGCGATGGTTGCGTTTCTTGAGTTATGTCTTGTTTAGTTCTCTGCATCCATCACACTCCCTGTACACTCATGCACACACCTGCACTCACCACTGACACTACTGATAACCACACTCCATTGTACGTAATGGTTTGCCTTGTTTTGATTTTGCGTTATTAATAATAAATTATTAGTTGTGTGTCACGTTGACTCCGCATCTCCCTCCTTCGATGTCACGATCTCTGAGCCGGGTCGTGACACTTTGATTTACCAGCTTCAATTTAAACTTTGTTGTCTTCTGTTTCTTTAATTGTATAACCATAGCAACTTATTTCCCTTTGGAGGATGAATATTATTTATCTATCTACACAGAGAATTAGCATTACTTTTTATTCAATCAGAAGGGAAGAAACTGTTTTGTCGAAGTTATTATTTATAGACAGGTCAACATGAAACTTGAACTAACCTTGTATTGCTCTATAAATCCTTTTTTACCTCCAGAGGCCTTTTCCCCCTGCCTTTCAAATTAAATTTAACTATGAGGGCGTTGTTCAAGAGCCAACAGAATAATACATTTATGTGAATTAATGTGAAGGATATATGCAGGAATAACATTAGATGTGTAATAAAATCTTTACATAGGATGATCGGAGTCCCCTAGGGTGGTCTTCTTTTTATCTCGCTACTTATCTCCATGCCAAGCACAGGTGGTCTATAATATCGCAATGCATTGGTTGTGAACTTGTATTTCCATTTAATTTTTAACTTTTCTGACATGCTCAGAGGGATGGCAAATGAGATTATACAGAACATGTTGTAGATACCTGCCCAAAGCTTTGTGGACAGAGTCCTTGGTGTTCCGCCCTCCAGTTCTCTTAATTTACAGCACCTGTGGGAAAAACACATCCATAATTAAGTTGACCAACTCCCCCCAGAGGAATGTGCGAATGCATTGTATTATTTTATTGGCCCTAAAGTTATTGGTATAAGCAAGTCGCTTTGGATAAAAGCATCAGTCAAATGACAAAATAAAAATAATTACTTCCAGTCTTGTTGAACCCCTTCAAAGGCCTGTGCATCAGAGAGGCGATGCTCCTGTAACTCAAAGTCCTCCATGGTGTCAATCCTCTCTGTATGGACAGCTGAAGAGGCAGGCTGTGTTTCTTTCTGGTAATTGTGGATGTCAACCAGTAGGCTCGGGACCTTTTTCTGGAACACTAACAACAAATGAGTTTATAGATTTCAATACCCCACTTAGATTAGCAAGGTTAGTTAGTTCACAATTATTTTTGTCTGCAGGTTGTTTGCTATAAGAACAAGTTTTGGAGAAAAATAGAAAAGTCCAAAGAATCGCAATTGTCTCACATGATGGAAACCAATTCATGAGTAATTGAAAAGCAGTGGGCAGATAGAATATTGCAGGAAGAGAGTAGGCAGTACTATTAAAAGTGTCTTCTACCCTGCCAATACATCATTACCTCCATCCCAAGGCAATGGGAAGGCACATCTCCCAGTCTCAGCCACTGCATCTGAGACACAAAATAAAGACTGTTTCAGAAGTTATCAAATGATGAAACTTGACAGATTTATCAGAAGAGAAATAAGACAAATGCAATATTATAACAATTACAGGTGCATCTATAAAACGTACTGAACTGAAAAGTACTTTGATGAAAATTGCAGCCTTACACTGTACATAATTCATATCTATGGTCTATACAGCCTGCATTTTGATATTTATGTAAATGCTGCTCTTTGCACTTCTGGGACTGCATTCATTGGCCCTGTGCCTGTATACTGCTAAATGACAATAAAGTTCATTACGGTGCAGTACAGTTCCATTTCCATTTCCATTACAGAACATGTTCCCTCGTGGAAGAGTACTGTGCATCAAGCTGACGGAAAACAAAATGTGTAGTAAAGCATGCTAACAGCTAATGCCCTTGGCCATTTGTGCCTGTAGAACTAGCTGCTAACACAGCAAGTTTGTGAAGAGGTGTAGGCTAAACTACATAACATTAGAAGAACCTGTACACATGAACATAGAATTCATTTGGGTGACCAAACTTACCTTTAATTTAGAGGGGTTGCTCTTCTTTAAAACCTTCAAAATCATTGTGTGTATACATAGCAGCAAGACAATAGTTGGTCATTCCTCACCACCGTGATGTAGGTTGACAAGCTGCTCGTGTCAGTACCTGATCTGTACAACCTACATGGGCATGTGCAAACTATTGTTTTGTTCTACGATGTTTACGCCAGTAACTGATCAGTTCTACACTTGCACGGAACATTCATCGTAGAAGCAAACACTCAGTCCCACGTCAAAAACAAACCATACTTCAAACACTCAAAGGAATGCCTTTTAGTGCACATTCAATGCTATTAAAGGCCTATAAAATGACCCTTTTGCATTAGACCTGTGTAGACTAATATTTCAGTTATAAATGTTTATTCAGTAATAAATAGACAAAATAAAATTTAAATAAACATTAGACATAGTCAGTAGATGCATATACATTAAAAGTTCAAAGCCTATGATGGGCTGCTACTTCAAATAGCGAATTTGTTGTTGGTTGCTGACAGAAAGTCTTGTTTTCTCTCTAAACATGCGTACTTCCAAACCACCATGACGAAACATGCAAACTACACATTTAGTGCTGTGATGAGAACTACGCAGCGTTGGATGTTGGATAGAGGTGCAGATCATGTCTACATTGGGCCGGTCAGTCCATGACCAATTCTGGACATCTAACACCTCGAATAAACCAATTTTGATAAAATAAATCACACCCTAAATGTGTAATGCGCATGTTTCTCTATGGTGATTTGCAAGTATACATGTTTAGGGAGAGAGCAAGCCAAAAATCTAATTTTTGACCATCCATCCATCGATTGTCTACTGCTTATCCTGATAAGGGTTGCGGAGGGCTGGAGCCTATCCCAGCAGCCTTCAGGCGAGATGTGAGGTGCACCTTGGACGGGTCGCCGGTCCATCGCAGGGCCAACACATAGAGACAGACAACCATTCACACTCACAGTCACACATATGGTCAATTTAGAGTATCCAATTAGCCTAGTCCCCTCTTGATGTCTTTGGACTGTGGGAGGAAGCCAGAGTATCTGGAAAGAACCCCACAGGGAGAACATGCGAACTCCACACAGAAAGACCCCATGCTCAAGCTGGGGCTCAAACCTGGAACCTTCTTGCTGTGAGACGACAGTGCTGACCACTGCACCTCCATGCTGCCCCATTTTTGACCAGTGCATGAAAACCAATGTTTTTACCATGCTGTGTCTTGCCTTAATTTCCTGCACCTGTCAAAGATGTCAAATTGGTGTCCAAATGTATACTTAGTTCAAAGGTCATGGTCGGACATCCAAAAAATGGACCTAGTTTGGACATCAAATAGATGTCCTGAATTGGTCACAGACTGACTGTTAAGCCCTTTGAGACAAACTGTTTGTGAAAACAGGCTATACACATAAAATTGCCTTGCCTTGCCTTGACCGACCCATGACCAAATATGATTGCACCTCTATCTGACGTCCAATGTTTAGTGGGCTCTCTCGCCTGATAAGCGTGTTAAGGTCCTCGAACAGAGCTACATCTGCCATCGCTGAGCCTTAACATCTCACAGCCAAAGCCGTTGTTTAAATAGACGACTGACTTAAGTTCCACCTATGACAGCACACATCTGTTCATATAATAATTGTTTTCAATAACGGGATTGTTTGTCAACCTATGCCTAATTAAAGCAGTGTTCCATGCACCAATTCAAGTTTAGAGGGTAATCGGGTACACAATTATATATTATCATTTTTTTTTTTATTAACAGGCTACGTATTTACCACAAGGATTTGCCGTGACGCAAACATCTTCATCAGTGACACGACATCTGCTGTTAAAACAACTCTCCATCTCCTGTTCATTACCCTCAAGTCACCTCATGTAAAATCTAAATTTGTGTAAATGAACTCAGAACTGTCGTCAGATTTCATCACAGAATACACTCACGTTAAATTGATATATGCCAAAGCTTGTGTAGAAATGAATATACGCACGTTTTACACTCGTTTGCTAAATGAGGGCCCTTGTGTGCATGTGGTCTACTGAGAGCAATGCTGGGTGTTAAACCCTTAACAGATTTTGTTGTGTCGCCAATGGATGAAGGTCACTTTGCGCCCCCCCAGTGATTTTTTTCAATTTACAAAAACATGCAAACTGGTATTTATTAAGGATTGGAACATGTTTTCTCATATGTGTTTCTGAGAAAGTAAAGCCCGGTATGGTAAAGTTGAACATAAGGTAAAACACCATTTAAGAAAAACTTAAAATCTAATTCCCAGCCATTTCTTATTGTCTTGAGTTTGAGAAATTCAGTTTTCAATGTTCCATGTGTGATTTACAGATTTTACCAGTGTTAATCAACCTCTGACTCATCTTTTACAAGGTTTCCCTCCCTCTCCAATAAGCAACACAATTTCTAATGTCATCATGTGTTTGCAGAAGCAGAGATGGTCTTATGATGCAAAATCGGCCTCTTGTATGCTAAATGAATGTTATTGTCTTCCCTGTTTCATCTATTAAAAATTACATTTGCAGGCCAACCAGTTTCACAGTGCAACAAGGTAGTGTGGCCAAGCATTTTAAAGGAGGGTTGGGGCTGTTTTTTCTTTCTTTCTTTTTCTTCCGTTTTTTTTTTAATTTTCTTTTTTAATTTAACAAAAGAAATGTAATGTACAAACAATGTGGAATAAATCTGTCTAAATCTTTTTTGAATCATACTGTGACCATCCTCACAACAAATATAGCCTCTATAGCTGGCTAGCAAAGCAGGCAAATGGGTTTCTGACCTGTCCAAAAGAAAGGCTGCTACTTGCGTGTCCATATCTAAAACTTTTAACTCTTTTAGACTCTTCCAGTGAGCAAACGAGTCCCCAAGAAGCACTCACGTTGCACTGAGCCTTTTATCCTTCTCCCTCTTATCTATTCTTTGTTTTATAAAAGACCTTTTCTTTTTACTGTATTTTCTTCTGGCTTTTTGGGATCCAAGTTTATTCTCCTTGATGCTGCTCACCAAACACAGATCCAACAATGCATTGATACTCATTTTAGGCTTCCTAGTCTCAGCCTATTGATGGACAGCTAAGCTGCCCAATCACGTACGTTCTGGTTTCAGCTGTTGACGGACAGCGATTCGGGACAACCAATGTAGCTGGTAGCAGGTTTTGATTAGGTGGAGGTAAATTTTACATGTATATATTAGGGATTTTGATGCTTCCTCCTTTTTTGAAAATCATAGTTTATTGGTTACCATTGAGACAACATGACAAATTCAGGTATTTTAACAAAAAGCACAAAGAAATCTGAGAGCCTATCCCTCTTTTAAGTCACTGGATTGTCATGTTAAGATGACAAAGATGTGATGATTGCAACTTCTTGCTTCTTTTTGCACAACCTCATGCTTAAGACAGAACGCTGTAATTCAGAATTGCCATTTGTTTAAAAATTCTGTACCAATGAAGCAAGGCCTACAGTCTTCCTGTCTTAACATCCAGGATCACAAATCCTGTAGCATTAACCTTATATGGTATGCTGCCCCTATTATGACGTAATATCTATAGTAATTCTGACATTTCATCTTGTAGACATACATAGACATGCTATTTCAAAAAGGAGAGCTGGAAATAGGCTTTGGGTTTACAAGTTTTACCCTTAGGGACCCATTCACATAAAGTGCATTACTTTAGACACACATTTTTGCACTCATATATCTCTGGAATGGTCCATTGGAGCTCAATCACACTCATATCACAATAAATTACACAGCTGCGCATTTACATTGGTACCTACCACTTATTTTTGCATTCAAGTATTTGTTCGAAAATATTTTTTTGAATGTGGCTGACTTTAGTCATTAATAACATTTTGCAAAAAGTTGTGCACTGATGTGCACTCCTTTTACTCTCATCTAAATAACTCACAAACCCATCATCGGACAGGTCAGGCCACTACAAGTCAATGTCAGACACTGAAAAGACGTGCTTGGCAGAGCAGTGTACAATGTCAGGAAAAACAGCAACAAAGAAATGAACTGCAGCTGAAGTGGCACAACTCATCGACGAAGATGCCACTGCAGGCTGTGGCCCCAATAATCTGGAAAATGGCTCAGACTATGAGACTGGATTATCTGATGATGAGGAGATGTTTCATTATCATGGAATGGATCCAACTCAAGATGATCCAAGATTTGTATAAAGTGTAACTAATTTCTACATGATAATATTTGCTACATAAGGGAATCTTGAAAATCCCTTCAAGGGAAACTCCCCCAACTCAACATGCAAAGATATCTGTGCTGTAAACCATCTATGATGAGAATCATGTAGAAAATCCCAAAATTTTATCATACACATTTTTTTGCTTATTTTTTTATATAAAATATATGTAAGTAGTACCAAGCGAACTGATGGCACATCTGAATAGCAAAGACGGTCCTGGAAAAAAAAGAAAAAAAAAGAATGTGATGTAGTATGTATGGATTGACCTTATAATAACTAAGATAATAGCTCAAAAGGGAAAGGATCTAAAATTACCCCCAAATCAGCTTGGGTCCCTCAGGATTAGGCTGTGGTTAGCCAGTGGGAATTTCTAATCAAGAGTTAACTTTATTCCTTCTGTATTTATCTCAGTCAACTTCTTATTGTAGATCATAACACTACAACTTTTCTAGCCATTGTAACATGACAGAACACACACAAACATACACACACACGTGTATAAGTATATACACAAGCATATGTGATTGTGTTGTTGATGATGATAATGCTTAAATGTGATGTCACAGACACGTACATACTGCAGGAAGAGGTGGAATAGATTTCTGAACCCCTGCCTGCTTAATAAATTCAATAAATATACTCGGGGGGGAAAACTCAGCCTGAAATTATTATGTACTGTTATTTTGTTGAAGCTGCTGTTGTTTTCTTCTCTTTTATTATCAGTCATTACTTTCTCCTCTTGCTGTGTCAACATACCCATTTGAATCCGACCAGCTGATCCTTGTTTTGTTGCATAATGATTTATTTTCCTTTGAAAGTTCAGAACCGGGTGAGAAAAGTATAACAGAGCGGATTATTCACAGGGTGCAAATCAAATACTAATTTGCTGTGCTAATTCAGTGCCTTAGTGCATCAAAAGAAAAAAAAAGAACTAATGCACAGACTTCTCTTGGTGACAGCAGTGGAGGAAGCAGCAACATCAAACCCATGAACAGCTCCTCGGGTGTTGCACTGTGGCTCCCCACTGCACCATAGAAGATGGGTCAGACACAGAGTATACATTTCTTTGTATTCTGTACAATGGCAATAAAGCCTTTCTTCCTCTTCTTCAAAAACAGCTCCTGTTTGTGAGCTATTATATCTACCCTTTTGGCTGAAACTGTGGCAATTTAAAGAGTTCCTTTACCAGGGAGCCCGAGCAGTAAATATGGTTGATGCTGGAGTAAAGTCAGAGGTGTTTCGCCATAATAAGATTTGTTTCTGCGGATTTGTGGCTCTTACAATTCCTCACAGGTTCTTCTCTCGTCCGTTTGATCACCTAACACAAGATTACGTTATGGTGTAAGATTAGCTTCTAAGGGAGCGGCCTGGCATCCTAGGTGTGTCTTTCTGTACCCTAAGAGGCTTAGGAGAAATATGTGCAAGCTAATAGCCTTATATTTTCCAGCCTTTTTTTTTTCTTTGAAGAGAGAATCAGATTTTTCTACCCTCTCTCTCTCGCTAAAAAGTTTGTCACATAGACACTGATTTGTCATAGGCAGTGCAAATCCAGTTTTACTGTGTAATACATCTGAACATGGCAGTAAAGCTTTGGCTTTAAGTCTGACTACGCCACAGGAGAGGGGCTTTGCAACAACGCAGGCCTGTCAAATGGTTAGATGAGTATTCTTATGCAAGCAGAACAGAGTTTGATCAACACAGTGTTGAGTTTTCCTGTTGATAGCAATATTCACACCCTGGAAGGTTTTCTATCACTAATTTTTCTGATCGCTTGAGGATGCAACTTGGCCCAAAGTATATTAACATCATATAAAAGTAAAGGGACACTTGAACATTACGTTATTGTTGGAGTTGACTGATGGTGTGTGTCAGACAAGCTCAAGGACACACACAAGCATGCTGTGGCATGGTGCCGCACATAAATTGGTATTTATAGAATGTGAATGATAATACAGTGAGTGTGAGATTGTGGCAGGATGAGAGAAAAAAATAGAAGAAACACACTTTTATTAGGTTGGTTTATCAAAAGACCTTTAGCAATCAGAGCCATGCATTTAAGTTGTATTCAATAGAACTGTGCAAATAAACTGATACAGCAAGATCTGCAAATATTTCTCTCACAGTATTTTGACCCATGTATGTAATGCTAGTTGCATTTAGTCTCCACTTACATCCACATCATTTTCATTTTTCTTCTCCTCTCTTCTTTCTTTTGGTCAGTCAACTTATTTTTTCAATTCAGCTACACATTTTTCATTTCGCCCCCCAGTCAGGAAAGCCTGCCTCGTCAGCGAGATCAACAATGGTGGGAACATTTTAGAGTAGGTTCCATGCATTGTTAATCAGCCTTTCATTCAGTGTGGATGGGATTAAGTAGAATGTATACAGTGCATTGTATTTTAGCAGCGTAAATCAAGGCCTGTCTAAAATGCTGCAAATTACCGGCCATACAGCCTGTCTGCTGATCCTCGAGAGCAAGGTTATACTATAGTTAGTTGCTGTCTTCTGAACCCACTGGCACATTTGTTCAGGTAAAACTGTGAAAAACCACATTGGAACGCTACACTCTAAGATTCTGTTTCACCAGAATAAGCTTATAACAGTGGACATTTATGAGCCAATGAAATATATGATGGCTGCTCTCTCTGCTCTTAAAGGCATTTTGAAAAAATGCGGTTACAAATAGGCACAGACACAGAAGGTTTACAACCAGTCAAGGTTGCCAGCGGGCTTTTGTTCTTGTCGCTTTCCCCATGTACTCTCATCATCTTGACATTTATCCTCCACTGAAAAGCAATGGAGAAAATGTCCTTAGTAAGCACCACCACCACCTTCAGGTCATGCTGCCATCCCCAGTCAACCTGAAATGTCAGCCATCCTCTCTGTTTCTCTGCCTTTGCCTTTCATTCCCATCAGACTGAGGTTGACTGAGTCTATCTGGTCTCTTTTGTGAGGATAACATTAACTTGATGAAGCCAGATACAGTGCCTCTGTCTGTAAGACAGGTCCTTCTATATTATTTCAGAGTTGGGTTATTAGGATTCCTGCTAAGGTATGAGATGCAGTATATAGAGCAGGGGTGGGAACCATGTGCCATGGAGGGCCGTGTGTATGCGGGTTTTCCTTCCAACCAAACCCTTTAACAGGTGATTCCACTGATTAACACTCTTCTGTGGCTGAAGGTGTGTTAGTCAGTGGAATCACCTGTTAAAGGGTTTGGTTGGAAGGAAAACCCGCATACAAACGGCCCTCCATGGCACATGGTTCCCACCCCTGCTCTAGATTGTAGTTGAAACAGTTAAGTGTTGCATATCTTGCAACAGTCAGGCCTATGAACACAAAACGTAGCTCAGTTTATTCTTATGCTGCACTTTAATGCACCAAGCTGGTACTCTGTACTTAAAAAAAATAAATAAAAATAAATTAATTAATTAAAACTCCCTTAGGGCTTTAAATATGATCTGAACAATATCTGGTCTGTTGTCATAAAATTGTCTTAAAATGTGATGAAAGTGGAGTGTTGCATAGCTATCATTCCTATCTGTGCTAAATTTGGTGCAAATCGGCAAGAAAAGAAAAAAACAAATACATTTAAAAAAGTCTTTTTTGGTCTTCATTCGGTCAGAAGAGCTGCAAGACCTTTGTGAAGCCTTTTCATAAAAATAGCTATTATTTCTATTATTTCTTACTAGTGGTGTTGTTAGTAGCTAGCTAGCCACTTTAAGCTCATTTGAATAGGATTTTGTTTATCAAAGCTGCTGAAGTGAGCACAGATCTTTTACTCATGAATCACTGGAGTGAAAGTGAGAGTGAATTTCTGGAGTAAATATTGGGCACATCTTGACCTTAGTGCTCGTCTTGCCTTTTATTGCAGATGGCCTCCCACACAGCAGCCATTCTGCCAATGCCACAAGGTTTCCATATAGATGATTCTTGCAGATACAAAAAAGTTCATTTCAATATGACCAACACAAAGCATTAAGTTATTCACAGGGTATATTTCAGCATGCAGGGAATATTTCCTTCTTGACCTCCACTATGATAGCTGAAAAGTTGAGCAGCAGTCATTTCAGAATATGGTTCCTCATAAAAGGAGTCCCCTGCCCCTGTGCATTAGCATGTCAATGATTTCCTTACCCTGACTCTTTTCTACGTTGAGGGAACGTTGATACAAAAAGTAGGTCACTTATTCCTCGATTCTGCAAGTCGCTTCAACCGGTAAACACAATCCTCCCACAAAAGCCACAGCCCTCTCTGTGTACTATATGACTAAAGCATCTCAGATCAAGTGAAGGATGACAAAAGGCAGGAAACAAAGAAAGACGTTTCACTCCAACATATCAAGGGAGTTGCTTTGTTTACCTGTGTGGGCTTATTACTCAATGGTAGGTAAAGCATACACACAACAATAGGCCCAATAAAAATACACTGGGAAGTTGTGCTTTATTCTCAGCAAGTAGCATCCTCCTCACTGTCTTTTGAAAAGTGTAATTAATGCATGCAGAGTTTGTTTATACAAAGGTCTATTTATCTGTTTTTTCTGGCCTGTGTGTTAGTTTTTATTCTCCCTTAGTTCTCTGGAGGTTTGAATAATTGAAGTGATTTGTATTCTCTTAAAGGAGGTAAAGAAAGGACCTGGGGGAATGGCTGAGATTGAAAATACAGAGGGCCTAAAGTTTATCTTCATTCGCCTGCTTAAACACCCCTTTTACTGTTGAATATCTCTTCTGAGATTTTAATATGGAGGGAAACAAAGGGGAGAGAATAAAGCATTGTAACTGACATGTTTTTCAAGAGTGTGAATGATAAAAAGGAATAATAAACATTTGTTTTAAAAATAAATATACGCCTTTTCTTTTAACTCTAAATATAGTTATGTTTTTTTGATGTATTAGGCTGTATATCATTAACTGCCTGCAAACCACTCTGTGCGCCCAAGCTAAAATGTTGGCAGAGACAGTGTTATTCAAATCGTGCTCAGCGCTTCGACAGCGTTTTGAAAGGTTAAACGTAGGCTGTCCAAATGTTAAAAGCACAAAAATATTGCTCGCTGCAGCGTGCAACATTAAAAGCACCAAAACAGATGAGAGCGCCCACACAAACAGGCTTCAAGGCAAGAACTGTGGCAGTAACATGCAGGTAATCGCCATAATGTGTCGCAGCCTTGATCAAAGGATGCTCATGCTGATAAGACGTGGTCATTTGGTGGCAAAGTGCGGCAACTTAAAACCAAAATGAAAATGCAGTTTATTACACATTCATAATCAGAGCCGTTGACTTTTAGATGAACTATAATGTAGTGTTTCCCTTTTAATCGATGAATTTGGTGGTTAATGCTTTATTGTATCTTGGGATCAGTTTACCAAGATTTGTGCTCTGTGAGATCTGTGATCTCTTCAGAGATCTGGAGAAATTCTGCCCACACAGACACCAACTAAATATAGACTGGAAATTATTAGTAAATTTGTATTATTACTTTTTTCCTGTACCCTGTGTCAGAGATGTGCATGTGCCAGTGTGTTTGTCCGAGGAGCCAGAAGCTCTGTCAAATATTGTCTTCTCATTTACCATTTTGAATTTTTGAAAAGACTGGTTTATATCTAAAATTTTCATCAAGCCTATCTGCCTTAAGATACCAGGATATTTATACAGAATCCCCCGAGAACACTGGTCCTGTTCGACCCAATGAGCCTTTATCTATATCACTCTGAAAGAACTATCGACATTTTAGGAAAATCCAAATGATGCACCAAGCAAACAGTCTTACTGTATGCTGGCAATTTAATAGCTTATGTTTACAAACCAGTAAAAGATGTGTCTGATATTCTTTAGCAATTCTCTGCTACTGCCTGTACTGAAGCTTGATTCTGAATTTTAAAAATCTGGGTATGATTGGCACTTGCAAACTTCAATCAAAAAGATAATGAAGACAGACTTTAGTAGATGGAAAACCGTCTATGTTCCATCGAGGCCTTTTTCTTTTCTTTTAGGTTATTGTTTTTCAATCCTTCTTATCTGTTTAATGTCTACCAGGGTTCATGTCTGAATGATTTTTTTTTTTTTAGAAGAAGAACATTACAGAATGTTGTAAGGTGACAACCAATTTTAACTAAGCAATGCTACCAAGACACCAAGGTCAATGTGGAGTCTCTCATCCTAATTTCACGTTACGACTGAGCAACAAATATACAGAAAATAGTAAACAGGGCCAAGTTTGCTCAAGTAATCACATACAAAAATGAGATGGGTCCTGTTTCCCATTTCGATCAGTGCAAACTAATAAACAACCATTCTTCCCAAGACAATGTTTATCCAACCCAGCAGTATCTACGCCAGTGGAAAAACTGACACAACTGTGCAAAATCTGGCTTCCCAGGATCCTAACTGATATCCCTGCGAGACAGTCACCATGAGGCAACCCTGATCCCAGCCAGATCCAATCAACTCCGTTGCAGCACTAAACTTTTCAACATCAAATGAATGGATGTAATGTCAGAGGACCAGATTCAGTTGAAAATGTTCATCGTGCTCAATTAAAGATATAACAATATATCAATGTTACATAAAACCCTTTGAAAAATGCATCATGTGTACCACATAGCTGCAGTGGATGTGAAGACAATACCAGGAGATCTTACATGTTTTGGATAAACCCTCAACTGGCATAGATGAAATATTCCAATTGTTATTAGAATCCATCTGTGCAAATTTACACACCAATGCCCGGCTAGACAAACAACAACGTAACTATCGTCAAACTCTTTCAGCACGCGGGCTGAATCCAAATGGATCGGTATTCACCTCACCCTTCAAATTCATGATTCAAGATAAACTTTGTTGTCTCACACAGTGAGGAATTTGTTCAAGGCCATTCGCCAATGCTGTTGCCACAACACAGAACATACAATACAACACATTAACAACTGCACAGTAGATATGTGCATCCATACCATTCAAGGTGCCAAAGAGTGCAAAAACCGTGTGTGTGTGTGTGTGTGTGTGTGTGTGTGCGTGTGTGTGAACAAGGCAGGTTAAAGCTGCATTAACCTTAAATTTGTTGCAAGATGTGTTTTCTTTTCGGTGGAAAGTGTCTATTCTTTCATTGTAGAAAAAAAACAACTATTTTCTTCACAAAAAAATCATTCAAGTTGATCCATTTTTTATCAATGTTTGAATGAGGTCATTTTTGACAAATAGCTGAGAAAAAAATGTATTGATGTGATTTTCAAGAAGAAAGTGATGGATATTTGTATTTATTCTATTTGGGTTTTTTTACTCTCCCCATATGTTTCCTTTGATTACAAACTATAAAAATAATTGACCTGGCAGAGCTGAAAAATCTCCCTGCACAACCACAGCATCAGTGCTCCTAAATCAGCCTGGTGCAGCCCCACAGGCCCCCTGAAGAAGCACAACATCAGCCTGTCTGCTGTGTCTTCCAGTTTAGAGTGTCTTCTTCATTGTTTTGGACTTAGATGATATTCCTTTATAAGGTGCACAATAGCGCCCCTTTTTTGTATGGCAGTAATGACACAGACAGATAGAAAACCTCATCGATAGTTTTCACAACACTGCGGTTCAGGTCTAGTGTAGGTGTACGCAAGAAACCCCTTGATTAATATAGGAGCCATGACATCGATGGCTGCAAATGTCAAAATGTCTCATTCATCATAATTATTGACATAATCTTGGTTGGCCAGTAAATGAGAAACGTGCCTATAGATATGACTGGAGAAAGAGTTGCGCTTCAACAAAACGGCTTTTCAGAGCAGAGTTAAACCAAACTCTTCATACGAATTGGGAAAGCTCGCAAGAAACACTTGCATTGGTTGCACATCTTATTTCCAAAATTCAAGGATAAAATATTCACAGTTCACAAGACGTAGTAAGTAGTGAGTATTTTATCCTTGAAGATGTGCAACCAATGCAAGAGTTTTCTGCAAGCTTTCTTTTATACTTCTTCGTTCACTATGCATAGAGATTGAGGTCTCTATCATCTGTACACTTTTATCTCATTGCTAGGGCCTGAGCCTGAAGGTACTTCAGGCTCAGGCCCTATTATGTTTTTCTTCTTTTTTTTGCATTGACAAAGGCATGAAAAAAATATACAAACCTATGAGGACATTTTTCCCCCCCTGTATTATTAAACATTATGGTTTAATGGCCTTTAAATCATTGTGCATAACACTGAGCTGACGGTTCATAAGAAAAAACACTGCCCTTCCATCAGTTTCTTCTAATATTTTTTTTTCACACGAGCTCAAGGACATTAATAATTGCAAAAATACTATGTGTCCTACTGAATGCGAACATTTAGCAGCTTATAAAGTGCTGTTTTCATTTCTCGCTGCAGAAGCTGTAGCGTCAAGTCGCAAACCACAAACCGACTGTGCAATGGCATGAAAACCATTAGGTTTGCAGCACAGTCATTGACTGTCACAATGATTAATTCTTGAATAACATACTGCACAGGTGTGCTCACTTGATGGAGCGTCATCACGGCAACTGCTTCACCAAGCTTCACACTCAGCAAACAACAGAGGTACCGTAGCAACTGCATTTGTAGACTTGAGGAAAATATAATATTCATGATGAAAGTGTGGTGGGTAAACGACTACTGTAAACTTAAAGATAAAAAACCCCTTGATATTCAATTGTATTAATATCCCTGTTTATTAATTATTAGCAAAGGGGCCTCCTCTGGCACAAAACTAAATCCACAAGTGGATTGTAATTCTCAATAAGTGAACAACGGAATTCATGACTGTGTGCATTTAGGGCAGTTCAGCTTCATTTGCTATTTCGAGGCTGCACAAGAGCAAAAACCACTTTCCACGGCGAAGAAAGGCAGTCATTGGACACCTAAACTTTCATTGTGTTTTTTCGGGTGTGGCATCACTCAAACCAATCCCTTACAAGCACAAGTTGCACCAGGTCTTTGCATGTTGATATTACAGCGGCACATGCATTTCAACACAGAAGGGGATATCACTTTAAGAATACATAATACAGACATTATAGATACATACTCAGTCATACATTTGTGTTTGACAGTTTATCCAAGATCTGATCACTGAGATAGAAGTTCTGGTGAGGAGGCTCTGGTGGGGAACATCAAACTTCCCTTTCCTTGATCACATCAACCAGCTCTGACTGGGTGATCCCAAGGTGTTCTCAGCCCAGCTTGGAGTTATAGGGCCTCCACCTGGGCCTAGGTCTCACCCACAACATCCTCCCAGCTGGATGTGTCTGGAACACTTCACAAGGTTGGCGCTCAGCTTGCATCCTGAATAGATGTCCAAACTACCTGAACTGGCTCCAGCAGCAGCTCGACTTTGATTCCCTCACAGATAACACCTCACCTTACCCCATTCCCCATCTCAGTCGCTTATACCTTTGATGATACTAGTGGCGAGGACACTGCATGAGATTCATTTAGCAAATTATGGTCCCATGTCTGGCACGGCTACCTTGTAATTTACATGTGGCTACCATAGAAGTCAGAAAAAGTTATTCTTCTCCACACACAGTGTATTTCTGCAAGCATGTATGCTCGCTCTCTCCCGCTGAGATCTACGGGGTTTCTGCTGATGACATGCCTCCTGAACAAAGCTACAGCACTGTAAAGACATCACCTCAATGACTGAGGAGAGCATCCCAACTCTGACTGTGCATACTCTACAGTAAGGCTCTTCAGGGAGGAGGAATTCGGGGATGCTCATCTTTGTCTTATCATCAGGGATATTTTGTCATTAATGCAATATAACACATACACGCAAACACGCGCGCGCACACACACACACATACACACTTTTCCTCTCTCTCTTGTGCTTGAATGATAACTCTTTTTGAGCAATGATGTGCTTTCAGTCAATCTGATTTCTATTGATGAGCACTCATCACAGAACAAAATAGACACCACAGATGGTGCTGTGTGTATTTCTGTGAGCGTATCCAACACACACACACACACACACACACACACACACACACACACACACACACACACTCGCAGTCCTTCATCCACAGTCATTTGAGTGTTTTCATTGCTTTCATCTCTGACCCACCACAGTAAATGGGAAAAATTAAACCTTCATATTTCACAGGCTTTCATGTTTCAACAGTGTTTGATTTGCTTCAGAGTATTTGGTTTTGCAATATGGCTGGTCTCGACAGCAGGCAGGCGATGGGCACCTGTGACCAGTTATGAGGACTCAGAATGACTTTACAGCTGTCTCAAGACCTTGAGTCCTCCCTCAGCTGTTACACAAAGGTGCTTCTATTGTATTGAATCCTGTGAGATTATGTTGCCTGTCGCTTACAACACAAAGTGCTCAAAAAGTCTATAAACTGGAACTGCACAGACTTATTTGGAATATCAAACTTTTTCTTAACAGTTGCTTGAACACTTAACTTTAGGATAATACATATTTAGTAAAACCTGAAGCTCAGTTACACACAACTGAAAGCACATTTTCAGCCTCACACCTTTTGCAAAACACAAAACACACCATTAGACACAGAAATGTAACATGCTATCACTTCTACAGGATTTTAAGCATGGTTTTCAACTCAGAAACCATTTTGAGATATCAACAACAAATGCCAGAGATCAGATACAAAAAGAGTTTTTGTCACTTTGTGTGAAATATTCACAATCTAATCAGAATCAAGACACTTGCTGATGCATCTCATATCCCCAACAAATATCTAGCATGCCAAATACCCAGACCTGTCACTGAGTCTGAATTGTGTAACCAGCAGTGAGAGCCCTGATGAGCTACAGCCAATGAGAGCACAGGATGGGAGGAAACTGGGGTGGGGGGATGGGTGCACAAAAAGTGAACAAGGACTGCAAATAAAAACTTACCAACAGCTCCCACTTGAGCACAGAAACCTCACGTTCATCACATCTCCACAACCCAGACTTATTTTCTGCTATTTTTTAAATAATTTTTGTGGTTCAAGTCTAACCAGTTCCATGGTTCACATCTGCTTCTGCATGTGATCATGTGACCTGAGATCATGTTAGGTGTGACACTTTGTGACACTGCGCCCAATCATTTCATTAGTAACCTGTGTAATGTGCCATTCTTTTAAAACCTTGGAGCGTGAATATGTTTGGGTAGAGACAAGACAATCTGGGAAAATTAATTCTTGTGTCAACTCTTATGTGTGTTTTGGTGTCAAAACCTAGTTTGGAGATCAAACAGCAATGTGTATCTGGTTGAAAGAATTGCATATCAAGGATGCATTTGTTTGACACATGGTGACAAAATTGAATTTTTAAATTTTTATAAATTAGTGAATAGTTTTGTACAAGCAAAAACATATATGCAAAAGCCTTACTGAAGAAAGTTTGAGGCTGATACAAAGTACTCAAGTAGTAATTTCAATCTTCCAATTATCTTGACAACCACAAGAAACTTTGTTTTGAATTTTCATAGTATGTACATCCATCCATCCATTGTCTTCCGCTTGTTCCTATTAAGGGTCGCGGGGGGGGGGGGGGGGGGGGGGGGCTGGAGCCTATCCCAGCAGCTACGGGCGAGAGGCAGGGTTCACCCTGGACAGGTCACCAGTCCATTGCTGGGCCAACATATAGAGACGAACAATCATTCACACTCACATTCACACCTACGGTCAATTTAGAGTATCAATCAGCCTCGTCCCTCTTGATGTCTTTGGACTGTGGAGGAAGCTGGAGTACCAGAGAGAACCCAGCAGGAACAGGGAGAACATGGAGACTCACACAGAAAGATCCTGTGCTGGAGCAGGGGCTTGAACCTTCTTGCTGTGAGGCCACAGTGCTGACCACTGCTCCACCGTGCTGCCTAGTATGTCTATGTTATAAAAAAAATTACATATATATGGTGGCACAGCCCTGCTGCGACGCCTCACTCTCACTTGCCTCCATTGGGTCAACGTACTGCTCAAGTTTAGCGTACATACACAACAAATGTGTTGTTAAATTCTGAAGTGTACCATTATTACTTTCATATATATATATATATATATATATATATATATATATATATATATATATATATATATATATATATATAAATGTATTTATTAATTAATTTACAGACCACTTCGCAGCATTACATTCACCTGAAATCTTCATTGAGGTAGGGCACTGATAAACCCAACAGTCAAGGGCCCATGACATTCTCTGAGCACATATTCTAAGCTACTGTACTGGAGCTCCCAGGAAAAAAAAAAAAAAAGAAATTAGATAATTGTAATATTACAGCATTTAAATGTTTCTCCGCCAAATAAAACAATGATACATTTATTTCCAATCAAGTCACGCACAATCTGTGTCAGAGGCCAAGGAAAGGAAAGAATGACAAATGAGTAATTCATTTTCAAGACAGAGCATAATTTGCTGTTCTTCATGTGTTGGTAAACTCATGTTGTTGTTTGGATTCAATTACTAATCAGGTCAAAAGCGCATCACAAGTAATTAGTCCTGTATATGAATAGATTATTTAATATATCAGTGTAATTTCGTCAAGTGCGCGATGGCTAGTCATGAGGTTGATAGATCTGGAGAGAATTGTATCTACCCTTAATTACAGTGGCATTAAATGTCAGAAAAGATTCATATTTCTCACTCTGCTATTTTTTTTCCTGATGCATTCATTTATGAAGGTTTGTGGAAAAAAAGAGCACTGTTTAATATTTGTGTTTCAAATGTAACTCCCCTTAAAAAGAGAGGAAACAAAACAAAAATGACAGCATTATGGTCCATTCAAACTTGATCAAACACATCTCTCCGAGGGAGGTCATTTGTAAGTTCAGCTGCCACAATGATCTTAATGATTTGAATCCAGTCCAGAGTATGCATTTGGCTAATTTCTCTCCCCACCACAGGAACAATTCCAGCCACAGTTAGCTGTTGTTTTTCAGTTGATTCACTGGTGCTTAATGTCTTGTCTGCCATCATGTCCTTGAATGAAACATATGTGTTTGCGAAGGTGACATTTCGTGCTAATACCAACATACAGTACAGGGCAGACTCCAAGAGGATCTTTTTTTAATATATATTCGACAAATTTTAACAATTATTTTATTTCTCATAAGTTTGTTCTCACCCTCTATGAGGTCCTTTACAGCTTTACTACTTATTCAAATTTCAAGCAAAAAAAAAAATAGAAATGGAGGCAAAGTAAACCATACTGTGCCAAAAACAACTGATCATATAAAATCCAGGAATAAACATAATTGACCCGACTAAAAAGGTATCTCTGCAGCCAGATTTGGGCTCTCTGACCTTGCGTCAGATCATAATTTTAGGTTTCACCTGGTCTTGTTTGTCAAATCCCTCTTTTGTTTTTTTTTAGCAGTCTTACTTGCTGGTCATGTGCTTAGCCTCATTATTAGTTTAATAAGGTTGTTTTTTTTCTCTGATAAACTCCATCCACCCCTGGACAGGTCGCCGGTCCGTTGCAGGGCCAACACATAGAGACAGACAACCATTCACACTCACAGTCACACCTACGGTCAATTTAGACTCTAATTGGGGACTAGGCTGATTGATACTCTAAATTTTAGAGTATCAATCAGCCTCGTCCCCTCTTGATGTCTTTGGACTGTGGAGGAAGCTGGAGTACCAGAGAGAACCCACACAGGAACAGGGAGAACATGGAGACTCCACCCAGAAAGATCCTGTGCCCGAGCCGGGGCTTCAATCTGATAAACTCATGCTGCTGATAATATAAGATGATGTGACAGCTCTGGTGCAGCCTAGAGGCTCTCATTGTTTATTAATATGATTCAGGTATCCCCGTGAACAAGCATCAGTGCCTATAGGTTGAACTTCAAGTAAGACCACCTGGACGAATATGTTAAGTAATCAAGCACATTCTAATGAAACTGGTTGTTAAGCCTAGCAAGTGACCTCTCAATGACCTTGGTGCAGGATTAGTGTGTGTGCATGTGTTTATGGGGCTTTGGTTAGCTCGATAAGAATGTCAACTAAATAGGGTTCAATAAAACTGCTTGGAAAGTGCACATTTACCTGTACAGCTCTGCTGTGATAAATACCACAGCTAGCTGCAGAAAATTGGCTGCAAAGGACAGGGTGACTAATCCCCTCACAAAATGTTGTAAGGGCTTTTGTACATCTATGCATGCGTGTTTATGTTTGTGCTAGTGTGTGAAGGACTTACAGGTTGCTTGAATGAAATGAGAACTGTTCAATAATACATAAGGCTGTCTGCAAAACACTATTACCAAAGAATATGTTTTATGAACACCCCCGTAAATGGTTGAGCTGGATAATTTTGCGCTGCCATATATTTTGCAGATTTGACAAATTGCAGGCAGGAGTCAATATTGCATTTGGGTTCCATGCTTGGCTGCTTAATATATTCCCTTAATTCTAAAAACATTGAAAGGAGACTAAGAAAAAAAAGGTCTATATATATATATATATATATATATATATATATATATATATATATATATATATATATATATATATATATATATATATATATATACTTTTTTGTATTATATTACATTATTGTCCTGGTTTGTAATCTATGAGGTCATTATTGGCATCCTGCACATCCAGTATAACTGCGAGTTGGGGTCACGGGGAGGAGGCTGGAGCCTATCCGAGCAGCCTTCGGGCAAGAGGTGGGATTCACCCTGGTCACCAGTCCATCACAGGGCCAACACATAGAGACAGACAACCATTCACACTCACATTCACACCTACGGTCAATTTAGAGTATCAATCAGCCTCGTCCCCTCTTGATGTCTTTGGACTGTGGAGGAAGCTGGAGTACCAGAGAGAACCCAGCAGGAACAGGGAGAACATGGAGACTCCACACAGGAAGATCCTGTGCTGGAGCTGGGGCTTGAATCGAGAACCTTCTTGCTGTGAGGCCACAGTGCTGACCACTGCACCACCGTGCTGCCTGTTCATACTGTCTCCCTGTTTTTAAACTAATTGTTAACTTTGTTGAACAATATTACATCATGCAGTGATCAATACATCTAACAAAGAAGCTGTATTGAGATAGTAAGAGGTTGTCTATGTTGTCAGGAATTTGAGAGGCTAAAATCTGAAGCTCCCTGTCCATCAGGGGTTGGTTGAGACAATAAAACCACTTTGGTCACTTCATTAATGCCTGGCAGCTGGAATTTTGAATGTCATAAAGTGGAAGTTGTTTCTGGTTGGCCTCAGTCAAACTGATATACAGACAGGAGAACCTAGCAGGGGTTCTCTAGAATACCTCTGAATACACAAGTGCTGGTGTTCAAGTTTCACTCTAGCGGTCGGTTCAGAATCTCCAAAGCTAACATGTACTAAAATCACTCTCGGGATTCCTTCGCATCCAAATCTGAATCTAGTGTAGTAAGGATAAAGAGATCATAATAATAGGAACATCACTATCAGTTTGATAAACAACTGAGATCATCATGTGCAGGTAATGTGCAACTGAGACACTGTGTCTGAATGAGCTTATTTGCCTCCAGCAGTTAGGAAGGGTGTCTTACAAACTGACATTTATTGGTTGGAGAGCTTCCCTGAAGTATTGCTGACTATTTTGTGAGGATAAAGTAGCCACATACATATTTGAAGGCTGCATGGAAGGAGCATGTTCATTTGTTCATGATTTTGCCCCATGAAAGCCCACTGATGACATTCAGCCCTACAATCTGCACACAATGTGCAGCACTGCTGGAGAGAGAACAGAGCAGCGTGACAGGCTGAGGGCAGTTTCTTCCAAATTGATTTGATTTCAAGGAATCTTGATGTCACAAATCCTGCCTGACTAGCTTCTGACTTTGCTCTCAGATATTTGACTCTGAGCTCTTTTGGTCTGTTTTCAGAATTATTAGACCACAATGCAATTATATGTTGAATAGATTAGAGCTGACATTCCAAGTACAAAGTACAGCTGTCAGATTCAGTTTCTTACAGTATTTTCAACAATCTTTAAAAAAAAAAATCCAGCAAGTACTGGATTTCCTCCTCAACATATTTGCAGCAAACCAAAGGATAAGCAGCGTAAACAAAGGAGAGAAAATTATCTTCAATAAAATTGGCAGGTTTCTATGAACACACTTGTGCTTCCCAGGAATCAGTCTGAACACTTCTGAAACAATGTTTTCTGTTGCCATTACAAAATACCAACCTTGACGCAGGATATCAAATAACTGGTGAGATTTTCCTGAAATTTCCTTTGCACGTTAGAAGTACACATCCACAAAAATGAATGATTTTGGTTTTACATCTCCTCAAAAACAAAGACAAACATGAGGATCACGCAAGCGTAAGAAAAAAATGAGCTGGATTGTTCTTGACAAATTCCCAGTGCATTACACCGATCCATCCTTTTCCAAATGATCTGTAAACACCCAGGTTGCAATCAAATGCAGATCTACAACTTTGAGTTTGCGATACTACGTTGAGTTTGATTAAAACTCCAGAAATGATTGCTCAGTGTTTCCTATTAGCCGATACAGAGTCTGCTTTAAGGAAAGTAATTTAAGATGTGCTTCTGCTGGCAGTGACTGAGCCTTGAGCGTTAAATAACTCCGGAGGTTGCAGAGACTCAAGGCTGCAGGTACCAGTGAGTTTATCCTTGAATAGTCGGGACTGAAAGAACATTTATCAGTGTCTCTGGCTGCTTCCCTTTCTTTTTTGGTCCATTCAATTGGGTTTGTTTACGAATCATTTGGATAAAATGTTTCAATAAGTTGTCTTTTCTTATACATTTCTTATTAAAAGTTTGATTCTGGTAAATTTCTCATGACCTCTCTTAGTATTTAAATTCAGTGGTCCAGGCAGTTCACTTAGCTGAACTCACATGAATTTTGTAGCACACAGCGACAATGATGTCAACTCCCTGCCTGACAAAAAGTGCCGAACACTGCCCATCACTTTGAGCAAATAAAGAAAATGTGTTTCAGAGTTTCTTTATCAGTGTACACTAAGCCTCAATTCTCAAATCACCAAGAGGTCAAGGCTGTACTCCCAGATTCAGGGGGTGCACATGGTTAAGGTAGCAAGGACTTCTAAATAGCCACCAGCCTTTGCTTCCTGTCAGTGAGACTAACTTGAGGGTTAAAAAAAAATCCTATTGTATAGAAAGAAAATTTGTGCCTCAGTGGGCTGAACCAGTTTTAGGATATAAATGTGTTAGAGCTACTACATACAAAATATAACATTAATGCCACCATATTTATCCAAACTATCTACAGTACGCTGTGTTACTGGTGAACAGAATCTTATCAGGATATCACCTTATCATTGTTCATGTCTTTGGTCATTGCAGTTTATTACAGCTTAACTCCTATTTCCATACTGTATCACTCTGCTGTGGCCGGTATTAGGGTTAATGCTGAGAGGAAAAAAACAAACAAACAAAAAAAAACAAGAAAAATAAAGGAAACGCTTTTGATGCTTTTGGATCATCTGCACAAACATTTGGCTTGTCTGCAGCCTGTCTAACTGCTTGTGTTCTTTTATCTTTTGGACTTGGTGATGAGACTCATAATTTTGTGGGTACAATTTTACAACCAAAACCACAAAAAAAAGACCAAAGTTGCATTAAAAATAAAGTTTCTAAAGCTGGGATTAAAAGCACTGAGTGAGAGTGAGTGTTGATTTGGAGGTAGCTTCACCAGTGTCAGATCTGTTGCCTCTTACCAGCCTTTGGCTTCTCAAATAAGACGACAGTCTGTCTCGTTTGGTTCCCATTCCTGTGCAGCCCTCAGTGCACTGATGTCTCCTAACAAGACTTCAGAGCACTGAAGCTCCACTTTTTCAAACAGTTATCTCTGCTGTCGTTTGGAGCTGTCGGCAAGTGAAGGCGCTAAGTCCAGCTTTCATCACAGGATTCCAGATATTTTGTGTTCACTCTTGCTGCCTGCTTCATTCACGCTTTTTTCAGCTTCAGAGAGTTGGTCAGCAGTGGGAGCTCCTCAGCAGGACAGTGGCCTAGTAGCTATGTTGGTCACACATGGCTGTGTTCACTTGATGGGAGTTTACTGCCTTGAAAATGCCAAGCAACATGTCACAGCTAACCTTTACACTGTGTGTGTGTGTGTGTGTGTGTGTGTGTGTGTGTGTGACAAAAAACAACAAGCTTTCTTTACAGCCTCTTGGGAAAACAAAGTCACACAGAGAGGAACAAAGGATTGCTTGGGTCTCTGATGGTAACCTCTGTTCATGAAAGAACACATCTTTGGCAGGCTTTATATTTCATATTTGTAACTTTTATTTATCCTTCAAACATTTTGCTTTTTGAAAGCTTATTTTAGTTGTACATCTTCATTTTCTTGTGGCATTTTTTTTTTTATCCAAAGCCAAAAACACCCTTTGAATTTTTTTTAATCAATAGCCACTGTAAGAACACCCCAACACACACACGCACACACACACACACACACACACACACACACACACACACACACACACACACAAGCAGTAAGAAATGCAGAAATTTTGTCATTTCACTTTGTGTATGCTCTCAAGGCTGTTTATAATGGCAATAGATGTGGAAATGTCAGGGAACAAACATGTTAAAGTGTCTTTCTTGTATAGACTATTCTTGTGAAATGCCTGTGTGTTTGTGCAGTTCTCCTGTCCTTCAGTTATGTTTTGTATGGGGGGTAAATACATTCCAATGACATAAACAATCCAAAAAATGAAATAGTGTTATCACTTACAATATACCTAGCATGGTATTGCAGTAGTTTTAATGATTTTCTACCTGCACATCCCTAAAACTGTTCTTGCCACCTGTTGTTACATCATTTGTTGATTTTCGTAGTTTTCTTTCAGCCTGTAACTGCATGGCAGTAGCTCCAGAAACATTCAGTCTCAGTACAATATGTGTAAAAAACGTAATGTTTTCATTCGCAATTTTATTGATTAAAAATATGTATCATCATTTGGATCTGGATGAATTTTCCTTTGCAAGACCATCTTTCCCTTCTGTATTTCCAATGCCATATTTGTATTTATTAGTGCCAAAGCTAAGAACTCAACTCAACCTCAGGACCCTTTGCAAAGTGATTATGCTTTGCTAGAGTTCATTAAATATCCGTGGGTTCCAGATTCTCCATGAAGATGTCTCCTTTTCAATTTTTTTTTCTTTATATTCCCTCACCTGGTCTTTTTTATTATTATTATCATTAGCATTTCCAGGTGCAAGTAATATTTAATGAACCAGTAATTAAAAGTGTGTGTGCTATGCTGCTGTACTGTAATTGCAGGAACAGAAATACCACAATAACTGGATCTATTTTGCTCTGTCTTAATTTTTGATAGAAACAAGACAGGAATCTGAAACAGAAATTCAATTGTTATTTCTGTCTTGTTGAAACGATCTTGGTAAGCCTGCAGAACTAAGCCACACTATCATCACGTCTGTTATGTCCATGGGCTTCTGTAGCTGCCTTTGACCTCTACCCTCCTTGCAGAGGCGATTTGTGCTTGGAACGAAAACAATTTCCCAATGAGGTTTAATGAAGTATCTTGCAAGTCTATCTGTCTACCTTGGAACTGAGGGACAGGTTGGACACATCTTCCGGAGGGTAAAATATCACTGATGAAATAATGTGCTTATTTTCTCTTCAAGGCAGACTCTTTTTGAAAGTGGATCAAATAAACACAGACCGTGTCTAATTTATATCGAATTATACTGCAATTATGGAAATTTGAGGGGTCTACTGTGAGTCTGACAAAACATAACTGGAATGAGAGAAAACAAATAATAATTCAACAAAAATGAGTCTCAAACCAATTTTGAACAAATTGCTGAAACAGCATTTGCAGCATCTTCATGCTAAGATTCCCCATCAACTTCTGTGATTAGCGATGTTCCTGACGGTGTTGTTAAACATAAAGGAACTGTATTCATTCTTACCATTCAATTTTGAATCTGCCGAATCCCTGAACACAGCTACATGAAGCGACTGATCAATATCTTTGGCAGGTACTTCTAGAGAAAGTTAGGTAAATGAAGTTTCCACAATATTCTTCTCATTGGAAGAAAAGGAATTGAGCATAGAACTGCCATACCATCAAACACAAAAAAAATAAAAGAACCAAATCAATTACTAATCAGTTACTTCTGTAAATGTAATGTAATTGGGAAGATAATGTTAAACAAACTGGGAATATGTCCCAATATGGATAAGGAATATTTCCCTCTACTGGTTTGGAGCAAATCATGTAAACTACGTCATGTTGCGGGATGTCAGTATAGGCAACATTATGCATGACTGTGGCTGTAACAGTGTATAACAGGAAGAATTCTGAAAGAGGGAGGTCTGTAGGAGTGAAATGTTGCTGCTCAAGGATGAAGACAAAGTTTGTGACTATCTGCAAAGATGACCAAAGTAAAGCAGTTGATCAGAGCTTATTTGAAGAAGAGGTTCCCATCTTCCACCCATTTTGTTTCCTTTCTTAAAGCCAAAAACACCACAATTTAGTGTAAAAACCTTTTTTTTTTTTTTTTTGGTGAAGTTGAAGGCATTTCTTTAAAGCTTGCTACTTCCATCATAATGTGATACTTCAAAATGTGCATCAAAATACTGATGCAAATCTGATAAAAGTACTTGTGTTAGAAATGAACATCTCATTTACAAATGTGTCAAGTTTTCATTCGCTAAAAAAGAAGGAGAAAAACAGCCGGATTACTGCAAAAAGCCAGCTTTCAAAAGCAAGAACAAAAGTACAAAAATTAAATCTATTTTGCTTAAAAATAGCAAAATTATCTGCCAATGGAACAAGAAAATTTTGCTTGTCAAGACTTCCCAAAGCAAAGACAAAAACACTTGAAACAGGTGAAACAGTCTAACATTAAAAACTCCTTATTAAGAACTATCTTATCAGAAAAAATAAGCATATATCCCCCCATCTAAGATATGTCATCTTACTTAGATTTCAGTTTTTGTAGTCATAGTACACGTGGTTATATCTTGTATTAAAAGAACAACTGTGTTAAGATGAATGTGCTTCATTCACAAATAAGAATGAGGTCAAATCAGATTCAGCCCACAGCAGCTGGGGACAAAGCTGCGTGGTGCAAGCTTATCCTCATGTAGATGCTGCTTACTTTTAGAATAAAGACAGTATAATTAAGGATGTAGGACCCCTCACAACAAAAATGGGAAAACATCTCTTCATTTTTCTTATTTATTTGTGAATTTTCTCAGTAAAAAAAAAAATGAAATAAATAAATACAGCCCAGAATTAATGGGGACTTTGATTTAATTTATGTCACCTGCACTGCCACAATGATCACTGCTACCTTCATGAATGTTCTCTCCTAAGGGGCTGCACTGCTATAGAATGCTTTTAATAAAATATGCAATCCTCTTCACACACACACACACACACACACACACACACACACACACATGCCTGTACTTCTTAAACCACAACGCAGTGATACACAAATATAAATTATGAGAGTGCTTCTTTGAATTCTGATGCTGATGTTGGTGCCTGGATGACAGAGGGGGAGGAAGGCCAGTAAATTCTCCCTAAGCGCTCATAACCAAGCAACGCTGTCACATCAGACGAATGAGTGACTCCGTCCTAACTCATCCTGTCAGCCTCTTTAATGGGCTTTCGTGCGTGGCGTGCGTATGTGCGTCAGTTACCATCACTGCTTCTTGTGTGGATGCTCTTCTTAATCGATGGATGCATTTTCTATTATTGTTTATCCACACTCTTCTTAGTAAGGGAAAGGAAGTGATAGGGCCGTTAGTGCTCATTGAATATGTGTTTAGCTGCAGTGTATTACCTCAATAACACTGGCTCTTAACACAAATGCCTCGATTGTCAGAACAGCTCAGCTCAGCACCTGTTGACAGACATTTAGTAACATTAAATTATTCAATTATTAATTTGTAAATGACAACCTTTGTGTGCATTTTCTGTTCTGTATGTAAATCTGTTGCAACAAGTTATGGCTGCTCAGACAGTTGCTGGAAAGCAGGTTATGGTGAGCTGTTGATGTTATGGTATGCAAGCATTGAATTAATGTGCGTGTGTGTGTGTGTGTGTGTGTGTGTGTGCTCCATCACAGACAAGCTATTTAATATAGCTTTATGTAACATTAAACTTATTAGACCAGTTTGGTTTGGTGAGGGGGGGCGATGGGGCAGAGTTGGTCAGCTGTTTTTTTTTCCGCCGAGCCAAAGAGACCACAACATGTAAGCATTACAGAGTGGAACTGGAACGAGGCTGTCTTGGAAGAGCAGAGTAGAGAGTTGGGAGTAGCCATAAGACAATGTAGCTTAAAAAAAAGAAAATTGTGATAAACAATAATCTTCCTGTACATTTCAGTCCAAACACCAGTCTGACCTGGTAGACCTCTGCCAGTCAACTAGAGAAGAATTTATTTTCCTGAAGGAAAAAAAAAAAGTGTTCATACAACAGAGAGACATACTGCAGACAGACTGGTCATGTTATTAACAAGTTATCGTATTGACCTGTTAACAGTAAACATGGTGAGAAGTTAAAAAACTAACAAACAAACAAACATACAAAGTCCGACAAACCAGGAGGATTTACAAAGCATGAACCCAGAAGAAGTCAAAAGTAAAAGAAAAGGTCCCCGTTCGGAAACTTTCCACATTGTTGTCTCAGATAACAATCAGAGCCTTCCAACTGGCAAAAATAAAACCTTTCATGGACGCAATTTGATATGGAAAAATACATTCTGTCCTGATTACCTATTTTGATCAAAAATAGAGCCTGTGTTTGAAAATAATCAGGTTAATGCTAAAGATTCACCTGGAATATTATCACTTTTCATGCACCATTTAATGTTTACTATTTGTTTTCAATTGGAGTTGGAATTCCTCCATCCATCCAATTTCTTCCGCTTATCCAGATTAAGGGTTGCAGGGGGCTGGAGCCTATCCCAGCAGCTTTTGGGCAAGAGGTGGGGTTCACCCTGGACAGGTCACCAGTCAATCACAGGGCCGACACATAGAGACAGACAACCATTCACACTCACAGCCACGGCAACAGTCAATTTAGAGTCTGGATTAACCTGGTCCCTCTTGATGTCTTTGGACTGTGGAGGAAGCTGGAGTACCAGAGAGAACCCAGCAGGAACAGGGAGAACATGGAGACTCCACCCAGAAAGATCCTTCTTGCTGTGAAGCGACAGTGCTAACCACTGCACCACCGTGCCACCAGTTGGAATTCAAATAAAAGTATATTAGATATGATTTGATGATGATTGGATTTAGTTTGAATGGGAGGCATGGCACAGAGTAAGAGTGGCCATTTAGCAACAAGGGGTCGCTGGTTCAATCCTCACTCTGGTGACCATGTCAAAGTATCCTGGAGCAAGATACTGAGGCCCTAATTGCTCCCGATGGCCCTATGATGGACTGGTGACCCGTCCAGTGTGTACCCCACCTCTTGCCCAATGTCAGCCGGGATAGGCTCTAGTCCCTGCGACCCTTAACGGATAAGCTATGTAGGAAATGGATGGATTGGTCGATTTAGTTTGGATTTAGAAGTTTGAACTCAAAGTGACGCCACACTCAATTTGACCATGCTCCAATAGAAATGGGGTAAAAAAAGTAAAAAATACACAGCTATTAGCCACAACAGTTGATAATGACACACTGTGTGGTATTTGACACATACAAACATTGTAACAAAGTACTACAGTTAAATATGTATTGCACTGTGTGCACAATTAATTTATTGTGAAATAATTACTCATAAAATGCTAAAAAAAAATCTGTGTGTTTCAAAGTGCTCATGCAACTGATGCACGGAGCAGCAGATTAGAATTGCGATCTCAAGGTTAGTCAAGTATGTGACCATAGTGGCAGATCCACTTCCAGTTCTGACTGGGAACACAGAAATTTCAAGTTAGTATGAAAAATTTGTTTGAAAATAGAGGCTTTCTTTTCTATTCTATTATCGATTATTATCTACTATCCTGCTTTTGTTGCTTCAATATAGAAATCAATACAAAATCATGGATATTGTGCTGTGCAGTAAGTAATATGATGTCATTACACACATTCTTTCAGCAACACTAAAGTTGGCTGATTCTTGCTTTTCTCTTTAAAGCACAAGCATAAATTGTGCTTTATCTGAAAGAGTGCAACACGTGATAATGTGTGTGTGTGTGTGTGTGTGTGTGTGTGTGTTTATTTGTGTGTGGAGGAAGCAGAGGTGCAGACAACCTTCATCTAAAAGGAAAAGCACATCCTCTACTTCCTGAAAGGCTGGGTGTTCCCTGGCAGAACAAAACGCTCAACGGCAAATTGACTTCATAATTCATTTGTCTGCGAGGTACTTCTGAGGGCTCCTTTGAACTAGCGGAGGCACAGATGGCCTGACTTATAATACATGTACACACACTCACTCACACATAAACAAGTGCAGGTGTACTTAAACTTAATCACTATCCAATCCCACACAGACACACAGAGATGTGTGAGACATAGCTGAATCCATGCCATATGGACGAACACAGGCTCCTGTTTCACACCGATCTCACTGCAGCCTTTTGTGTGATAGTGTGTAAATGAGATTGTGTGCGTGTGTGTATGTCAGATATTCATTAACACTCCCCTATAAGAGCACAACCTTACAAGTGGTAAGCCAATGCAAAACATATGGTGACACTACACCCACAGATTCTTGCACACAGACAGACAGGGATATTAACACCTGACACATACATATGCACCTAAATTATGTGAGCTCAACAGAATACTATAGTTGCCTCCAAAATGTTATATCTATTTATAGATGTGCAATCTCATATAGCATTCATTGCTTAAATGGAACCTCACCCAAAATATACCTTCGGAGGAGATATATAGTACACACAGTGATATCAGCTCCTTTTCTGGCAGGCTATTTGAGGTCAATGTCTGAAGTAGTTATTTCTGAAACTTTTTTTTTTTTCCCTCATCGCCTTGCGTCTCCGAGCTCATTTGCTACGCCTCCTAACAAACTGTCACTGTGCTTTGTCAGTCAGCTTCAACAGAGCTCTCCCATCGCACTTGCAGCCTCTGCAAATGAAATTTCTACCTACAGCAAGTTCTCCTCCTGGAACCGTCACCTTATCGTGGTGGAGGAGTTTGAGTGCCCTATTGACCCTAGGAGCTATGCTGTTGGGGGCAATTTGCCCCTGGTAGGGTCACCCAAGGCAGACTGGTCCTAGGCGAAGGGCCAGACAAAGAACGGTTCAACAGACCCCCTCATGGAAAAGACATCTGGGCCCCGCCCTGGAGCCAGAACTGGGGTGGGGGCTCGAAGGCGAGCGCCTGGTGGCCGGGCCTTGGTTCGTGGGGCCTGGCCGGGCCCAGCCCGAAAAGGAGACACGGGCACGTCCTCCCTTGGACTCACCACCCATAGGGGGAACTGGAGGGGTCCGGTGAAGTGTGGTTTGGGTGGCAGTTCCAGGCGGGTGCCTCGGCTGTCTGAACCATGGACATGGACACTGGCTTTTGGGACATGGAATGTTACCTCTCTGGCAGGGAAGGAGCTGGAGCTGGTGGAAGAGGTTGAGCGTTACCGGCTAGATATAGTCGGCCTCACCTCGACACATAGCTCTGGGTCCGGAACCCGAGTCCTTGAGAGGGGTTGGACTTTCTCTTTTGCTGGAGTTGCTCCAGGTGAGAGGCGGAGGGCAGGGGTGGGCTTTTTGGTTGCCCCTAGAATCTCTGCCTGTACGTTGGGGTTTACCCCGGTGGACGAAAGGGTTGCTTCCCTGCGCCTTCGGGTCGGGGAACGGGTCCTGACGGTGTTCTGCGCGTATGCGCCAAAAACCAGTTCAGAGTACCCACCCTTTTTGGAGTCCTTGGGAAGGGTACTGGATGGTGCCCCGGCTGGGGACTCCATTGTCCTACTGGGAGACTTCAACGCTCACATGGGCAACGACAGCGTGACCTGGAAGGGCGTGATTGGGAGGAACGGCAGGCCCAACCTGAACCCGAGTGGTGTTCAGTTATTGGACTTCTGTGCAAACCGCAGTTTGTCCATAACTAACACCATATTCGAACATAAGGATGCCCACCAGTGCACATGGCACCAGGACATCCTAGGTCGCAGGTCTATGATTGAATTTATAGTCGTATCATTTGACCTGCGACCGCATGTTCTGGACACTCGGGTGAAGAGTGGAGCTGAGCTGTCAACTGATCACCATCTGGTGGTGAGTTGGATCAGATGGCAGGGGAAGACGCCGCCCAGACCCGGCAGGCCCAAACGAGTAGTGAGGGTTTGTTGGGAATGCCTGGCAGAAGAACCTGTCAGAACGATCTTTAACTCCCACCTCCGGCAGAGCTTTGATCACATCCCAGGGGCAACAGGGGACATTGAGTCCGTAACAACTTGTTTTTCTTTTTGATGTTGTGGTAGGAAAGAAGCATTCATTTACCAAGCAATTTCTTTCACAGTAGTCTTCCTAATGGTCTTGTTTAAAAGTGCCATACAATAAATAGCCAAATAAAATTTCCAATGAATGCAGCTCATACATTGATTACAGTTGGAGGCCTGCAGCGGACACACTTACCAACAGCGAATGGACACAGAATTGTACATTTGAGAGAACTGTCAGGAATTTTTTAAAAAAAATCAAGAGACTACTGTGTTGAAGATGCCCACATTTCATCCCTATGTTCGAGGCTAAAGTTTCCTTCCAGATTTTCCCCTGAAAATATATCCGTCATGCTTGAAACTGAACTGGGAAGGAGGAATATCAGAGTTCTCTGTTTAATCTGTGCAGAAACAGTTGTGATACTACACTGAGCACTTGAACTCCCTGAGCTGTACAGTATATGTTCGACAATCAGAGTTAGAAGTGAGGTGCCCTAATAAATGATGGAGTCAGATTGAGTGCAAGGATGAGAAGAAGGCGAGGGCCCAATAGATGCAGGTGAATCCCTGCTCCTCTTTGACTGACACCTGGGTGTATTTGCTGTTTCTATCTATCTAGCTATTCATTTAAATGAGCTCTCCACGCTCACTTTATAGTCTCTATCGTCTCTACTACTTCCCCGAACAAGTTGGGGTTCCTCAGCGGGGACTGAAGCTGCATTACTTGTCAGTAAACAGATGGGATCATTGCTTTGTACTGGAGCCCTGTTATCTCTGGCTGTGTGATAAGGAACTCCAGAGTTTCCCTATCTGGAGTAAGAAGAAAGACGACCTGGAGGTAAGCTCTGATTATGAAAAGGATTTATCAATGCCATCGCTCCTATTTACCTTGACTTTGTTCCTGCTCACATACACACTTGCAGAAAGACAAACACGTGTGCTATCATTTCGATGCACATGAGTGTTCACTGGCTGATCCACAGGGTAGATATATTCAATATATTGAAACCTTTGCTGAGCTATTCAGTGATCCTGCACTGAGAATCTTTTCTTCTCCAAGACTACAGGATGTTTCTCTTTAACTTTTTCAACATAACAGCTCACTTATGTTAATTTTTTTGATCTTGTAAATAAATAACCATGGAAAGTACTGTCCATCAATTTATCCATTTTCTATACCGCTTATCCGATAATGGTGTGTGTGTGTGTGTGTGTGTGTGGGGGGGGGGGTTGCTATCCCAGCTGACCTGGGGTGAGAGGTGGGGTACACACTGGACTGTCAATTGCAGGGTCAACACATAGAGACAGACAACCATTCACACTCACAGTCACGCCTACAGTCAATTTAGAGTATCAATCAGCCTCGTCCCCATTTGCATGTCTTTGGACTGTGGAGGAAGCTGGAGTACCAGAGAGAACCCACGCAGGCACAGGGAGAACATGGAGAGTCTACTAAGAAAAGCAACAGGCTAGAACCGGGACTCGAACCCACAACTTTCTTGCTGTGAGGCAAACTTTTAAAGAAGCATACATATTATCAAATTAAAAGTCGAGTTACATTCAAAGTAGAAGTGGAGATAGCAACCTGCTCATCACAACCAAGTAGATAACATGCAGAATCAAGCTTGAGTCAATTTGTGTTTCCACTTCATTCATGTATGAATTTATAGGCTGGGTGTAGGAATCATTTATGTCAGAAAAGGGATGTATTTCAAAATTACTCTTTAAAATAATGTCATTAACATCATACCAGATGATGTGAAAGTAATAAATTGTATATAATATATGTCTGAAGTAATTCAAAGCATTGTCTGCAATACATCTGATATAATTTTAGACTTAAAGAAGACTTCAATCTCATAACTGGTCATGGGTGTGGAAGCTAAGCTGTACTTGCAATTCATTTGATCAGGCCATTATCTTATGATTACAGGATATTATATTCTTATGAGATAATGACAACAAGAAAAATTAAAGTCTTGTCACAAAAAAGCTTGTTATCTCGTTATCATGAGATAATGAAGCGCACATAAATTTATAACCATAAACCAAACTATTAGAGGAATCATCAGGGGAATATTAAGAAACCTTTACTCTTAAAAGAGGAAATGTACACCATCTTCAAATGTCAGAGAGATCCCAACTGAACAATGTTTTCCTCTGGCCCCCTCCATCCTCAGGTACCTAACTCTGACCTCCAGGTAGGGGAATCTGTGCTTGACAAATGTCAGACAGAAAAGCAAACTGTGAAGAAGAGACCATGTCTCTCCTGTACTGGCTTCTCTGTTTTGGCTGCCTGTCAAATTCAGAATAGAATTCAAAATTCTCCTTCTAACATACAAAGTCCTCAACAATCAGGCTCCTTCATACCTGACAGAGCTCCTAGTCCCCTATTACCCAGCCAGAACCCTTCGCTCCCAGGATGCAGGGTTACTTGTGGTTCCGAGAATTTCTAAAAGTAGAATGGTAGCCAGAGCCTTCAGCTATCAGGCTCCCCTCCTGTGGAACCGTCTCCCAGTTTCAGTCCGGGATGGACTGGATGGACTGGGATGGATGCAGACCCCCTCTCTATGATTAAGAGCAGACTTAAGACCTTCCTTTTTGATAAAGCTTAGAGTTAGAACTGCTTCGGCTGGCCCTTAGATATGCTGCTATAGGCTTAGACTGCTGGGGGATCTCCCATGGTGCACTGGGCTTCTGTTTCTGTCCTATCTTTCCTCTCTGTCCTCCTGTATGTGTTATACATAAATCATACTCATACAGGTATGTGTTACTAACTCTTCTTCTTCTCTGGAGCCTTTGGGCTTCCTCACTTCCCAGATCCTGGTGCTGCGGGAGGAGGTTGCAGACCTGAAGACGCTCAAGCTGCCACCCGTAGCTCCACCTGCTCACGTCCTCGTCTGTCCATCATTCTCTTCCCTTTCTCTCCCTCTTTATCTCTGTCCCTCTCTTTCCTTCTGTATATCTGTCTTCCTCCATTAGCTGTCTTTGTCTCTGTCCTGCTCTCCTGCTCTCTTTCCCCCCAACAGTCAAAGCAGAAGGCCGTCCCCACTGATCCTGGATCTGCTTGACGTTCCTGTCTGTTAAAAGGAAGGTTTTCATCACCACTGTTGCAGGATGTGCTGCTGATGGAGAATTGTTGGGTGTAGATTCATTGAAGGAGTGAGGTACTGGACCTGCTCTACTAGTAAAGTGTCATGAGAGAACTTTTGTTGTGATTTGGCGCCTTACAAATAAAACTGACTTGACTTGACTCAAACTTCTTTAGTTTAATAAAACCATTCAGACCAGGAAAAAAGGCTTTATTTTCTTTTTCTACTTCATGACTGTGATGAAACTGGCAACCTGTCCAGGGTGAACCCCGGCTCTTGCCCAGTGTTAGTTGGGATAGCCCTGCCCATGGCCCTTTGCGGTATAGAAAAGGGAAATGTTTCTCTTTAATGCACATGCACATACACACACACATACACACACACACACGCACGCGCACACACACACACACACACACACGCGCGCGCACACACACACACACACACACGCGCGCGCACACACACACATTTTTTCCAGTCCTTTAAAGCAGATACAATTTTGCTGCCATATCTATTTTTATTCAGTGTTTTTGTTCTGTTTTTTTTATTTTTGACCTATGAGAAAACAAGACAGAAAGCTAAAACTTTCACACTTACCGTGGAATATTAAGACATTTCAATAATTTCCCTGGAAGATTTGGCTCTCAGTGCAGTTATTGATGTATTGCTGGGTCTGTTTTCATTGTAGCCTGGAGTAGAATTGCAGCACCCTCTCTGTCTTTCTCTCAGTGGATTTATCACAGAGATATGTGGAGCTTTTGAAATGAATGTAAATCACGGCGGATTGCTTCCAATATCCTGTGTCACATACAGAGCAGAAGAAAGCTGAGAGCAATCATCTAGTTTGTGGTGGAGTTGAAAGATGATTAGTTTGTTAAAGGCTTTTTTTGAGATTTGTGTGTTAGGCGAGGCTTTACAGAGGAAAGCTGAACACATTTACACTAACAGGTGTATACAAGAGTTGGCTGGACAAGTAAAGAGAGCTGGGCTGTTTGTTCTAATTTGTACAGACTTTCATCCTCTGAAAGCTTCTACTGGGTTCAGTCCCTGGCTCCCAGTGGGGAGAACAGGAAATGCAAATGGAGGCAGTCGAGTCATCAGACTTGTTCCCGCCATCAGGATCTTCCTCTTGGACATCTGTAAACTGCTAGATGAAGAGGTTAGGGTCAGTTACTAGAAACCTCAGTACAACAAGCACAGTTGAAAAATTTGTGTACACATTTTTTAATATACATATTAATTATGCCATTTTGAAATAGTACCTTTACTCCTTTTCCACAATATCAATGCCAGCAGTACTGGCTGTGCTTATTCACCCTATATATTCTCACATGACCCACAGTTACACACTACTGCATTGCTGCCTCCACAGCTCCGCCTACTCACAGTCATTCTGTAATTGAGTCTCACCCACATCAAGTCAAGTCCATCCATCCATTTATCCTGTTAGGGGTGTCGGGGGGCTGGAGCAGCTTTTGGGCGAGAGGCGGGGTTCACCCTGAACAGGTCACCAGTCCATCACAGGGCCAACATAGAGACAGACAACCATTCACACTCACAGCCACGCCTACGGTTAAAGTATTCGATTAACCGAGTCCCCACTTGGACTTTGGGAGGAAGCTGGAGTACCAGAGAGAACCCAGGCAGGCACAGGGAGAACATGGAGACTCCACACAGTCCCAAGCCGGGACTCGAACCCAGAACCTTCTTGCTGTCAGGCGACAGTGCTGACCACTGCACCACCGTGCCGCTTCAAGTCAAGTTAATTTTCTTTTTATAGCACCAAATCACAAAAAAAAATTATCTCATGATACTTTAAAGATAGAGCAGGTCGAGTACCCCACTCCTTTCATGAATTTACACCTAACAATTCTCCATGAGCATTGCTGTTTGGAGATATTTTTCATTTGAAGCAAATGATCACAGAGAGCTGAGACATACAAGACCATTAAACTCGATGCTAATCAAGTGCTAACAAAAAGATGCTGACATAGAAAATGTGTCACACAGTTCAGCATCAATGGAGCAATGAATAGGACAGCCATTTTTTTTAATGTTTACCTAGCAGCCAATTGTGATTATCTTAACTAAACTAATCTCCTTTAAGGAATTCTTACACCAAATGAGCATACTGTTATTTTACCCTTACTAATTTTTTAAACTAAATGTTTTTTTTGTTTTTTTTTTATTGGTTCGCACTAAACATTTCTAAAGAAAAGTGTTATTTGTCTCTTATTATTTACTACTGTCATTGTGCTGTTCTTAGCTACAGGCCGAAAAAAAAAAATCCCATGTTACCATGTTGCATTCTTGTTCATCCCTTTAACATTTGAATCAAATGCATGGTTGTTATGAACATCAAATAACCCACACATGCCTGCTGAGTTTTTGCTTTAGAAGGTAGTTGGGACAATTTTTGAAAAGTGAGGCCAACAAAATTACACACACACACACACACGCACAATTATATATATATATATATATATATATATATATATATATATATCCATCCATCCATTTTCTTCCGCTTGTTCCTATTAAGAGTCGTAGGGGGCTGGACCCTATCCCAGCATCTACGGGCAAGAGGCAGGGTTCACCCTGGACAGGTCACCAGTCCATGGCAGGGCCAACACATAGAGACAGACAACCATTCACACTCACAGTCACACCTACAGTCAATTTAGAGTATCAATCAGCCTCGTCCCCTCTTGATGTCTTTGGACTGTGGAGGAAGCTGGAGTACCAGAGAGAACCCACACAGGGAGAACATGGAGACTCACCCAGAAAAATAAATAAAAAAATTATATATATATATATATATATATATATATATATATATATATATATATAGGCAGGCAGGCATATATATATATATATACTCATTAGGGGTCCCTTTTTTGACAGGTTTAAATCCAAAGCAGCATTTTACTTCCTTGGGACAACACACCCACCACATTTTAAAAGAAACACATACATGCATGTATGAACATAAAGACGTGTGAATATTTAGTTGAATTTGATTTGGATGAGGTATTTGAAATATAACAGCCACCCATATTTATTTGAGCCCGAGTGGAGCAATGGGAGACATGGTGAGTGGGGAGAGTTTGCTGTGGGCTCTGTGATCTGATCAGAGAGTGGGGCTATTTTTATTTGGGTTATGTGCATGAGTCCTGCAGGGATGAGAACACGTCACAGCACTGTCTCACACATCAGTAAATGTCTCGCTGATTGATATTGCTGTGCTTGAGACATTATTTCATGTGTCTAAAATACAGTGGGAGACAGCTAAGACCAGAAGAATCACGGGAAACTAACCAAGTATGTATTTGAGATTTGAGAGAAACTGCAGTTGCATATTAGACACACAGCTACCTCTGCCAGATTCTCTCAGAGCCTCTCAGTGGCAAAAAAAAAAAATCTGTTTGTGTAAAATGTCAGCATTTTCCTGATTAGAGGAATGCAAATGTGTTTTATAATAGTTATGAATGATTCAATAGTACATTTACAAAACATTTTAAAGAGATTAGAAACAGGCAATCAATGGGTTAACATTTTCTGATGTGCTCATGAATATTTCATAATTAACTTAACATTTGCTGACGCTTAACGTATTTGCAATGTCTTAACATAGTGTCAACCAATAACTTAGGGAGGTTAGTTTTGTTCACAATTCCCTAATGTCTTTCAAATGGTTTTCTAATGATAGTCTCAGTTCCTGTCACAGCTTTGACACGGTGTGAGCTGTTTTACTGTCTCTCTGTTTCTGCTCTTCTCTGCTGAACACAGTATATATCATCTGATGGCACTTACGTAAATTACACTCATACGGCAAATTAATTCAGAAACACTTATGAGAATGCTTCATGGCAAGAGGAGAAGAAGTAATTAGCAACATAAATGCGTCCACAGCTTGACTAATGACATGACAGATGTGAGGAAGTGGAGTCGTCATAATCAAATATCTGAATAGCTGGGACATATCATTATGATGATCATAAGTGTTCTGAGACTTCGTCAACACAAGAAATCACTCATAATAAAAAAAAAGAAACATAAAAACATCTGTGCAAGCAGCTTTCATCAGAGAACGCAGAAGATGAAGGATTGCAATTTTTGGCAGGTGGAGATTTGGTTGAAGCAGGTCTAACTCAGGATGCTCACTTGTGTTTATTTGTGAAAACATTGTTGTCATTAATTAGACCAGAGACACTGTCTGCCCTCATTGACAGGTAGCTAAATGTATTTGAGATGTAGGAAAGCCTCTCATATTTGACTCCCTGATATTCCGTTGACAATCCTGACAATGTAATTAGAAATTAATTTCACACTGCTCAAACGTGTGTGCATCCTTCTGGATGAAAGGGGTGATTCATGTGATGGAGTAGTTTCATTCAGAGCTGACGTTTGGCAATAACAGACTGATGGAATACACGCTGTCCTCACTCAATCCAGGATTCCTCTAAAGGAATCCACGTAGGATTATTCTTACGATGTATTTCCAGTTCAGACCCCAGCATTAAAATAAATCACTAATTGTCTTTTTATTTAATTGTCAGCACCTGGTGGCCGGGCCTTCGCCCATGGGGTCCAGCTGGGCCCAGCCCGAAAAAGTTATATGGACTCCATAACTAACATGATGTTCAAACATTTGGATGTCCATCTGTGCACGTGGCACCAGGACATCCTAGGTCGCAGGTCAATGATCGATTTTGTAGTCGTATCATCTGATCTGTGGTCATATGTTCTGGACACTCCAGTGAATAGAGTAGCTGAGCTGTAAACTGATCACCATCTACAGAAGTCACCAAGGCAGTAAAACAAAGTCACGGCGGCTGGGGATGGATGAGATCTGCCCTGGGTTTCTCAAGGCTCTGGATGTTGTAGAGCTGTCCTGGTAGACAAGTCTGTGCAACATTGCATGGACATTGGGGGCAGTGCCTTTGAAATGGCAGACCTAGGAGGTGGTCCCCGTCTTTGAGAAAGGGGACCAGAGGGTGTGTTCCAACTATCAGGGGATCACACTCCTCAGCCTCCTCAGAAAGGTCCACACCAGGGTACTGGAGAGGAGGGTCAGGGTGATAGTTGAACCTCAGATCAAGGAGGAGCAATGTGGTTTTCATCCCGGGCGTGGAACCATGGATCAACTCTTTACCCTCACTAGGGTGCTGGAAGGGGCATGGGAGTTTTCCCAACCAGTCCACATGTGTTTTGTGGATTTGGGGAAGGCTTATGACCATACACCTTATGGGGAGTAGTCCAGGAATATGGGGTGGTTGGATGTAAAATTCAAAACATTAAAAAAAAGTAAATTTGATGGAAGCATTTTTTCAAATGAACTCTGATCTATAAGGAATGTGATTTAACAGCGGTTTCTCCTGTCAGTGTCTTCATGAAAATTCCCAAACTTTGTCTTTGTCTCTGGACAGCAACAACATATTCAAAGCAGTTTGTACTTGAGAACAATTACAATGACCAAAATGAAAGTAATTCATCAAGACCTCTTTCCATTTTTCATGGGTAGATGACTGTAGATTGCCAAGACCACAGCCACAGAGAAGAGTTTGTCATGGGTGCTGGGCCAAGCGATCTCTTCCTGTCTTCTCTGTTTGTTACAGCCATGAATGGCGTTGCATGGTCTAATTTGGGTGCTCCAACCAAATGATGGACACATGCCCTTTTTTTTTTTAAAAATTGTCATATTTCTAAAGTAAGAGATGACTAAACCGCTGCTTTCCATCGGTGATATTATGTCTCACAACACAGTCTGGACCGTGTGTCCAATAATTAATAATGGACAATTTACACTCAAATACATGCGGTATTAGGAGGATTTACAAATAAAGCCATTGTACCAGAATGTGTATGTATGTGCTTTTTGTGGACAAAGTCAACAGAGGGCTTAGAGTATGTTCACAGAAGAAAAACTAAATCCCTGTCCAGCCAAAAGCTTCTGATGGGCATCGGGAGGTCTGGTCTCTCTGCAACAAAGAGAGAAGAGGAGCAAGAGGAAGTCCCCTGAGTTAAAGATGTTTTCAGTTTTAGAGACATGATTTCAGCCCAACAGCCTGAAGCTTTCAGTCAAAATGACAAGAGGCTGTGTCTATGTAAGTGTATCAGCACACATCTCTCTCACTCACACACACACAGACACACACACACACACACACAAGAAACAGCCATTTAATCAATCTCTTCGCCTGGGCATCAAGCCTGCGCATTCATATACATCAGGTGTGGCATGTGCATACTTCATATCGCCCACCATGATAGATTTACCATCAGAGCGGAGCCCATGCTTCATATCCCTCCACAGCTATCGATCGGCCAGACACCCGTTGCCCTGAACTTCCACTGGGAGCCACTCCATCTGAAGATGGAAGTCAGGAGCTTGTCACCCTGACACATTGGCTCTGAGAGCAATCAGCCAGCACAATGAAAGCCATTTTCTATGTCCGTTCTCAACACCCTCCTCTCCCTAGCTGCTGTGATGTATTAGCTGGATTTGGTTGTTGTGCTACCTTTTATTTCCTATCTTTTTTCTCATTTTGTACTACAGATTATTGTTTGAGTGTGATCTTTATTTTTTTTGAATGATTACTTTTTGTATGTTAAATATAGATAAGTGGTTTGCTTACATAAAAAAACTTGAGGGCTTAATTTTTGCTTGATCCTGCACATATAACCTTTTGAAAGATGAACTCACCTTAATGTATAAAGATAACATTTGATATGCTCTCAAAATGGAAACATATATTATACAAGCATATTCTACAAAAAAGTTAAAAATAAACAGTATGTTGCTTCAACTGGATCACGTGGGTTAGGGTTAGGGTTAAGATATATCATTTGATTTATAAGAGCTGGCTGAAGTGATGCACATTTGTGGAGGGTTACAGAACATTGTGTAGAAGAAGTAATTGGTATTGTGCTCAAAACACCTTGCCCTGATTGGTTGTTTTGTGCGGTGTGACATAGCCTGGCAAAAGTACCTACAAGCACTAGGAGGAGCCAGAGGAACCTGAGAATTCTGTTACATACAGATGTAGCTACTTAAATTTGACCCTCACCAGTAAAAACACCCATTCCTTCAATTGCAAGGTATCAAGATAAAATGACACTTAAAATTATTATCTGCGACCTGTGAACTACCTGCAGTGCAGTATATATATATATATATATATATATATATATATATATATATATATATATATATATATATATATATACGTATGTCATTTTATATATTTTTTGCAAAACCACCTGGCCTCCATAGAAAGACAATTAGCAAATCAAAAATAAAAGAGTCAAAGTAGTCAGATTTTCAAGAAATCTTTGACAGAAGGTGAGATATAACCCTTGGGCTGGTGTGGGGGCACTGGCTGATGGTAGAGTCATGGTTTATAGTTCACTGGTGTGTAAACTGGCCACCATAGTGAAAGTAGGTTAGTGGTTAGGGTCAGCAAGGATCAGCTTCCTCATTTGTGCAACTTATAAACACGCTTCCCTGTCCTCGTAACCTTCACCAGTGGATCAGGAATGAAGTGTATCAGGAATGAAGAGGATAAGCCTGAAGTTCCCCATGAACTCATGAGAAGAAGAAGGGGATGCTGTGCTGGCTGACCATGGTGACCTGGACACAGTTGCTGTGCTGGACGATTTCAAGCTCATATGGGTGGACAAGATGATTGGGAGTGGTAAGTGGGAAGGAGGAGGGCTGGCAATGTTGATTAAAGACAGATAGTGTAACTCTTAGCATATCATTGTTGTGGACAAGTCTGCTGGTGATTAGCATGAGACTATACTACCTGTCAAGTAGGGGTGCAACAAAATAGTCAACTCACGAAACGATACGAAATATGAAACAGGGCTAACGATACAAAATACTCACAATACGAAATAAAGGTGGAAGTAAATCAAAAATCAGAAATGCAAAAATCAAATATTCTTTATTTTCTTCCTTGATATGCAGACATACAAAGTATTGCTTTGTCAGTACAAAGTAAAATGCTGCTTGCTTTGATGCTTTGAAAAACAAAATATTTGTATTTTTCCCTTATTTAGACTACAATGTAAATACAAACATAAAATTTCAATTAAAACAAGTGCTTTGTTGTTGTAAACAATAAGGACAACTACATTCTTGAATGAAAAGGAAAACAAATACTCAATAATCTGCAGGGCTGCAGTCTAATCTAGATCTATAAATGTCTGATATGCTAGTAGTGCTCGCCGCAGTGTATGGTGTTGTGTACAGACGTAGTTTGCACACGGTTTTGTTTTATCCACAAACATCTCACAGTTGTCTTGTCTTTTACATGGGAAGCCAAAATAAGTCCACACCACTGATTTGTTTAATGAAGGAGCATCTGCTACTTGTTTGACCTCGTCTTTCTCCATTTTGAAATAATTATTTCGCCGCTTCTTCTTCTTCTTCTATCGCATTGCTACAGTTTTCTTCCTCTTGTACTATGAGTATACAGTAGGCGAGACGGCCAAAAATCATCAGTGTTAGTGGTGCGTGGCGCTGCTTCGCTTTTTTTGTTGTTGTTGATTTTTTTTCGTATATCTTTGAATTTTATTTCGGCTAACGCCAATGCGGCCTGTGATGTGCTTCACCGAGTCACGAGCAGGCGAGAGACACGGCATCTGCAGGCCCTTCTCCTTAACTCTGGGGACTTCAAAAATGCCTCTCCTTCATCTACACTGCCCAACTTCACACAGTATGTGTATTTTATGCCAACACCAAGGAGGCGCATAATTCGTCACCCCTACCCCCCTTAGGAAGATCAGACCACAACCCAGTGCATCTCCTGCACCTCTTGTACACAGGTAACCAGCCACCACCTGCCCTGTGAAGAGATGGGCCAATGAAGCAGAAGACGCTCTGAAGTATTGTTTTGATACAACAGTGTGGGAGGAACTCTCTCATTCCCATGGACAAAGACCAAAGAGCTGGTGGTAGATTTCCGTGGACGGGGACAGTCTCCTCCATCACAGGTGAACAACCATGGAATGGACATAGAGATGGTAACATCTTACAAGTACCTGGGTGTTCACCTGAACAATAAACTTGACGGGACAGACTCCACCTGCTCAGGAAATTGAGGTCAGTGGTCAGGAGTGCCCCCTCCCACTCCTGAGGACCTTCTTCGACACTGTGATAGCAACAGCCGTCTTTTATGGAGTGGTTTGCTGCAGACAGGACCAAACCAGACCAGACCTCCTTAACTCAACAACAACCTGTCAGACCTTCTTACCACCTCTACAGGCCCCCCACAGGGCTGTGTGCTCTCACCACTGCTCTTCATCCTCTACACCGATGAGTGCAGGACCTCATACCCGAGTGTCATCTGGTGAAGTTTGCTGACGACACAGTCCTCCTGTCCGGCTCCACCCACCACTATGGACCTGCCCTGCAGCAATTTCTTGAGTGGTGTGACACCCCCGGCTGCACCTTAACATCAGCAAGACCAAGGAGATGGTGGCAACCTTATGCGGAAGACAGAGGAAGCTGGCTGCTGCCGTCTCCACGATTATCCATGGGTCATTGGTGGAGACTGTGATGTAGTACAAATATTTGGGGACCATCTTTGACAACTACCTGAAATTATCCTCTGACATGGAGGTGATCCTGAAGAAGTACCACCAATGAATGTACCTGCAAAGGAAACTGAACTCCTTCTCTGTCAGCAGCAAGCTCCTTCTGACCTTCTTCTACACATTTATTGAATCAGTCTTATCGTTCTAAATGGTCTGCTGGTTCCACTCCACCTGCAGGAGAAGAACCACCTACAAAGTATCCTCAAGGTGGGTTCCAAGATTTTTGGACTTTACTATTTGCTCCCTGATGACTGTGTATGAGCAGCAGGTCGGCAGAATGGCTGCTCAGATTCCTGAAGGACTCCTCCCACGCTCTCTTCCCAGCATTTGAGAGGCTGCCATCTGGTCACAGGCTACGGTGTCGAGTGAGGAGGTGAGGAGATCCACCTCTGTCCCCCAGGCTGTCCTCTTCCTGAACTGTTTGAACTTCCTGCACTCTGACTCCTAGTACCACCCACATGATTGCCACTTGCCACTTGTCATACACTTTGTGTATGCCTGTACTTCCTGTAAATACTGCAACTATATTTATTTTCTATTCATGCTACGATTCATCCTGTACATACCACAATATTTGCAAAGTACTTCTCATTCATTAATGTAACCATGTTACTTAGCTATTGTGCACGACTACTTCTTCTGCACTACTACTATCATGCACTTTACAAGGCAACTGCTGCTAACCCTGGGAGTATAGACTTCCTTGCACTTCCTTATCCTTCAGATAAATAAAGTTTTCTGAAGCTGAATCCTGCCAGAAGATGTCAGTATAGGCAATGTTACACTTGGCTATAACTGTAACAGTAGCAGTCTCGCTGAATTGCCTCTGGTTGGATAGGCTGTAATTGTTTTGAAGTTTTAGCAAGGACTGGATATGTCCCTGCTGTGTAGATAATGTCTGTTTTGCAGGGCTTTAACAAACTGAAAAGCCATCTGTCAGTAGATTCTTCAGCAATTACTTTCATTGGGATCCATTATATTTAAGTACCAGCTAATATTAGAAATGTTGCATGCTGATACGGGATGAGGGGGCAAAGATTGGAAATATCTGTGAAAACAACGGTGGATGAAACCAAAGTCACGTGAGATAAAGATTCACTATGTCTGAGCTAATAGGAAAAACCTATTTCTGTGTCCTGTTTTTTTGCATTTATTCTTTCTTCAAAAAAGAAGCAAAAAACACCTCAAGCTTAAAATTTCATCATTTTGTATATATTTTTTCCAATACAATACTTGAAAATGTGCATCAAAACGTCCTAATACAACTAATTAAAACTGACAATGACCATTTAATATCATACCAATGTGATGGTCTGAACACAGTGCACCTCACCAGGACTATTTATTTCCTTTCAGTACCACATGTGGTACTTTTCGTGAGTCTGAACGGAGGAGAGAAGATCAAAGAGGTGCCAGGTCAGCTTGATAGAAAAGCACAGGGTCTGTCAGGGAAGATTTCAAAGCCAGTAATACCTGTCCTTAGTTTAGGTCATTCTCAGTTCAAAGCTCTTCCAAGCTTACTATCAGTTCTTCTTGCTGCTAACGTTAATGTGCTGTTATGATAATGAGCTAAATATACACCTGCAGGAATCTAAGTGAAATAATAAAATTTAAATTTATATAAATTGTTCAATGGTGCAGTGGTCAGCACTGTTGCCTCACAGCAAGAAGGTTCTGGGTTCGAGTCCCGGCTCGGGCACGGGATCTTTCTGTGTGGAGTCTCCATGTTCTCCCTGTTCCTGCTGGGTTCTTTCTGGAACTCCAGCTTCCTCCACAGTCCAAAGACATGCATTTGGGGACTAGGCTGATTGATACTCTCTACTGACCGTAGGTGTGACTGGGAGTGTGAATGGTTGTCTGTCTCTGTGTGTTGGCCTGTGATGGACTGGTGACCTGTCCAGGGTTAACCCTGCCTCCCGCCCGAAAGCCGCTGGGATAGGCTGCACCCCCCGCGACCCTTAACAGGATAAGCGGAAGAAAATGGATGGATGGAAATTGTTCACTATTACTTTCATCAGTGAAATGTGAGCTGCATGAAATAGATTTGCTCAATCGTGAGCATGTGACATAGACACCTGTAAAACTAAATCTTTTCTGTGAGGATGTGTGTGGTGGCTTTCTCAGTGCTGTTTATTATGGCCTACTCCTTTCAAATCCTTATAAATTTTAATTAGTCTTTTCCTTCAGAGAAGATTTCCCACAAGTGGCCGTATGGGTACTCGGATTTAATTATGACAAATAGTGAGCATGTACAGCATCTCAAATTTTAGGCATTGGGTCGAGTTAAGACTGCAGAAAAAAACCCCAAAAGAAAAAGGTGAACAGAACAGCTATCATGGAATATATGACTTTTCAGAGCATCATCACATCAACAGTGCAGATCCGGATTACTCCGGATGCAACTTTTCACTGCACAATGACCTTTTACTAGTGTCCCTCTGTGGGAGTGAGGTGACATACTGTATATCTTCTATATGTTGGCAACATGCAGAGTCAGTCTTCAAGCCCCATCCTGCTGCTGCTCTGAGAAGAAATGAGCAAACAAATGAGAGACTCAATGCTCCCACAGAGACATTATCAAACACAGATTCCCAGTCAGCATATTTTTCATTTTAAAAGTCAAGGACCTGATAAGAAAGGCTGCATTCCAGTAATGTGTCCATGCAACCAAACGAGTGGTCAGTTGTAAATGGTGAAGTACACAACAAGGGGTATTTCTACCGTGTTTATGAGTATTATATTTTTCCATTAAAAATTGATTGTCTGTCTCTTCCTTTCATTTGTAACCACATAAATTAAATATGTTCCAAACTAAATAAAATATTTATAAGAAAAATCTTTTTCTGCGTTCACAGCTTTTAGAACATTAAAAAAAACATCTTTGCATTCCTGAAAAAAAATGAGTTTATAAGGTTTTAACAGCTTGATAAAAACAAACAAAAACAGCTGTTAAGAATAATATGCATGCTACATTAATTCAACAAAACTGCAGTCTTTGATGACAGTTTCATTTTTAAAATACCTTTAAATCACTGACCACCTTCCTCATCAGCGGCCTCATTAATGCTGAAACAGCTGCAGTGAGACACAAAACTGTAACTCATTCTTCCATGATTGCAAAAACATTAATTACTGTTTTTCAAGGAGAGGGAGGTGACTTCCTCTTTAGTTGTTGTTGTTGTTGTTGTTGTTTTTTTTGTCTTGTTTTATTCTCCAGAATCTGCATCGAGGGAAGTGGCACACATGAACTTGTGCACAGTTTATTATGAATTAACTCTGCACAAGTTCATGTGTGGGAATGTCTTCCATAAAGGATCTAGTTTGATTTTAAATACAGTATCTATTCTACATCTCTAAATTGACCGTAGGTGTGGCTGTGAGAGCGAATGGTTGTTTGTCCATGTGACCAGGGTGAACCCCAGCTCTCGCCCAAAGGCAGCTGGGATAGGCATCAGCCCCTCCCCCCACGTGACCCTTAATAGGATAAGCAGCAGAACATGTATGTATGTATTGTTGAAGTTCGCCGACTTCACCAGGTCCGTTGATGAGAAGAGATCAACCGGAGTCGTCTGCTTTAGACAACTCAACTCTTTATTTCACACAACAAAGCAGACCCAGATATATCTGGAGACCCCACTACATGCACCTTGAGAGTGCAGCAGAGAGTCTGAATAAGATATTAACAGACAGTGAATATATGCTTGAAGCCACACCTTTTTTGCATACGTAATTTTACACTCATGCATATCACACTTCTTGATTAGTACTCCAGCCTCCTGCACAGTCAGGTCGTCTTGTCCCATTATTCTTGTCATTCAGCCTTGACAGTTCGGGCGCAACTAGCAGCCTGCACAACTTAACACAAACAATCACATCATGTACTTATACACAATCAACTCCTGATATAATGGTGACATATGAACAGAACATGATCAAAAGCTCATCATCTCACAGTATGTATGTATACATACCATGATCCACTTTCTCCTCCTCTCTGTTACTATCCATCTTTATCCATAACATTCACATGTATAAATTCATCCATTAACCTAAACTTCTTTACATGAGTTTTCTGTGCTCTCTCACTCTGCAGGTCACCTGAGGCTGAAGACTTCCGGTCCTGGACCAACCATTCACTCACCCTGGCCCTGTGTTTCTCTCTCCTCCCCCCCCCCACCTCTCACTCTCCACTCCACCCCATCCCCATCTCTCTCCTTCTCCTTCTCAACCCCAACCGGTCGAGGCAGATGGGCGTCCACTCCGAGCCTGGTTCTGCCTGAGGTTTCTTCCTGTTAAAAGGGAGTTATTTTCTTGTCTGTTGGGAGCTTACGCAGCAGACATGGGACAAGAGGTGGGGTACACCCTGGACTGGTATATCCCAGCTTTCAGAACAAAACAAGTGTCTCTTCCTACCAAGAAGTCCAAATGCATCTCTCACTGCGTCATAAATCGGTCAATGAAAACATCACTCAAATTAACTCCAATTACAGACTCCGTATCATTTTTTTTTTCACAGAGTATTGGTATGGTTGGCATGTCCACTGTTTACATTACTTTGATGTCACTCCCCTCACTTGATCTGATATCACATTCACCATGTTAGCGTCTTTCCCTCCGAAGTTAAACAGGCTTCAAATAACTATAGTCCTATTCAAAAAGAAAAATGACATTTGATCTTACTGTAAATTCTCTTGGCCAAAAAATATGCGGTGAAAAACTGATATTTTGATCCATAAAAAGATGGATAGTGCAAGAAAAATGCCACATTTGTTATGTCATGAACCCTTTTGCCATAACAATTTTGACATTTTTTTTTTAAATTTTGTTTATGTGAAGAATTCCACCTGAGGGTTACAAGATATCAGACCTGAAAAACTTCACCCAACTGAGGTATTTTCATATGGAGAGGACCAACGGAAGCTGTTTAATACTGGATTTGGCTCATCCCAGAGCTCAGGGCCAGCTAGTTCAGCTTGATGTGCATTACTCATGAAACATCAATTTTCTCTCCCTTTTGTTCATTGATAGGGAATGTTTGTGTTTTCAGCTTGAATGACTTATGTCATGGAGCTACTTGCAGATTGTGAGAGGAAAATTAAAATTAAAATTTGTCAAGCCCTCGTAACCTGTCCCTTAAGAACGTCTGTCCCAACCAACCACCCACCCCACTAGCAATGAATAGCATTATTCCATCAAAGGTCTGTCAATGAATACCAATTCCCTCCTCAGAGAGCTCGTTACAATGCTTGTTTTATGTGTGTTTCACTTATCTGCATGGGGAGAAATAAACTTCAAATGCTGAAAGGCAGACTCATTTTCGTCTTTGCCCACCAAGCACTATGTAGGGGAACACTTGTGTTCCCAAGTGGAGATCTGGGCCTGAGAGATAAAGTGGGTTTTACTGATACTCTAGTTTGGCCAGTTTCCATCAAAAACTGCTGGTCAATTGGATTCTTAAGTCAAAAATTCCACATGTTAACATGCACCACTGAGTATAGACTAAATGAGTTTTAGCTTACATACATAAGCACATGTAATCATGGCATGCCTCTGATGCACCATGCAGCAAATTGATGGTGCATTGCTGTACAGTTGACCGAGTTTGAACATGGGGTGTACTGTTTTCAAATTTAGGTTTATGTACAGCCTTCAGGACAATGAAATGTAACTGAAAAACTAAGATTTATTTAGATTTATTTTTCAACTGTCAGAGCATGTGGCAGAGCTCTGAATCTTAAAAGTAATTTATCATTGTTGAGCATGTGTTCCCTCATCTCAAAGACAAGGGGTTAATTTCAGACATTTCAATAAAATGTCTCAAAAAGTATCAGACAAACACATATTCACATTGATATGTGGATGTTTTCTTCACCTTATGGCATTAAAGATGCCATTTAATATTGTGTTGAAAATGGCAGATGCTGTCAAGGAGCTACATGCTCAGCATCATCATGCAAAAGCGCATAGTTGTGGTGATATTGGAGTTGAGGGGCGGCACAGCTTGGAGGTAGCGTGGCCTGGTTCGGTCCTCACTTCCCCCAGTGACCATTTCAACGTATCCTTGAGTAGGACACTGAGCACCTAATTACTCCTGATGGCCCAGCGGTGGACTGGCGACACCCCCTCCCCCACGACCCTTCACAGATAAGCAGTATAGAAAATGGATGGATGTTGTATTTTTTATAACATAACATTAGCCTTTTACTTTTTAAGAGCACATTTGCACAGAAAAGATCATGACAGTGATGTTAATCTATGGTAATTAGTTTGATGACAAAAAAAATCACACATTCTCACACACTTTTGTATGTCACAGATTTCTTTCTGCAATTATCACAGTAACAAATGAAAAAAGACCATCGGCTTTTAGTCATGAAAACTTACAGTGACGCTAACTTCAAGGGTAGCCTACAAAAATACAACACTTTTCATTATCATCATTTTTTTTTCTTTTGGTCAAACATTTGAAATTGTATTTATGTAAATGAAAATCATGAACTGGGTTAATAACTGACCAAAAAAAAGGTCAACTAGCAACTGTATGTGGTGCAGTGCAACAAACTAACATTACCATTGCTTTTGATCTCTGTCAAGTTACATCATTGGAACTATCTGTTTGTCTGTCTGTTACCCGAATTTTGTGAGAATCATTGTCGTGTCGTCAGACTGTGTGGGAAAGGAGGTGAAAAACGCTAACCAGGAGTACTAGCTGGCAGCAGCCAGTTATTCGCTTGCAGGCAGGTGGCCATGGACATAAAAGCACCCCTCACTGACCTGAGCAGGAAACCCCGTAACCCTCTTTTCTTTATACGTCTAGTGCCCTCTAAGGGACATAGTGTGCAATGCCTACAACAAACAGGGCACTGCCTAACCTGACACCGTTGTAACCTTTGCTGTGCTTTTCTCTTAAACATCACAGCTCCTCCCCTGTAGCATTAGACTTACACATTTTCTTCTTTCCTATTCTCTTAAGAATATTTACTCCAACACCCAGCCAAAAAAAAAATTACAATTTCACTCTTTCACTTCTTTGAGTACATCATTGGTGCTTATCAGCAAAAAGAGAATTAATACTTATATGACCCAATGACTTTCTGAGACTTATAAGTCCAAACGCTGAGGAGGACGCACATTTCTCTTAGGGCGCTCCATGCATCCTGAACTTCAAGATCCTTCCAGAGCATTGTCCATCCCCCCAGAGCTCTGGTGCTCTTCCAGTGTTTCTTCTGGTGTTTCACGCACCTCAGTAACAGTCTCACTATCTCTAGGATCAACAGGGTAATCCGAGTAGCCATCGGTGTTAATCACAGTCTGTTCTCATGTCTTTCTCTTTGCATCCAGCATCTGATTCACGTTTTTTCTTTTTTTTTTTACACATGTTCCATTTCCAGACACCATGTATGTTACAGGACCCAAAACATCATTTATTACACCATTCAACCACTTCTCTCCTCCCCTGTAGTTTTTCACAAGCACAGCCTGACCTGGAGAGAAGGACCTGAGTTTTCTCTTCCTATCTGACTGGTTTGGAAGACTAGGAAAGGACTGAGACAAGTCTTGCTTCACCACAGAAAGTCTAGTATGGACCTGCCTCTTCAGGAACAACTCTGCAGGTGTTTTCTTGGTGGTTGAGTGTGGCATGTTGCGGTAGCTAAATAAGAAATTAGCAATACAATGTTGCAACATCATGCCACTGATGACTTTGTCCTTGGTTACAGATCTTTTGAAGTTTTGGACCAATCTTTCAGCCAATCTATTTGAGGCAGGATGATAAGCAGGAGTTTTAATGTGTTTTACAGCATTCATCTTCAGGAACGTCTCAAATTCACCTGAAATAAACTGCGGTCCATTGTCTGTCACTACCTCTATTGGTAACCCATATGCTGCAAATGGACCTCGAAGAGCCTCCATGGTTTTGCTGGATGTGGTAGTTTGCATGTGGAATATTTCAGACCGGCGAGCATACACATCCATAACTACAAGAAACATCTGCTTATTAACCTCTGCAAAATCAAGATGAATTCTCTCCCATGGACATGAAGCCCATTTCCATGTACGCACAGGTGCTGTGGCTGGCATGCTGCACTGTTGTTTATATATGTCACATGAGTTCACCACATTTTCCATATCTTCATCCAAAATAGACTGCCCTTGCTTGCACAAGGATAACAACATCTCATCCTGTGTTTTTGAAACTACCAAAACAAACTTCTGGACATTGATTTCATTTTTACCATCCCCCAGTGACTATCATGCAACTCTGACAGTAACGTGTTTTGCAGTTTGTCTGGGATGACCACTCTAAAACCCCAGTCATTTTCCATTGTGAGTTCATATTTGTGTTTTACATATGGCTGCAGAGCCTCATCTGGAACATGTTTTGGCCAACCTGACATAACATGATGTCTCACTTTAGCCAGTACTGTGTCTTTATGAGTTTCTTGAGCAACAGCTTTTGCTTGTAGGGGCAGAATGTCTACGTAAGACTCTCTGCACACAGGGTTTTACCAGGGACAGCTGTCATCTGCTATTGGAAGTCTAGCTAATGCATCCGTATTTCCATGCTGTTCAGATGGTTTGTACTGGATCTCATAGCTATAGGCAGCTTATATCAGGGCCCATCTTTGCAACATACATTAGCTGCAGCGAAAGGTGGTACTCCTGTTTTTGGACCTAGGATCTTCAGTAATGGTTTGTGGTCTGTTGTCAATATAAGTTTACGACCAAACAAATACTCATGATACTTTTTCACTCCAAAAACCAGGCCTAACGCTTCTTTTTACTATTTGGGAGTAGTTTTTCTCAGCTTTGATAAGCATACGCGAAGCAAAAGCTACAGGTTTTTCATTACCATCAGGCATGTTGTGTCAGATGACTGCACCTACACCTACTGGTGAAGCATCACAAGTGAGTATAAGTGGTAGTTCTGGATCATAATGTACAAGGATCAGGGGTGAAAGTGGCCTAAAAATTTTGCCGGTACTGTACGCACGCGTTAAAAAAAAAGCGCCACCGCCGACGAAGTTTTATGGTTTGTAATTGGTTTTGGGTGATTTTTTTAATCACAGTTTTCGGGTGTCTGTTCCCCACACAACTGCAGCCCCCATAGCCCCACCCTTCCCGCGCAACCCCTGGAAATGCTTTGAAAACTGCTTTTTACAGTAACTGCCCTCTACAGTGCTAACAACAGGGAAAAGGCAGACATGCATACATGAAAAAAACAGATAATCAATATCACTCAATGATTTACTCTTCTTGTAGGTTCTCACTGGCAGACTCCACAGAGACAGTCTCTCCCTGTAATTAACTCTCATCATTGAGTGGCTCTGAGTCTGAGTCTTCCGTGGGTCTAATTTTGCTAACTTTTTCTCCTGCTTCTTCAACTCTGTCACATTTTCGCTTAAACATGTCACTTATTTTACGTTGCATTGTGCCAAAGCAGGTAGCCAGCAGCCTAGTTCTTTGATTTTGCCCTCTGTTTTGTGTTCTTTCTCTTTCTCTTTTGTTCCGTGAAAGCAGAACGCGTGTGGTTTAAACCAATCAAAACTAACAATGCTGGCAACACACAGTTTTAAGGCATTAGTCTTTCTTTCTTTAACGTTCTTCTGTACAGTTTTTCAGAAATCACTGACACGGCTGCACATGTATCTATTTCTATTTTCAACCATTTCTCATTTACCCACACAGAATAAGGTTTTACAATCTCTGTACCTGCTTCAGATGCAGTGGTTTCACTTTCAGTCTCTACTGAAAACAGTTCTACGTCTCTGACGTTACCTTCCTGGTACTGTGTGACAAAGCCAGGCTCCAGTGTAGTCTCTGCTGTTCCAGCTTTTTGTTGCTCTGGCTTCATAGGTAATGTCATTGTCTCTCTCTGTAGTGAAAAGACGTCACTCAGCATATCATCCGTCAGGCTGGGCGGCTAGGGCGCTCCAGTCGGCATCTCGCGGACTTTCTCCCGGTTGCTGTCATCTGCTCAGGCTGTAGCATCTAGGTGATGGTCCAGGTGGTCAGTTTATCCTTTCTCCCCTCTTGTTGGTATCTGCATGCCTTGCCATGTGTCCTTTCTTCTTACACACCCGGCAGTCCACCCCTTTGAAGCAGCATTCCTCCAGCGCATGCCCTTTACCGGTGCATTTGTAACATGGTTTCCCGCACTCTTCCTTTTTTGACATGGCTGCCTTAGAAATTGCGTTAGCCTTGAAGGCTTTGTGTGACCACTGCTGCACATTTTGTTTTGTTACTTCATGTGCCAGTCCCATATCATAAGCTGCTGACAATGTCAAGTCTTTTGAGTGAGCGGCAGTCAGCATGCGGTCCCATAGCTCCCCACTTTTAACTCCGCACACAAGTCTGTCTCTGAGAGCATCATCTAGAAAAGTCCCGAAGCGACATGACACCGCTAGGTTTCTCAGGCTAGCCATGTACTCACGGACTGACTCATCTTCTCTCTGGTTTCTGGTATTAAATTTGTATCTCTCTGCAATAAAGTTTGTCTTTGGCACAAAGTGTGAGCGCATTAACTGAATGAGCTCCATTAACTTTTTCTCAGACGGTTTTTCCGGTGCACTCAAGTCCATTAGCAGCATGTGGTTCTTTGCACCCTCCATAGGAAGGAACATGGCTTTGGACTTGACTTCCCCCAGTTTTAGTCCGTTGGCCGCGAAGAACTGTTCCAACCTTTCCACGCAGGCATCGAAATCTTCTTTGTTTTAGTTGAAGTGACCAACCACAAGGCCAATTTTCCCAAATTCTGGTGGTGGACTGCAACAAAACAGCTGTTTTGGGGCAGATAAATGGTAAGTTTTTGGACGCTTTCACACCGGCCGCCGAGAAGCAATTTGGTGTGTGTAAAAACCTACAAGAAAGACATTATAGGGTTATCTTGGTGGCTCAGAGGTTTGAGCAGGTTTGTAACAACAGCATCCCTGCTTCATGTTGTCAGTCACATTCATGAGAACCTCAGTTTCTCTGGTTAGTAACAATTCATGCCATGATTGGACATAAGTAATATGTTGTTTCTAGGCCCTGAGCCTGGAATTACAGGTAAGGGAAGTAAAAGCCAAGAACATCTAATCAAGTTTAAACTTGTTAAAAACAAAAACAAAACAAAAAAAAACCACTCATCAGCCTCAAAAATCCAGTATCATCCAGACTGTAGTAGGCTCAGTGGTACAGTTTGGAGAGTATATCAGCTCTGGCTTCAGGCAGTGTGCCTTTGGAATCCAAAAGAAAAAGAAGGATATATGGATTGGGTAGGCAAATCACTGTGAAGGTTTTCCTCAACAATACAGTGGGAAAGGAACTCAAGGCAAAGGAAGTGGCAAACAAATATCCCACATACCAGGTCCCCCAACCCAAGCCTTTAGCTTAAGGCAACAGTAGTGCTGAGATCTGGGGAACTGGAGAGCTTTATTGATTTGGATGTTCCTTAAAGGTTACACCACCTCACATCTGCCTTCCCTGCAGACAAGCAGTAAGAAAGACAGAGAGAGAGACTTCCAGGAGTGCCCTCCATAAAGCATTGCAGAATATTTTGGATGTATCTTTTAATTTCATGCACGGCAGCTCTCACATTTGTTTCCCCTCCCTTTTGCTTGTTTTTTTCCTTCCTCTAATGTTCCCTTTTCTTGCCTCCTACAACCAACCACCCCCCACCCCCACCTTCTCTCCCTCTCTAGGGGTTCATATTCAAATGACGATGCATCCTGAGACATCCGGATGGGGCCGAGGCACGGAAACAATGTTCATTTTGAACCTTTCCTTTTTAATGTGAGTGAGGCACTTTGGCCTTGTGTAAGCAATTTATTCTGCTGTGCTGATACAGCTGATTGATGTAATGCAGTTCGAACACAGAAAGTACAAGGCCTCCTGATTTATATGTATTGAATGTCATCGGGCACCTATAAATGCTGCATCTCCATCTAATTATGTGCCCAGGAATAACCTTCTCTTATGTATTGCTTCTCTGGAGTTGCATTATATGAAGCAGGTGAGATAGAAGAGGAGAGATCTGCATGAAAATAGTGTTTAACAGAGATAGGGAAAACTGAGGAGAAGAGGGAGGTGTGACTGTGTCAAATGTGATTACAGAAAAAACTGTGTAGTTAAGTGAGTGATTCTGGCGAGAAACTCAAGTCAAACCTTTTGGCCGGGAGAGCTGCCAAATCAGCTTTGTTTCACTCCCAATCAGTCGGGGGCACAGACTGGGGAGGTCACCAGGGGTTACGGCAAAGGATAAGGAGTTGGATGCTTTACCTCTGGCCCTGATTAGTCATTGCAAGAGAGGGCACTCGTTAGAGATCAAGTGTCGGTACCAAAAAATGGAAGTCTCATTGATAAATCTGGAACAGTTTCCTGTGACTCTGGTGTGGTAGAAACCTCTGTCACTAGATCCTTGTTAGCAAATCTTGTTAAAAGACTTAATTAGTCCAATATGTCTGCACTGATTGCTCCATACAGGCTAGAAGGCTCCAGTTCCACAGCGTTCATCAAAGCACAGGTAGGTGAGCTTTTCCCTTTCTCTGTGTTTGTCTGCCCAGTAATCACTCCCCTCTCTGAAATCAAATTTCACCCAAAGAGCTCCTTCAACTCTATCACAATTTATTTTGAATGCCACCCAAGCATACTGGGTTAAATGCTTCAACAGATCCAGGATCCGAACAATGTGTTTGTCATATGAAGCCATAACCAGCAAGCGCATCCTCTTTATCTCTCCCTGTGTTTGCTATGGAAGCAGATAGCAGGGGGGCTGCATAGATAAACTACACAGTCGCAGCACACTGGCAGACCATAATCCCACCGCTGATCTTGCTCCAGCGCTTCGTCTGCTGTACACCCCACAGGTCACTCTCAGGCCGCTTCCCACTGGCTTCCCTTTCGCTCTCCTTCACCGCTTGATGCTGCTGCTTTGTAATAAAGCTGCAAAACCACAGCGTGAGCCCTCACAGCCACAGTGTAGGCTGCGAGGGTAATTGCGCTGGAGTTCTCGGAACGCTCCAATTCCCTTAATTATTAATGAGTGTTATTGTAAATTATGGATTATTAGCTCTCCTCTGCGACACTGAGCAGCCAGAATGCCTCACGATAGTAAGAAATGGCAGGAACAGGTAGAATAGTGATGGAATAATTAGCTGAGCTGAGCGTTAAATGAGGACATAAAGGTAACCACGGTGGAAGGGGGAGGAAGGTAAAGTGTGGGTCAAGAAAAAGAGGATTTTAAAGAGGAACTGGAAGCAGGAAGGTAAGGCAAACTGCCAAGGCCTCCCCAGCTCAGTTTAATCACTCAGCTGTTCCACTGCTGATCCCAAGACTGAGCTCACCGCAAAATTACTTACAAGTCACTTGTGTGATTTTTCATTTAGATGCAGCAAAGATGAGAGGGGCTTATCAGTATGAGGACGGCGTGTACGCATGTGTTGTTTTGTTTTTTGCCTTCAACACCCCGTCCTCATCTTTTGATGTGAATATTTTGGGGGCTGATTGTGGGACTAATTGAGTGGGTCAATTGCAATGTGGAATGGCATGCGGCGTGCAAAGCCCTCATCATTAAATCATTACAAAACATTGAATATGGATTTGTGTCATTTAATTCACAAGAGGAGGGATGCTTGCAGAGATGCTAATTGAATGCAGTTCATGCTGACTGCAAATTTGGCTGAGTCCATAAAGAGAAATGAGGGCTTTGTGGGTGTGTGTTTGCATGGTTGTTAATTGAGTTATCAGCAAGTTTTGCATCTTTTTGTTTGACTCATTGCCCTGAATGCTCAGCTAGATGTCTAATCATTCAGTGTTTAGCTGGATGTTTAGTTTTTCTCAATTCCACTCAGTCTTATTATTGGCCTCAACAGACTGCAAACACAAATCCAATCCACTTTTGGTATCTGTCCAAGTTTGAGTCAATGCCTGCTTTAGTAATTAGAAAAAAGTTAATATAATCTTGTTTTAGGGAGAACATTTGATTGGATTTAAATGTTTTGTGACTAACAAATATTTCATTATTCCAGGTAGAGCACAGACATCCGAGAGATTACAAACAGACTTTTGAACATGCTGTGGGATATAAAATGAAGGAAGAACACAGCTTAAGAATCCAGTTGTACCAGTGTTGAAACAAACATTTTCCCCTTAAATAGTGGATGAGGAATGGACATAATAGTAACACTTACTGTCTGAAAGATGATCTGAGTTGTCCTCTGCTGACCTGTTAATTTGATGTAATTGTACTGATAAGGTTAAACTACAGGGGTGTTTTTTGCTCCAAACTACAACTTTTAAATTATTTAACCTCCTGCTGACTGTCAGATTTTAGTAATCTATAAATCTGGTACAAGCCACCCTAAGTGACATGAATCTAAAAACTTGGGTAAGACATAAATGTGGACTGTATGATGATGCCACCTCCTGAATCACAGGCTGCAAGACAAGTCAGAAATCACCAGCTGCATTTCCTGCCTCGTTCCTGCTGGTTTGTTAGTAGATATAGGTCGTAGCCGTGGTCATACAGAGAGATGGCATCCCAGATTCCTGACACTGTCAGATTTTGTCCCAGGTTATCTTTGGTCAGAGGACAACGATAACCACAATCTTTGAACCTCTCACAGTGCACCCTAGGACCACCGTTTTAGAGCCACAACCAGAGATATTGCCAGGTTTAATCATCTTTTGTCTGAGACAGCCCAGAATTGCATTGTCTGTGGAACCCAGTTTAAACATCATGCACAAGATCCCAGTCTCTGACAGGAGTCTCCTGGTTGATGTTTTCAAAACTCACATGTTTATGAATGTTACTTTGCTTGTTTAAGAACAAGTTCATTCTCATTATAGCCACATTTAAACTGATCACCTCAGCTTGGATTTTTTTTTTCAGGTTTTGTTCAGGTTTAATTCCATTATGCGGTGTCTCTGTACTTTGTCTCAGACCTTCGCAATTTCCCACAGACAATCATCTACTGCCCTGAGAGTGAAAGACACGAGTCTTTGCATCTGTTTTGTTCAGTGAGTGTTTGCAATAACACTCAGTCCACATGGAAGCTGGTAGCCTTGACAGTGAACCCCATTCGAAAGATTTTCCTCTGCTTCTAACTTTCTTTGAGTGATAATTTTACATTTAAATGTGATACAAAACTCAGCAAAGCCACTATCTTTCAATTAAGTGCATGGTAATTTTGTCAGACAATGTTGGTGTCGTACAATATGAATTTCAGCAGCTTGGAAGTGACTGCTGCTTAAGATGTAGTGTTAATGGGCTGCATGATAGTCCTTCTTATCTCTCATCAGTCTTACAACAGAAGTGGAAGAAAATATGAAGTTGGAAACTGTATAATTAGGAGTTCAGCTATATTAAAATACAATGTGAGTACAAAGAGCAGCAGAAGAGAAACACCCAAACTTTCAAGAATTTTCATACCTCAGGAAATACATGGATCTTTAATTTATGTGCAATAGAAGGGTGGGCTTGACATGTAGTTACAGCTGTTTCTTTTATGATTTATGCTTGTCTTTTTTCTCAAGCTTTTATTGTCAGTTGTATTCTTAATATCGAAACGTTCCCAGTTTGTTGTTTTTAAATTTGAATTCCGAGCTTGTTTAAGTGCTGGTTTTTGCAAAGTACTAAATAAATCAGCTTCATTACTACTATTATTTGGTTCTTGTTGCTGCATTGCTCGGCTCTCCTGTGTGTTATGATGTGGGTCTCAACTCTGAAGCCAGTAGCATGAATTGCTGAAGCTAGTGGGGAAAAAAAATGAAAGAAAATGAGAAGGGAAGTATTGAAAATATGGTGAAAATTTAAGAAGAGTGTCTCAAGAACCAAATATATGAATCACCTTGGAATATGGGTGTGGAATTTATTTTTCATTTTTTTAAATAATGGAACAAGATATTTGAAATAATATTAATCAGACATTAGTTATGTCTCCAGTCCCTGTCTACCTGGGTGCCTTTGTTGTACAGCCTTATTAGCAGCATGGATTTATTTCTCATTACATCAGCTGCATATTAGTGAGAATCCAAGGAAAATGTGCACCACCACTGTCTCTTTCATGTTTGTCCCTTTTGTCCCATTTCTCCCTTTCCCCTCCCTCCCTCCCTCTCTGTCCTTCCCCTCTGTCTCTAAAAGATTTTAATGACAGCTGAGAGGATTCCAGAGATTTAATAGGAAATTGGGACTGTCACTCACAGGATCTGGGATTATTTGACAGAAAAAAAGGGAATAGGAAGGAGCAGATGATTGAGAGACAGGAGGAGGAGGAAAGAAATCCAGGTTTTGTTTAAACGAAGACATGGTTGTTGTTGTTGTTGTTGGTGTTTTTTTGTTTGTTTGTTTTTTTGCATTGAATAGTTGCAGTTAAGCAAACATTCACACACAAACACACACACACACACACACACACACACACACACACACACACACACACACACACACACACACACACTCACTGTATCCTGCAGATTGTCCACATAGCTGCATTTTCCATGGCGTAAAGCCAGTCTCTTTCACAGTCTATTTTGGGTAATAGTTGTATATTACACTGTACAAATAACATGCATTATGTGAAACATCTCCATGGACAGCTGCACTTGCCCTAAATGTTGAGTTTTGAGAACAGAACTGGATTGAGCCTGACAGCCAGTATGTCCTGTTCATTAGACTGCAAGAACCCCCCTCCCATGGAGAGTAATGTTTACTGTCAACAGCAACAAGCACACATACTGTGATTATTACCATGGAGATGTATGCTACGGACCAACAAGCACAACAGCACACAGTGGATATTGCCTCTGAAAATGATAAAACACTAAATAAAGAAATATTATTCACTGCAATTTACATGTTGCAGTTTGGTGTGTGGGACTTGAAAAGAAGAACGACAAAGGTTCACAGGGGGATGATAAGGTGAATGTCAGCGTCGGTGCCCGTCTCAGCTGCCGGACGGTTGCCGGTTCAGCCAGCCTGAATACAGAGCTATGTTTGCACGAGTTAAGCTCGAACCAGGCATGCACACACAGATACACAAATACACACATCAAAGCACATGCACACACACACACACATGGAGTGCTACTCCCACCTTCTGGACAAATGCAGAACAGTCACACACCCACTCAGAGAACAAGGTAGAAAAAAAAAGACCATTTTTTTCTCTTCTCAGTTTCAAATAAAAGCTAGTGATGATCAAAGTCATACTGGAGACAGTAAAGAGGGTTACAAAGCCAATAAAATTATCTCTATCAGATATCAAATCTGAATTAGTTACACAGCAATGCACTGAATTGGAAACAACACAACTGAATGTTTAGCAGAATCTTATCTGTCTACATTAGACATGTTGATCAGGTTTGCAAATTCATTCATGTGCTGGTGATTCATCCTCACTGATCCTACAAAAGTTTTCTGCTCTATGTACACAGAAATAAGTGTGAACTGTAAATTCACACTTCGATCAGCACCTGTCCTCTCTGGTATATTTTGCCAGCTGGACATAGATGTCCTTTAGCATGAGACGAACACTAAAGATGAAAACAATCTTACAGAAGGGGAGGGAGCTGTATGATTCACATCCTCAGTAGAAAGTTGACACTTCACAAGGTCGGTAATCTAAACTGAAGCTAAATGTCCATATTCTACACTTGGACCCTCACAGACTCAAGGTAGGGTATTGCCAAGGACCTCATGATACAGTATGTTTTACAATATCCCCAAATGTTACAATACTCGACAAAGTTTGATAAAAATGTTGAATTAGAGCAGAAAATGTAAATGTTATGTACAACTGAGGTAGTCTGATAATGTGTACATCACTTTATATTAGTAACTCAGTGGACAAATTGAGCCAAAACAATGTTATTCAACATGTTGAATTTATTAGATCCATATTCGCAAAGCTGCATGGTTGCGCACTGTTACTGAACACGCCAAATGTTGCGGCCTTGAAGTGGAGGGGCAGGTGGGTATAAATGAGAGACTTAAAATCAAGATAATTCATTAGTTGTGAATTATTAGTTAAATACATGTTTTTCAAAAGAAGAAATTAACTAGATATTGCAATCAAAATAATCCACACAATATATAAAAAAATGTCTCCATTATTTAAACAGAGGATGTATTAACTGTAAAGAAATGGGTGACATTGGGAATAAATAAAGTGTTTTAGGGACAAGACAGCTACGTTTTACATCAACAAATCAGATCGTTGTATACTGAGGTGAACAGCGAATCAGAATGTGCCTCCCTAACATTTAGGAAATGACAATCTCGTTCTCTTCTGCCGCACTGGTGAAAGGGACACGACATGCCTGAATTGCTCTGTGCCATTAGACTAAAAGAGCGTTGATTCTAAGTGAAACTAGATGGTTGGTTTTGATATTGGACGGTGGATATTATTGGAGAAATCATTTTTGCCAAATTCGGCTTTATTTTGCCTGGTGGATATTGTTGAAGTATTTTTTTATTTTATATGTATATATATATATATATATATATTGTTTTGCTCTTATCTGGACCTTTGAGTCTGTAATAAAGTTGTTATTATTATTATTATTATTATTATTATTATTATTATTATGTAGTTGAAGAGAATGAATCGATGATTCTATTCTGGCCTATCCAGGCCGGGTTTTTTTGATATTTGTATGTGTGTATGTGTGTGTCAATGCTGGTGTGGATTCTGCTGCTGTTTTCTGGGCTGCCGCTCGTGGTTGCTGAGGACAGTCGTGGTGGCAGCGGGCTTACCCAATTGTTGATCCTAACAAACTGAACTGTGAGCTGAGTTTTCAGTGCTCTCACCTGGACATCTGGTAGGACTGATTTTTACCAGAAACCAAAAGGATTTAGCTATGGACTATGAGATCCCATCATTAAAAAAAAAGGACAGAGGGCAATTCATTGGTTAATTGTGGTCGTGACTTGAATTGTTCATTGAGAATTGTTTCCTCTGTTCAAGATGCCCTATTATGCTCATTTAATACAGTGTTCGACCCCAGTGGAGCATTAATGAAAGATTCGACCAATAAAAAAAACTCAACAGATATCGAACTCTGTGTACTCCTCTTCTTCTTCTTCTTCTTCTTTGGTTTTTACAGCGGTTGGCAACCCACCAGATGGAGCATTACCGCCCCCTTCTGTCCCATCGCGGAACACCATCTTTCCCTACTTCTAACCCCTACACCTAAATCCTACCTCTAAATCCTAAACATAATCCCTAAACCTAAATCCTATCATACAATCCTGTATCCCTCAAATACTCTAAAAGAACCCTAACACTCTCCCTATCCTCCATCCTCAGAACTCCCTCCAGACTGATCTCACCCTTCCCCATGTTCCTCCACCTGTCCCTCATCACCCTCCTCTCCACCTCATACCTGCCACACCTCAGGAGTACGTGCTCTACTGACTCTTCCTCACCACAGCCCTCACACAGCCTTGTGTTGTGCTTCCCTAACACCTTCAAAGTCCCGTTCAGCCCACAATGTCCCAGCCTCAGCCTCACCTTCACTACTTCCTCCCTCCTCTGCCCACCTCCACCCCTACACCCTCTAGCCTGCACACTCCTCTGAACCCTATAAAAGTGCCTACCCTTCTTCTCTTTGTTCCACCTTCCCTGCCACATGCCCATCACCCTCTCCCTCACTATCACCTTCACCTCAGCCCTACTCACCCTCACATTCATCTCCACCGTCCTCTTCACCAACGCCCCCTTTGCCAACTCATCCACCTTCTCGTTCCCCTCCACCCCCACATGTGCTGGTACCCATAAAAACCTAACCTGACACCCCCCCCCCCCCCCCCCCCCGCGCGCTGAACTATCCTCGTGACTGCCTGAAGAACCTGGTACAAAATATCCTGACGACTACACGTGTGACATGACCTGATGCTAGTTAGGACTGCTGCTGAATCTGAGCAGACCACCACCCTCCCCACTTGTGTACACTTCACCCATCTCAGTGCCACCAGCACCGCTACCATCTCCACTGTGTAAACCCCCAGCCCATCTGTCGTGCGCCTACTACGCCCTATCCCTCTCCCCGGTACTGCCACCCCAAATCCTGTCTCCTCAGACTCCGCCCTCGATCCATCAGTATATACCTTCTCTACACCCTTCTCATACACCTGTTGTGAGCCCTAACCAAGTCCTCCCCCTCCCCCTTCCTCCTCAACTCCAACAAACACCAGTCCACCTCTGGCCACTCCATCCTCCACGGTGCCATCTCGGTACACCACTACTTGACTCACCCTAATGTGCCCTACTCCTAGCTCCCTAGCCAGTACATTCCCTATCCTCCCAAAGTGCTCCCTGTGTGTCCCCCCACCCCCCCCCCCCCCCGTACTCCCAACACTCATCCAACACACTCTTGGTCAGATGCACCCTTGAGTGACCCTGCAGGTTAGCCCAATACCTCACAATCAACTGCTTCCTTCTTAGCTCCAGGGGCATCTCACCCATCTCCACCTGCAGTGCTGTCACCGGTGTCGTCCCTAGCGCCCCACAACACACCCTCAGTGCCTTATTGTTTACCACATCCAGAACCCACAAGTGACACTTAGCAGCAGACCCATACACTATACACCCATAATCTAGTGCCGCCCTCACCATCAAAATACAAATCGTCTTCAGTGCCGCACAGCTAGCCCCCCAGTCCCTACCTGACAAACACCTCATCACATTTATCACCTTCCTACACCTGCCCTCAACCCTCCTAATGTGCTCCACCCAAGTCAACTTACTATCAAAACCTACTCCCAAATACTTAAAGGACCCCACTCTCTCTAACTCCCTACCATACATCCTAAGCTTTTCACCACCCACATCCCTCTTCCTAGTAAAGAACACTGTCTGCGTCTTATCTACTGAGAACCTGCTCCCCCACTCATAGCCCCACTCAACCACCACATCTATTGCCTCCTGTATCTTACCCACTACATGTGCTAAGTCCCTACCCCTCTTCCACAGCGCCCCATCATCAGCAAAAAGTGCTCTCCCTACATCCCCAGCTACCCGTGAAAACACATCATTAATCATAACACTATACAACAGTGGACTAATTACACTGCCCTGTGGTGTGCCATTGCTCACTGTGTATTCACCTGACACCTCAGACCCTATCCTAACCCGTATCACCCTCTCGGACAGGAAATCTTTCACCCAGTTAAACACCCTACCTCCTACTCCCAGCATGTGCAGTTTAATTAACACCCCCTCCCTCCTCATCATATCATATGCCTTCTCAATATCAAAAAACACCACCATAACTGACTCCTTATTTACCTGAGCCTTCCTAATCTCATTCTCCAATCTCACCACTGCATCCATAGTGCTCCTACCCTTCCTAAAGCCACTCTGATACCCAGCTAACCCCCCTCCCCTCTCCAACACATACGTTAATCTATCACACTAACCGCTCCATAACCTTACCCAGGTTGGAGGTAAGGGCTATGGGCCTATACCCTGAAGGTTTAGTGGGATCCTTCCCTGGCTTCCTAACCGGAATCACCACTGCCTCTTTCCACACCCTTGGTATCCTGCCCTCCTCCCAGACCCTATTGTACAGCCCCAGAAGTGCTGTCATCACTGGAGTGTACTCCTCTATTCTGCCTCTTTTCTGCTTCCATCTGAAACACGCTTGGATTCAGCAGCCAATCACCCCCCCCCACACACACACACACCTTCTCTGCCCCAACTGCACCCACTTTGCTGAGATTGGTCCTTATCTTGAGGGGCCTGCTCCCCCCGCTGCAGAGTAACATGCCTCCTCCCACATGTAAGTAAGTTGTCCAACAGGGTAACCGGCTTGTTTACAGTTTTAGCATTTTAAAACTGTCGATTTCATTAATACAACCATACGTCTTGGACCCAGAATCTGAGCCCGACAATGGCAATACACAACCTGAACCTCCGTTGCAGCAACGACTTTTGCAAAACATCTGGTAAACACTAAATTCCACTACATCTCATATTATCATTGTACAGTTGGATGTAAACAATACTGATGCTAATTTCTAAGAGAATTGATTGGTCAGGTAGCCATGCTTTTAACATGGCGATCTAAATCTCGAACGTAGCCTGCTCCAGACCAGGTTAGCCATTCAGCATAAGTTACCATGGAGATACACAAGAATTGAACCATTGTCGTGGTACAGAAAACCCTAAGTTACCTTTCGAAACTACAGTTCTTCTTCATAGTAACTTACAGGCCTCAGGATGATGAAATAATAATGTAAGGTTATTAAGATATAATGTTCCGCTTCTCTGTTACTGTTTTTTTAGTTACTGTGGACTGACAAAAAAACTTCAGGTACAGTCTCTAATGCTGTACTGTGTGTATCCGCTGCAGTTCAGAGCAAAAAACAGACAAGACACTGACAGAATGTTACTTACAGCCTGTGGTTCGGTGTCCTCCTCACGACCAATTAAAGACAGGACAGCAGTTGCCTTCAGGATTAGCTTTTTTTGCAAATCTAGCATCGAACTTAGGATTGTTTAGGGAACTGCTGTCTGTGAAATGCCGAGAGAACCTGCTCCCCGTAAACTTGAAAATGCTGCCTTAATTTGTCTTCTTTTGGAAGTCCATGCAAAGAAAATAAGTGTTTGTAACCGAAAAACACTTTCTGGTAGCCATTTTGACAACAATACTGTCGCTCAGTAGTCTGCACCGTATACTTCCGTCGCAGAGCGGGGTGGGCAGCAACACCACTGTGCACTGAGACCAGAGCCAGGTTAGTTGCAGTAGCCGGAGCTTCCCCTGAAGTTGTGATGTAACAAAATAAGACTTTGAAAAAACTCTCCAAAGTTGAGCATGTTCAGCAATGCAGAGCTGCCTTAAACTGCCCCCGGGATTACTTTAACACACGCCCACCTCATGATATGACACTACTACATCCTCTAGAACAAGTATCCAACATTTTAAACATATTTTTTAAGTCTTGAAGCTGGAAAGCATAATTGGACCCCTTTAATTGATATTGCACTTTGAGTGTTTTTCTTAAAAGAGGTATTTATTTTATTATTCATTTTTGTATTTGTATTGAGGTCAAACCATTCCACACTACTTTGTTATTGTAGTTAAAAATAGGTAAAGCCTCTTAAGTTAGTTCCATTAATTTCTACAATTTTTTTAAATAAGTGTTTACATTTAGAAGCTGTGATTACACTATAAAAAGTTCTCACATTTAAAAAGGATGATCAGACTACAAAATATGTTTAAAAGGTGCATTGCACTATAAAAAATAGTTTGTTAAAAAATCTGGTTTTTATGCTGTAAAAATAGTCTGTTCAATATCTATGCTGTATATAGTGATAAGATAGGAATTGCACTGCAAATGGTGACAAACCAAGAAAAACACTGTTAAAAAAGGGACAACATACTGTGTATACTTTTGTATATGTTTATTGCATTGTATGTCCAGTTGTTTCAATACAATTTTATACATTTATACTGACATACTTACCTGTTGTTGAGTGTTCCAAGCTCTTGCCTCCTTATTTACATAAAACACTACTTTCTCACGTGAATTGAACCTAGTTTTATGATGTGCTTGTCCAACTGTGTTGCTGATCTGAGATAAAGGGGACGATACTCTTTGCTGCCTAGTGTCTATTATGAATTACAGCCGAGTCTGGTTACACAGGTATTGCCAAAGAAGCCTATAAGCACATCACTAATCAAGGCTCTCTGTATTTGTAAAGTATTGATGCAAATGTGTGATTGTTGCTGTTTACTGCTGAAAACATTCATACAGCTTGACAGTGCAGCCATGTTTAGAACTATTTGCAGCTCCATTTACCACATGACTTTGTGCCAGTCACATCAAAGTGTGGCAACTCTCATTACTGACGGCAATTATCCCACATGATGCAGTGTTGATCAGCATTACAGTATAATCTCAAACAGAGTCACAACAGTCACTGTTGTTGTGACTGTAGGGGACCCTCAAGAACATTCAGAGACCTGAAGATGAAGAGGTTCTAAGAACTTTGGTTGAGAGCTTCAGAAAGCTTCAGCGATGTAAGATCATGGTTTTGCTATATGCCAGATAGTTTTTGATATTCCTTGCTGCTAGAATAATGCCAAAAAAAAATTTCCAACTGGGAATTAGACAAAATGACATTCTCCCACTCATCATTACTCAAATGGCTACCAGCATGTTTAGAAGGTCAAGTGCAATGCATGTTCTTGCAAGCCAACATGCTATCACTCCTGTTCACCCAGACTTGCTACCCTACTGTTCTTATGTTCATTCACATTAGAAAAACAGATCATGTTCTGCTGTTTGCCTACTTTGCTGACATGTTTAATGATTAATAAGACTGTGAATGTATTTTGTGAAGGTGGATGAGAGTTATATCACTTGCTATTATTTTACTTAGTGGTTGAAACTGCAGCATCAATCCAGCACATTTCCCTGATAATTTATCAATAACTCATATCCTTAACAGTTGAGACATACAGCTGCAGTGATGCCTGCTAAGGAGAAACGTTATTTCCACAACCTCAAATTCCATTAAAAAGACATCAGCAGAAGAGTTATCACAGTGCTGCTGATGACGTTTGATTGACAGGTGATCTCTGAGAAGTACCATGTACAAAGAAGGGAATGGCTGCTTAGCAACAGAGTTTGAGTAATTTAGTGAACACTCAGCAAAGAGGAAATAAAGATAAAGTACTATCTGGTGACCAACCACCAACAGTTTAATTAGTGCAGCTTTCAATGGAAAGTTATTCTGTTGTTCTCTAGTGAAAGGGGTCATACAAACTCTAGTAATTCAAATATTCCAATTACTAGTTTATACAAATGTCAAGTAAAATGATTATAATTATTGATAAGCGGTAGTATTACAAACATAGGGGTGTGTGTTCGTATGTGTCTGTGGGGGGGGGGGGGGGCACGTGAAAGGCATCCAGTGAATTAGAATATATCAACCCTATGCCAATAAAAGTGAACAATCTGAGGGTGTTCATTGCTTTCTACTCTTTGAGCTCTTATTAACAATGCAAGATGGGTTTTAAGGAGAGTTCAGTGACTTGAGAGGGTGGCATTATATCCATAGTGGAAGAAAGTGGTAAAATCTTCTCTAACATTTCTTTTTAATTTACAAATTCTCTCTTCAAATATTTTTGACACAATATAATGTTCTACATTAAAAGACTCACATTTTAACACACTATGCTGCTGTTCCATAGACTGTAGTCTCCACTTCTCTTTTTACAGACATAGTGTTCTCAAACATCGTTATGTCACCCAAGCAGTAAGTCGTTATTGTCGTTATCATCCTCCACTTATCCAGGTCTGGGTCGCAGGGGCAACAGCCTCAGCAAGGAAACCCAGACCACCCTCTCCTCAGCCACTTCCACCACCACCGTATGTGTACTGGACACTTGGGTGAAGAGAGGAGCTCAACTGATCACATCTGGTGGTGAGTTAGATCAGATGGCAGGGGAACACACCTCACAGTAGTCCTAAAGGAGTAGTGAGGGTCTACTGGGAATGCCTGGCGGAAGACCCTGTCAAGATAAATCTTCAATGGGGGACACTGAGTCCAAATGGACCCTGTCCCACTCTGCCATTGTCAAAGGCGCTGTGGTGAGTTGCAGCCACAAGGCTGCTAGGGCCAGTTGTGGCAGTAATCTCCGAACCTGCTGTTGGACACCAGAGGTTGAAGGAGGAGGCCAACAGGGCATGGCTGATCTGTGGGTCTCCAGAGGCAGCTGACAGGTACCTGTGGGCCAAGCAGTGTGCAGTCTTTGAGGCAAAAAGTCTGGTTGGAGGAGGAGCTCGGAGAGCCCATGGAGGAAGACTATCGATTGGCTCGAAGAGGTTCTGGGAAACTTGCATGTGGGGGGAGGCAACTTGCCCACACTGTCTAGTGGTGATGGGAGGCTGCTAATGTCAGCTTGGGAGATAGTTGGATGGTGGAAGGAATACTCTGAGTAACTCCTCAATCCCACCAACACGTATTCCGTGGAGGAAACAGAGCCCGGGAGGACTTGGGGATGGGTCGTCTAATCTCCGGGGCAGAAGTCACCAAGACAGTAAAACAACATCACGGCGGCAGGGGGTAGATCCTCCCTGAGTTTCTCAAGATTCTGGATGTTGTAGGGCTGTCCTGGTTTACAGGTCTCTGCAACATTGCATGGACATTGGGATCAGTGCTTTTTCGAGTGCCAGACCAGGGTGGTGATTCCCATTTTTAAGAAAGGGGACCAGAGGGTGTGTTCCAGCTAGTGGGGGATCACACTCCTCAGCCTCCAAACCAAGGCTCTGGAGAGGAGGGTCCAGTCAATAGTCGAACCTCAGATCGAGGAGGAGCAATGTGTTTCTTTTTTTTTCTCCCGGAACTGTGGATCAGCGCTTGTGCTGGAAGTGGCACGGGAGTTTGCCCAACCAGTTTACATGTGCTTTGTTGATATGGAGAAGACTTATGACCGTGTTCCCAGGAGCATCCTGTGGGGGTACTCCAGGAGTATGGGGGCATTCAGTCTCTGTAGCTAAGGAGTGAGAGCCTGTTTGTGTTGCTGGCAGTAAGTTGAACTTCTTCCTAGTGAGGGTTGGACTCCGCCAAGGCTTGCCCTTTGTCACTGGTTCTGATCTGCCTGTATTACTCTTATATATTACTTATTTTTATACATTTGCACACCCCTTAAATTTATCTTCACATAATATTTATGTTAAATTCTCCTTGTTCTTGCTGCTGTAACAATCTAAATTTCCCCACTGTGGGAGGATTAAAGGTTTTTCTTGTCTTATCTTATTATATCTTTTATGGACAGAATTTCTTGGCACAGTCAGGTGGTGGTGGATGTCGAGTGTCAAACAGTAATTAATTTTCAAAAAATATATGAAACATGTAGTGACTCTTGTCTCTGTTCCTTATCATTGATATCTTACAACACATGGGCATTTCTCAACTAGTTCCACATTATCGTAATTCAGTGTGATTAACTCCAGGTGTAACCATCATCATCATTGCAAACAAAACCAAAAGGAAAACATTGGTATAATCAATACAGTTTGCACGCTGACACGTAGGGTGAGAGCACTGCCCTCTTTATGTAAATTTGACAGTGTTGCCTGCCTTTATAAGGACAGGTGTGAGCCTCTCTCCCTGAATTGTGTTGGATGTGTAGTGGGACTGCTTGGTGTGTGCACGTCAGGAATATCTGTGGAGAAAAATGCACAGCCTGGTTTCATTGGAAAGCTAAGATTTCTCGTATATTCAGTTGTAGTGAGGCCATGTTGTGATTGACAGATGCAAGCTCTGTAGGCCCATGCAGAAGAGGAGACACTACCTATATCCACTGTTAGAGATCAAGATGTCAGCCAGCCCACCCTCTGGTGACACCTTTTCTCAGGGCTCCACATTGAGCAAGGTAGAAGTGTTATAACCTCTGATGTAGGAATGAGTGAGTACACTATTATCTGTACAACCATGAAACTTATCTACATCTGTAAATGTGAATGGGTGAGATTTTGTTAGATGTACTGTAGGGTCACAAGTGGACCCAAACTCAGCAGACAGGGGTAGGTTTAAAGGGGTTTTATTGTAAGCTTAACAAAGAGGGGGAATGGGGGCTGGGTTGAGAGTCGTTTGTTGTCCTAACTTTATGGACAGAGAGATCAGTGAATCAAGTGAGTTGGGGTCATCATGAGGGGCTAGTTCATCCTTCATATTATCATTGAGTCCATGCAAGAACACCTTCCAAAGGGCTTCATCATTCCAACCCATCTCTGCAGCCAGAATCCTGAATTCCTCTGAAATATCTGCCACAGTCAGCTGGCCCTGGCAAAGCCAAAGAGGCCTCTCAACAGCTGCACCACCAGAATGCACAGGATGATCAGAAAATATCCTCAATACCACCATAAACACAAAGTATGAGAGAGAGACTGCACTTTCATGATTTAATACAGTCCCTGTCTTATTCAGAGCACTTCCTTTGAATAAACCAATGGCATACAATACCTTGGAAAAATCGGAAGCATAGATATGCGGCTGCTGGTCAAAGACCAATGAAAACTTGAGTAGGAAGCCTCAATGCTTTCCCAAGTTAGCAGTATAAGGTTCAGGAGAAGGCACAAGTGATTTTCTGAGATTTGGCTTGGCTGGAGGAGGAGGAGGAGGAGAAGGGAAGTGTAATTGGAAGCTTGAGGAGGGGTTTGCTGATGAGCTAAATTATCAACAATTGAGCCAATATATTTTATCTGGATTGCTAAGGTTGTTGTGTCTCCGTTAGGCTCTGTAGAAGCTTGTGGTGCTGGCCAAGGAGGTTGCTGTGGGCAGAAATGGCTGGGCGGAGGAAGGTTGGTTGCTGCTGGGTCCATGATGGCCAGCTCGTTCTGTTATGTTTACATTGGGCCATAACGCAGCACACTGAGGTGTAGGTTTAAAGGGGTCCAAAAGAACCCATGGTGACCTGGTTGTCTCACGCCGTATTAATGTTCTGGATGGTTCCATGTTAAGCTAAATCTTGATTTTTTTTCACTCATGAAGTCAAGAGCAACACCTATAGTGCATTTATGATAGGTCATGTGACCAGTGGGAGGGGCTTGTGGTACCATACCAACCGACTGAACTTGACTGAAAGTTGCATGTGGAAAATCCAGCTGGCTAGCTAATTTGAATCTAGCTCTAGCTCTCTCTCTCAGTCCAAAGACATGCAATTGGGAACGAGGCTGATTGAATACTGTAAATTGACCGTACATATGACTGTGAGTGTGAATGGTTGTTTGTCTATATGTATTGACCCTGCGATGGACTGGCGACCCGTGCAGGGTGAACCCTGTCTCTCGCCTGTAGCCGCTAGGATAGGCTCCAGCAGCTACAGGCTCCAGCCCCCCCGACCCTTAATACGAATAAGCGGAAAAGATGGATGAATGGATGGATGGATGGGTTGCAATAAGACCTGTTGGGCACGTAGTAGCAAGCTACTAACAACATGGCAGGTCTAGGACTACATCATGACACAAGGCATAAATATGTGCATTTTTTTTCTCTAGATGAACAGGAAAAAGAGATGGGGTTGGGATAATCACAGCCAGTTGATTCTGGATATGATTCAGAATGAAGATGAAAGTGAGACTGAGGGGTTTGATGGTACCAGCTCAGATGAAGACGATCCTGTCCAATATCCAGATTACACTCCCTTGAATCAGGAGTCAAGTAAGTCTGAATGTGAGTCAGAAGAGGAAATGCCTCAACCAGAAGGAGAGTGACTCAACCACAAGGGGAGGTGTCTCAACCAAGAGAAGTACCTCAACCAACAAACATCCTCCTGGCCAAGAAAATAAGTTGTCATGAAGCAAGAAACCTTTTATGCCTGACTGCACCTTCAAAGAAGAGAGTGTCACACCTCCAGAGGAGCTTCCCTCTCCCCTGCAGTATTTCAGGATGTTCATTACAAAAGAGATGATTGAGTTAATGATTAAGCAAACCAATCTGTACAGTGTCCAAACCTCTGCCATGCTCAAGAATGTGAACACCACAATCAAGGAGCTTGAAATTCTAATTGGCATGTATTTGCGCATGGGTCTTTGCCAGCTTCCAGGAAACCGTAACTACTGGGAAAACAACACAAGGTGTGCCATGGTAGCTGATAATATTTCACACAAATAGAATCAGACCCTCCTTGCATCTATTCACTTCACAGACAATACAGATTCAACAAACAGGCAAGAAGGGGACAAATGTTGGAAGATCCATCCATGGCTTGATATGTTCCACAAGCAATGTCTTGAGATCACCCCAGAAGAGGACAACTCTATAGATGAACAGATAGTGTCTTTCAGAGGAGAGCACAGCGCAAGAAGGCAGCATGTCAAGAGCAAGCCTCACCCTTGCGGATTCAAGATCTGGGCCTATTGCACTTCCACAGGAATCCTCTGTGATTTTCTGGTGTATGAAGGTGGCACTGGGAAAGAACCACAATTGGCATGGGAGGAGACGTGGTACTCAAGTTGTGTGAAACTCTTCCACCAAGCCAGAACTATAAAGTGACTGCAGCTCAAGCACCACAGGGGCAGATCTTCTACATGGGAACACTTGGCAGCAATCGCTTGTCTGGATGTCAGCTCGAGGGTGAAAAGAGTCTTGCCAAGAGAGGCAGAGGAAGTTTCGATGCTAGAGTGGAGGAAGAGGGGTCCATGGCCATTGTAAATTGGCATGACAACAGATCGGTCACCTTGATCTCTTCTCACACAGCAGTGGAACCACAAGACAAAGCTCGCTGGTGGAGCAAACAAGAGAAGGCATTCCTAGACGTCAACTGGCCACACATTGTCAAAGAGTATAACACCTTCATGGGGGGTTGACCTCATTGATGGATGTGTTGTCAGGTACAAATACAACATGAGGTCACAAAGGTGGTATATCTATCTGTTCTGGCACAGAACATTCTAGCCTTGGTGAACGCGTGGCTCACCTACCACCGTGACTGCAAGCTGCTTGGTCAGAGGCCACTGAATCAAAGAAGATTCCAGGAAGTAGTGGCAACTAGCCTTATCCTCATCCAGTCAAAAAGGGGGTGTCCATCACTCAACAGCAACCCCCTATCTCCACCAGCACCTTTGAAGAGAGTCTGTGTTGGAGTTCCTGATGATGTTCGTCTGGACCAGGTGGCACACTGGCCTGTGAAATGTGCCAAGTGTGGCCCCTGCAGAGCCTGCAAAACCAATGCAAGCAGCACCCTCTGCGAGAAATGTGACGTGCACATATGTCATACATGTGATGGGGGTCCTCAAGCCTGGGGGCAGGCTGAGCAGAGTGAAGCAGCAGGGTGAATGGACCAATGGCAGAGAAGACTGGAGTGTAGCTGGTATAGACAGTGGAGTGTCGGCAGGCAGGTGACTGAAGCAGCTGACATTTAAAGATCTGAGGCACAGGTAAATGCAATTATAATGCAGGAATCAAAAATAAAATAGCAAAATCCATGAGTTAACTTGGCCTGAATCTCACAATACCACTTAGGGTGATGAAACGATCAGACAAAGACTGGGAGGAGAACGGGATTGATGAGATGATGATGAGCAGCTACAAGCAGGTAGAGCAGGAAGAGGAGGAGCCACACAGTCAGACAGGACAAAACAAAACCACCAATGGTGCCACCATGACAGACTTAAACTGGAAGTAGGTGTAGCCTAACAGGGAAGTGTGTTGTTTATTGAATTTTGTTTTAAGAAATTTATTAGGATTGATCAGATGTTGTTACATTCATTATTAAATTTCAAAACAATATATATTTCAAAAAAGCCTCAGATTAAGCTTCAGACAACTAAATAGATTGTTGATAAAACTGTCTCAAACTGAGTTTCTATTGCCACTGACTTGATACTGACTGAATTGTAATAGAGAATAGAGCAGCTGACTGTTAGTTCAGTTTCACTGTCACACACACATTGTATCATTCATTGTCCTGAATATTTAAGTGATTTTGATACAATAGATATAAAATAAATTGAGAGTATGTACGTGTGTGTGTGTGTGTGTGTGTGTGTGTGTGTGTGTGTGTGTGTGTGTGTGTGTGTGTGTGTGTGCGTTCGTGCATTTGTGCACGTGCCTATTTTAGGACAGAAATAAAAGAGGGAATGTTATTCATTTGCAGGCCTATTAATGTTAAAGTGAACTGACAGTGTAACTGTGGACCTGGGAATGATGCAAGTGGCTTCTACATTTTTAAATAAAAGCAACTGGTTTAATTTTTATCCCGATGCAGTAAAAAAAAAAAAAAAAAGCCATGTTTCATTCAAAACATCTAAGCACCAGGTCCAGTGACATACAGTACTCGTCTTATTGCTATTTTCCAAGCAGGAACGGATTAATGGAGGAATAAATCCTTAACAGTTAACAAACAACAATATGAGGTGTGAATCCTGTACACAGAGACGAAACGAGGAAATGCGTCGATCCTCTGTTTGAGGACGGAGGCAGCTGCAGCAAGGAGTGCTTCTCAGCTGTGTATGTATGTGTGTGTGAGTGTGTGTGTTTCTGTCGGCATGTGTTACAGTATGTGGGGGGCACTCTGTGTGTGACTGACAGGCAGTCTGCCTATCAGGGAATGTTATGGGACATAGACACCCAATTAGAATGTTCCCTCCTCGAAAAAACACATGAAGCTGAATAATGACCTTTTTTAATTTTTTTTTTTTAAGTTTTGCTCATTAGTTCGTCAGTCTCCTCACAACCAGTTACTAGAGGGCCAGATTCTCGAATGAAACGAGTATACGGCTCATCCATACGCTGATGTTTTGTCATGTTTTCCCTTATAGCATGTAAGTGCCAGACTGCTGCTTTGCATAAAACAATCAATCCATGTTGTCTGGTTTAGTGAATTTGTATACTGAGTTAAATTGCATTTCACCACATATTGTGAGGGTATCCCTTGTGCTCTATTGTATTCTGTATTCTGCATTGTCTGTATTATACTGTATGCTCCATACTTAGATTCAGGAGGGGTTTGTGAAATTGCACAGACTGGCACTCATCCTTTCTTTTTGAGCCCATCTGCAGGTAGTATACTTGTGGATATATGCCCCTTCTTGCATACAGTATCGACCCTACTGGTGGTTGTAATTTGAATGGCTTGTAACCTTGATTTTCAATCACTACCCCAAAATGTTAGTGTTTCATTTGTAGTGATCCGCTGGTAGTCATGGTCACAGATCTGGGTAGGGAGGGGTTTCCTTTATGTTTTTGTTTGTCCTCCTCTATTTTTCTCAAATTATGTCTGGGCCAGGATTATTGTCAGTTCACTGAAGTACCTTCAGGCTCAGGCCCTATAATGTTTGCTCATTTTATTTATTTTTTAACAACTCATTGAAAAAGTGTTGTTTACAATATTATCAATTTTATAAGTAAAACCTGAACCATAGAACTAAATATATGGAAAATTGTCCATTAAAAACAAGAAAAAAATATAATTTAATTTTTTTTTTTTTTTACATCATGCAACACGGCCAGTTTACAGAGCAAAAATTATTTAAATAAGCGAGTAGGAATAGCAGTTGGGCACTGCTATAAACAGCAAGTTCACCGAGTTACACCGCCTGCACAAGAAGCCATGAATTATCTTTTTTTCCTGTTTGTTTTGAGGATGTTTTATTATTTTTATTCTGCTAGTATGTGAATAAAGTTATGTTAAGACATATTGGGTTTTGATTTATGGATTTAATTATTCGTGTACATGAAGGCATATTGATTTTAAATTCCGAATTTCACATGGAAGAGAATTGATATGTATGTCATATAGGTCCACATATAGGTTTGATGTACAAGTGAACTGTAAAAAAAAAATTGGCCCATTTCCATTATATGTAACCTATATGTAATATATATATGCAACCTACATGTATGTACAAATAATATAGGAAAACCTATATGTAACATATATGTTACCATCCATCCATCCATTGTCTTCCGCTTATTCCTTACAAGTAAGGGTCGCGGGGGGGGCTGGTGCCTATCCCAGCATCTACGGGCGAGAGGCGGGGTTCACCCTGTACAGGTCGCCAGTCCATTGCAGGGCCAACACATAGAGACAGACAACCATTCACACTCACAGTCACACCTACAGTCAATTTAGAGTATCAATCAGCCTCGTCCCCTCTTGATGTCTTTGGACGGTGGGAGGAAGCTGGAGTACCAGAGAGAACCCACGCCGGCACGGGGAGAACATGGAGACTCACATAGAAAGATCCCGCGCCCGAGCCGGGACTCGAACCCAGAACCTTCTTTGAGGCCACAGTGCTGACCACTGCACCACCATGCAGCCCCATATATGTTACATATAGGTTTTTTTCCGTGTGGGTTTTTATTGTCATGGGAGGTACCGGAGGGTTTAAATGGGAGGAAGTGATGTGGGGAAGGGAAGTGGCTGTGACTGAGAGTGAGAGAGACGATGTTTGGACGGCTGGCGTGGCGGGATTTCCAAACTGCTTGGATTACACTGTGGGAAATTACCCCGTGGATGATACCCGGTGGATTATTCTCAGGACTCTGAGATCGGTTTCAGACTCTACACGGCCGGCACCGTGACTTTCCAAATGCGTTGTCTGGGAGGACTGCGTAACCCTGCAAAGGAGCAGTTCCTGACTTCCCGTGGATCAGTAGGACTTAGTCTCACTCCCACACACACACACACACACACACACACACACACACACACACACACAGGACAGTGGGGAGGGGGGACGGGTTTTGTTGCGGCGTGAGCCTTGTCCACCTGCTAGACGGCATTGTGCCAGTTCCCCTTGTATTTTCTTCTAAGTAGAGGAAGGGAAATTGTTACAAATTATGGAATGGTAACTTTTAGCCTTCATTTTTATTAAGCTATTTAGTATTTTTAAATAAAAGTTCAGTCTTAAACGAATTGTATGTTTTCTTTTAATGGAAATTTTAGTTTTGATCTGAATGTATGTCAACTTCTCTCCTTGAGTATGTTGGATTGTGTCAGCACTTATGTTGATGCCTACTACGACCCCAAGACTTATATAAGCACTACACTGGTTTTGAATACTGTGTTGGGATCAGACCAGCATGGTACAGGAACACATCAGCGCATTGCTGATCTTCTACCAATGTTACAATGTCACATGGAAATGAAAAGAGAGCTGAAGATTACGTGAGAAAAGAGGGAAATATTCAAAGAATGCTGGGTTTATAGATGTGGATTTAAAGGAATAGGCCTCCTTCCAGGCAACACCATCACCTAATTTCACAAAAAAAACACAACTCCACTCTCTTTTCTCCTCTCCTATTTCTTCTCCACAGAATAATGCAAAGTCTTCTGTACAGCACCAGATCCCCTGCAGTAAAACTAGCATACATGTGCTTTTGAATATTCACAGAGACACTTCCAATTCAAGCCATTTAGCTTGATTACCTCTTCAGTGGAGTAGGCCTACGTTGTCATGGTAACCACATCCAAGTAGGAGAGTGGATGATGGGAGAGTGATGGAGTGAGGTGAAGAAGTCAGTTGAAGCGTGACAGCATGCATCACAGGGAGACAGTGACAGAAAATAGTGAATTTAGATAGTGAGAAGAGAAACTAGCGGAGAGTGAAAAAGTGAGAGAGAAGTGACGTGAACAAAAATAGAGAGGATGGCACAATAAGGACATAAACACCAAAAATAAGTGATTAATGTTGTCCGTCCACAAGCAGGATGTAGTGTGAACAACACCAACTGCACTGATTCCCATCACTGGTACCTCTAGTCTTTAGCTTTCTTTTCTATTTTCATCAAATTCCATCCATCCATCCATCGTCATCTGATAATTTTTGTTTTTTATAAAGAATTAAAAAAAAATACATGGAGAAATACATAAATAATTTGGGCAATGTGATATCTGATATCTTTTGAAATTAACATAAGCAATGGAAACTACATGATAAGTTATTAACAGGATGGGGGGGAAGCACATTCAACATGCATTTCTTTAAGAATTTATTGTTGGTTATTGCATCAACTTGAAGTTGGGCAAAAAAACACATCATGAACATCATTTCTTAACAGCATAATATGTCACGTGATTTGCATGTACCAAGTTGGCTGTCAAGAAGGCTGCTGAGTCATTAACTACCTTCACTAGCGAACAGGCTGGCTACTGTTCAAGTGGCTAGGCTACCAATGTTATCTTGCATGTACACCCAGTCAAATAGAAGCCTAAATGTCAGAAAAATGCATCGGCCTAAATGCATTTTCATCATTTTAATTGAACTTCTTTAGACACATTTTATGATTATTATGATCTATGAATGAGCTTGCCAAGTAAACACCATTTTCTGGAGAAGTGCTAAGCTATTTTAATGAGCTTACTGCTATTATGCATTTTCTAGCTTAACCTTGCACAGTAACAGCATGAAAAGTGGGATTTTCATCTCCGTAAACGCCTGTGGATCTGACAAATTTCTGTCAGTTAATGGTAATTTAGCAATTTATAGCCTGCGAACGTCACATCTGCTGTGCCAGAAATTGAACAATGAGAGCTTGCAGGGGGGTCTGATTAGTATATGAATAGCAGCAAAACCGCTGCTGGCCAGAGAATGATGTCAGGACTGGCTTGAATTTCCTCACTCACGATTGGATGAAACCGCTAATTTGAACAAGAAAAATCGCTTGTGATTGGTTGAGAGATCTGTCCTTATTGGCTACCCTCGGGTCATTACAAATGTAAACCCCTGCCTTGCAATAATAAAATATTATAATAATCATAATAATAATATATTTACTCATTCACATTCTTGTGATATGCAGTCATGTTGTAGATTCATGGAATTGTGATCTGAGGACTACACTATTATTACTATGAAGGAGTTTCTTGAGGAAAGGAGCAATGCACGAGAACATGTTTATGCAAAGAAAGAGGTTTATTGGCCAAAATGCACACAACTTTGTACAAACACACAACTATAGTTCTACAAACACACAAGCATGTACAGCTATTTACAAACACACAGCTATATACAAAGAGAAACCGACACAACCTCCTGCACGAGAAGCCTACAATACTACAGTACCGTAAACCGTTTGCTTGCAGCCTCGAATGTCTCCACCATGTCTGCATTTAGTTGTCTGCAGTGCGTTACCTTGTATTTGGGGTTTGCTTCCAATCTGGACTGCAGCTTTGAACAGATGTCAGATAGCGATGGAAGTCGCACAGTCCATCCTGGCAAGCCGCCAACAACGCCGTCTTCCTCATCCGAAATTAAGTCAGCAGTCGCATACTTGCAAAGCTCCAGCTCATCGTCTGCTAACACATGCCATCAATTCAATGAAGATAATCAGTACTACACAATGCACTGCATATAGACACAACACATTAATGCACCTGAATAACAGTCACACAGACAAACAACAAATTTGATCTAATAAGTCTTACCCTCTTTCTTTCCGAATGACTCAGAGCTGAACTGCTTACAGCTTCCGCTCCAATGCTCAGCTTCATAGTAGGTCTTACAGGCACCTTGAAAACAATGAAATGGGAGTGGAATAAAAAACAAAAAAGCAACAGTAAATTTAAACAAGGAATGCGAAAACTGTAAAAGCTACTTACACACAATGTCGGCATTCTCAATACTATGTAAATTTGGTTTTGGTCACTGCCTCATTATGAGGCAAGGTCAAACTGTGAAAACAAAATGCACAGTTAAGATTGGCATCTATTAATGTACCTAGTTCATTGTACAGCAGAATGGAAGCATAAATTTTACCCGTGCTCCATTTTGTAGCTCCTGCAATTTGTCTCTGAGCTGTAGAGCCGACATACTGCTTCCTGTAAATTACAACACAAAAAAAAAAAAAAAATGAATAAATGTCCCTTACACTGGTTCTGCTCACTTTTTCATTTTAAAAGGTCACTAGGCTGACTTTAGCTCACTAAAACTTATGTGATGGCTACTTTAACTAAACTAGCCAGTGACCATAGTCTTACATTCAGTGTAGCTAGCCATCGAAAATTTCTCATTTTATCCAGAAATCAAACATATTCTTACCACAATTTTGGGACTGTGCACTGTCTTTTCTTCATACAATTACTCTTGTCAAGAAAGACTTTTGACTCCAAAGCAGCCAACCGATCCTCCACAGTGTTGGGATTCAGAGCCCATGTGCTGACGAACACCATTTTCTTCCTCCCTCTGTTCCACGTGGAGATGGGACAGGACAAAGACTAATAAAAACTTTCCCGCCAGCCACCAGGTTGAGGTGTGGCAACCCTCTTCAAAGGGGGAAACCCACTACTCATTGGCTGAGAGCCCAGGGGGTCCCCGCTACGTCATCAGCAGCGGTGGACCTATAAAACCAGACGTACTGCCGAAAAAGCTTCGCTAACTTCACCAAGTAGCGTCTGCCGAAAGGGAGCAACAAACCACATGTCTCCCTTTGCTCCTCTCTTGTTCGTGGAGCAGCAGTCTACAACTCACGGGACGAGTCAAGTCCACAGACTTTCGCTTTTGATTCAGTCACGTGACCGCGGTTCTCCTCATCCCCTAACACGGAGAATCCGTGCATCCCTTCTTGTTTCTTTTTGACTTTGTTTTGGATCCAAAGGAGACAGCCCGCACCCGCTGATCTCCTCTACCCTGCAGAAGGACGCAAGTTTTGTCGGGACGTGTTGCTCAGGTGTAGGAATTTTTCAACAAGTCATCATTAATCAATCAGAAGGACCCACAGAGTATATGTATTGCGCTGTTCAAAATCCGGAGAGGACACCTTCCAGTTGGTTCAAAAGAATTTATTCAGATTAACAGGAAAGAATACAGAGCTCTGGAGATCGTCTTCCCCTATCCTGGAGTCAGCATACGCAGATGAGTCGTCCCTGGCGTTGGGGCAAGAAGTCCAACGATCTAACTATCTTCTCCAGTTTTATGTGTTACAGGGAGGTGCTTATGTGATCGCTTCTGTGTGCAAGTGTGTATTTTTGATCTTCATGTCTGTTGCAGGATCTTCTGTCTGACCCCGTGCCAGTCCCTTCTGGTCCATCGTGGCCTTGTTGTTGCAGCTGTGAAGATTAAAACCTCTTTCCGATTTACAGCCATGCTCTTATCTTTCACGGCCTCATCCTACCACAGAAATTCTTGTGGACTCTGTTCTGACTTAATTGGCTTGAGGGAGTGATGCTAGCATGATCTACACTCCCGCTATTCCCTGTTGTGACCTTTTCACCTGTCCACTCTAAACAGTCTGGTCTGTGCTTCACTGCTGATAGTAAGTGTTTTTCTGTTGTCTTATATCTTGGAATGTCTATCTGTGTTGTCTCCAGTATTTATAAGTTCCTCCCTAGAGTCGCAATGGCACCAACTAATCCTGGTGCTTTGGAGATTTGTGGGACCCCTCTGTAAAACACCTTTTACTACTTCCAGATGTTCATGAGGTCAAATAAGGTGACTTGTAGCTAAGTCATCGATTCTGCCTGGGATGCATGAGCAGGAGATCCCAGTACCGCTACTAACACTAAAGAAGTACATTGATGAACTAAATACAGTGTTGGAACATTTTCTACCTCTTTGGGAACTGCCACACAAACATCTTTATTACAACTGCCTTGTGTGTCCTACACTCTATTTTAAGTTAATGTATGTATGAATTTAACTACAGTTTAAGCAAATATATATAAATTTGTCTACACAGGACAATTCCCCAACCCGGTCGACCGCGGAGGCGCGCATCCGAGCCAAGGAACGGACCCTCTGCAAGCGCCACCTCCATCTCCGCCTCGGAGCGGAGCAACGATAGTAAGGCATCAATGTGTCTGGGCAGAGATCGTAGTCAAGAGTGTAACAGTAAACGCTGCAAGTGAACGAGCCGCTGAGCTCTCATCACTGTATCACTGTCACTGTGTCGTTGTGCTGTGCTAACTCTGTTGGATCAGACGGGCCGCCGGGCCTTCAGCTCTGATCATCAAGAGTTATCACTGTTTGGTTTCCACAACCGAGCTGAGTTCATGATCGGTGGCCGTCTACGAAGTCGAAGGAGCTGTAACCTCGTCTGTGGAAGCGCACGTACCAGACTCGGTCGAAACCTGTACGCGTGCACACGGCGAGCGGGAGCGAGCTCTTTGTCTTTGTCGGCGCCATTTAATCTGAATCTACAGCAAGGTTAGATCTTTCCTTTCCTCCCCCACTCTGCTCCGAATCTTCACAACTCCACACACGCGACTAGGACTCTGCAGCCTCCCTGCCCACCCTCTTCCTACTCAGCGGAAGTCAGGGCGCCATTTTGGGTCAGTTACCCTGACCCGCTCAGGTGCACACGCGCACCCTCTCTCTCTCTCTCTCTCTCTCTCCCTCTCACACTCTCACACACACACACACACACCCTTGATAGAAGTAGATGTTAGACAGTAGTCCGTAATTGTGAAGATATACCTATTGATTATTGCTGTGTTAATTGTAAAATTAATATTGTGATAATAAATGTGTTATATTTTGCAACAATTCGACTCCTATCTATTTGATTGAGACTGAATAGACCTGATAGTAATTGATTTTAATTAAATAATTAATTGTTTAATTTTAACTGATTCAATAGCTGTTGAATTTGGCCAAGCAAATTTGACAATTTGCTTACCCTGTTCACCTTTGAGGTCGATAACAGAGGATTGGCTGTTCCCTGATTCCAGGGTGGTGCCCCGTTAATAGATTATATTGTAATAATCATATTTAATAATTGATTATTTTCTTTATAGTCTAAATTAAGATGTCGCCAGTCCTCTCCCTCTTTACGAGCCCCAACATTTTGGCACTCCGTGTGAGGGCTAACCCCAACAACAGGCAGCAATCCAACTGCAAACTGGTCATTCACAGCGGTAGCAAACATACTGTTGTAAACTCTCTGGTAAGCTGACGAGAAAGCCCACAGATAGCATACAGCAGTGACTTCTTGTTGGACTACGACCTTGCTGAAAGAGCTTGATCGCATCCATGCAGAGGAGTTGAAAGTGAGATGCTGTCCATCCATTGTGAAATATGAAACAAAGCACCAAAACCATGAAAAATTGAAGAAAATACAGAGATAAAAACACGTCTGTGTTCGTCTTGTGAGTACTTACGTATGAGCCGCGCCAATAACCTCGCATGTGATTGGACAAAGGCTAGGTGGCTCGTTGGCCCCCTCCAATCACATGTGAGGTCACTGTTACACCGGAAGAACTCGCAAAACAAGCTTGTATAGTGAGGTTAGGGTGAAAATATATTTCTCAACCAAAATGGTGTTTATTTCATCAGTTGAACGACGGAAGTCACGAGACAAAAGAAAAGGCGTCAGCGCTTCTCTGACTATTGTGACAGTGAGCTGTACACTGTACTTTGAGCGCAGAAAGCACTGTTTTAAAAATGGAGTTTTGGCTTACTTTCATTAAATACATCAATTTAAAGGTAAAATTTCAAGAGCCAGTAATTGGGCTATCCTGAACCTGATTTATTTTTTACTGGATATTTTCTAAAAAAGTAACCTCTTTGAATATGTTGTTGTTTCATTATTCACAAAGTCCTATACAGATATACTAAGTCCTACAACAGACTATGGTTGTTATAACACATGTCATTAGCTACTTAAGCAGAGGTGAGAATGCTCAGGGGGCAGCTCAGTGGTCAGCACTGTCGCCTCACAGCAAGAAGGTTCCGGGTTCGAGCCCCAGCTTGAGCATGAGGTCTTTCAGCGGTGAGTCTCCATGTTCTCCCTGTTCCTGTGTGGGTTCTCTCTGGTACTCCAGCTTCCTCCTACAGCACAAAGACATGCAAGGAGGGACGAGGTTAATTGGATACTGTAAATTGATTGTAGGCTTGGTTGTGCATGTGGATGGTTGTTTGTCTATATGTGTTGGCCCTGTGATGGACTGGCGAGCCGTCCAGTGTGTACTCTGCCTCTTGCCTGGCTGCTGGGATAGGCCCCACATCCCACTTTTCATGCAGTGAATGCAACCAATGTCCACGCATTTATTGTTAATACAAAATATAAGCATATATCCAGTTTGCTTCAACGACTTTAGCCTTTTGTTTATTTCACACTCAAACTGATAATTACTTACCTCTATGTGTTTCTTTAGGTTGGATGGTGAATTCTTAAAAGAAGAAATTGTATGCTTCTTAGGCAGACAGAGAAGGCACTTAAACATGAACGAGTCATTCTTCATTTCAACTACTTCAAAGAGTTTGCTGAAATATGGCCAGGGGTGCTCAATTTCAATGTATTCTTCCTTTGTGCACTTGTTGGTGTGAAACATGAAATGGCAAGATGGAAGACTGATAAAGGTTAGTAACTTGGGACAAATTCAGGCAGCAACACCCAAAATGGGCAAGCGCAAATCTCAATGTGTTCTGATTGGCCCACTTGCAATGCTGTAGGACCAGTCAGTGGTTTGAACCTGTCAGTTTAATGTCTATGGTCACGCATGCAGGAACAACAGGTTTTAAGATTGTAGAGGAGAAAAAAGTAAGGGTTTCCACTTAGAAATGTAGTTGAATAAAAGTATAAGTTCTCGAAAAAGAATGATAAAGAAAAGATACGCTAAAAAGTTACTTAAGTGTGGTAACGAATTAATTGTACTTCGTACTGGTAATATCTTTGGAAAAAGTTATTAGAATATGTACTACATTGGTATTTTCTTGTAAGCATTTTAGTTATTGACAGACTTAAATTATGCTCACCTCTAAGAAATGAATTAAACTTATTTTTGAGGACGGCATTGAAGAATATTTAATGAGACCATTTCATTATTTTGAAGTTACAAATACATTCATGCACATCAACACAGTGTCATACTGAAAAATTTGATTAGCAGCTGTGAATATGACATAGGGTAAATTTTCCTGTGTGAATTTTTCACAACCAACTATATTAGGTCACAGTACATATCCTACCTTGATGTGTGACTGAGTGTTCATGCCCCTGAGCCAGTTCAGCACATTCTGTAGGTACATGGATAGTCTACACTGAGAGACATAATCAAGTGGCAGAGAGAGAATGCAAGAACATCTGTGTTGAGTATGGGTTAGAGATTACCGTTACCCAATGAGACACTCAGAGCAGTGGGATTTCAAGTGTCAGCCTGACAGACACAGTAGTGGATGACAGGGAGCAGAAAAGGTCATTTGTTGTGATAGATGTAGCAATCCAAGCTGACTGAAGCATCAGAAAGATGGAGCATGCAAAGACCAAGAAGTACCAGGGGCTAGGAGCTGTGCAGAACCATCAAACCCCAGAAATCTGAAACAGAATCAAAATTTGAGGAGCACACACACCATCTCCCACATGGGTGTGAGGGGGAGAACACCATTGCAATACACATCCCACCTGGTTTAGTGTTTGTGGCCTATAGTTTTTCAACATAATGTGTCCAAATTACTGAATAATGCAGCTTGTTAGTGAAGGAGCTTAACAAACCACTTGGTTCTTGTGTTTGTTACACTGAAAACTCATAAAGGTATTAACAATATTTCATGTGGCAGTTGTGTGAGCTATGTAGATTAACATGTACTCCAGCCTAAATATCAATCTAGTTAAGAAGCTGACCTGAATAACTTTTTAAAGTAGTTATAGTCAATCTCAAAATACAGAAACACTTATCTCAAGAAATAACTTTTTCACTAAAGGAGAAGAGATTTCAAAACCCTACACCCATGACTGACTTTACAGTTTTGGAAAGGCTGTGCTCATGGATTAATGGCATGAATGTCAACATGCCTACAGGACGGGACTCTGCTGCCCGCTAACTCTTTAGTATGCAGTGACTATTTATCATTGCTTAGAATAGAGAACAGGAGAACTGAAGAGGTGGCACGGTGGTGCAGTGGTCAGCACTGTCCCCTCACAGCAAGAAGGTTCTGGGTTCCAGTCCTGGCTCGGGTACAGGATCTTTCTGTGTGAGTCTCCATGTTCTCCCCATGCCTGTGTGGGTTCTCTCTGGTACTCTGGCTTCCTCCACAGTCCAAAGACATGCACATGGGGACGAGGCTGATTGATACTCTAAATTGACCGTAGGTATGAATGTGAGTGTGAATGGTTGTCTGTCTCTATGTGTTGGCCCTGCGATGGACTGATGACCTGTCCAGGGTGAACCCCACCTCTCGCCTGAAAGCCGCTGGGATAGGCTCCAGCCCGCCCGCGACCATTAACAGGATAAGTGGAAGAAAATGGAAGGATGGAGAACTGAAGTGATGTTAAAAGCTCAGTCACAATTTTTTCATGTACAAACCAGACCTACAGTAATGAGTAGCGCACAGATCTTTAGCCAATAACTCTTGGTTTAATGCATATTAGTTTTGTATAACAACACTTGTCAACATGGTTTTCAGGAGCATTTGGAATACTTATTTATATATTTCCAGCAGTGACAAAGCTATCCTATATAGCTATATATAACCCCCCCCCCCCCCCCCCCCATCATTACATGCCCTGCAAGAGCCCATAGACCAAGTTTGTCCATGACATTGGTGACCACGATGTATGGTATGTAAACTGTCTCACTGTTGTTGAACACTCGGCCAAGCTATTTACCTTGATTCGTTTTGAGATTATTTTGTAAAATGACAAGAACATCAGCCAATGTACATATTACGAATAAGTTATTTATAATTCTTATAATTCCACTAATTGAATTGGGCATTTTGTGAATTGCCTTATGTTACTTTAGACTTTGATTGACTGAAACCATCCATTCCCCCAGTATTTGTTCTCCTCAACATCAATTTACTGTTGCAAAGTGGAAAATGTGAACACACATTTTGGGACACAAACTTTCAAAGACAAATGAAAGAGCTCAGGTCTAAATGAGAAAAAGTGTCCTTCAGTATTTAGGACCCAAATAGAGTTACGAAATCTGATGACCTTAGTACTGCCAGAATACAAACATGAACCCTCTGTGTGCATTAGTCTTGACAAGGCATCACCAAATGGCGGTCTGGGCCTGGACCCAGTGACGGTTCTGCCAGGAGCCATTAAAATTCTACTATCAATATAAAGATAAATCATTTGTGCTTGCGCAGCTTATCTAGTTAATACGACAACAGTGTCATCAACAGTCAAGCCAATCAAATCGATAACTTCCCTTACAGCACCTGGGAATGGGAAGAGAGAGGAGATGAGAGAAAATGGCTTGCTCAAACATGAGAAAAGTAGATGATGAAAACCAAACTTTTAAAGATGAATGGATGGACCAATACATGTTCAGTCTCCCTGCAGCCAGTTCAAAACCTTTGTGTCTTATATGCTGTGAAACTGTGGCGTTAATAAAAGTGGCAACGTTAAGCGTCACTATGAGACCAAACATAGGTCTCACAGGAAAGGTACTCGCAGAAGTCAGCAGTGAGGGCAAGTAAAATTATCATACTGAAAGCACAGTATGACAGGACTACCCTGAAAACAATTCTGTCATCTGTCTTCCATTCAAGTGGCATACAAGTTCAGACTAATCAGTATGTTAAAAGTATATTACTTAAAAAAAAACACCTGAAATTTGACAATAAAAGTTATAGAAGTGTATGTGTAAGGCATTGTTGATTTCATTTTCATCAGTGTATGCTATTTTGAGTGACAATATAAGATGTTATAATATTCAGACCTTTGCTGGGAGGAAATTTTAGTAACTGGACCTCTTTGAATTTAAATTGAATACCCCTGGCCTAGACAGTTGTTTGGAAGATGTTGCCATGGGAGACCCCCCTGAATTCCTCCATTTCAACTGCGAGTCAAGACTGCTGTATTCCCAGCCAGAACCAGGCATCAATTAAATGTCAGAAAAATGTTGGACCCGCGTAAATGTTTTGTTCAAATCAAAAATCACCTTTTAAAGTTGCTGTATCATTAAAGGTCTCCAAACTAACACAGCATCAACATATACACTGATTGCTGAGCACATCATGTGTGGACAATAACATTATGACATGGCAGGATGCTGAAAGTGATTTATCCACTTTGATGATATCTGATGTAATATTTGCAATATACAATATTTGTCCTGTTTATGTCCATGTTATGTTTTGTATTCAAGTTATGATATTTGTGCTAAACACTGGATGCCATGGAATGCAAGACAAATTTAACAATTTTGCTCAAGTATTCCACCATATTAAGAAGTTGTTGGCAACAGAAGTTTGGTATGTTTTACAACTTCACCTTAGCATAAATGTCAGGCACAAAAAAATAATGTGTCTGTGCATTATGTGTAACATCAGATGCTTTGAAAAAATATGTAATATCTTTTTTATCTCTACAGAAGACTTTTCATCCAAGATGATGCCAATATGTTTGCCGTAGGTCACGTCAACTCAGTGTCATGTTTGCTATTGCTCTGTTTCTCTGTTTGCTGCCAGGATGCTACAGCTCTACTTGCCTACAATCGCCAAGCTTTACTCAACATCCAGTCAAGGTGTACCTGACATTGTCCTGTGTGGCTGATCCTCGCCTGATTGGTGGGGCATATTGCTTTTCTTCTGCTGTCAGATGCTCACTATAGCTTAGAGGAGCATGGGTGAGGACTGTTGTGCCTGTCCCTGCTGCTGCTGTTGCTCCCAGCCTGACGGTGCTCCTTGACCCACCAAAGATAGTGTCCCTGTTGAGCTCTGCTGATCCCCGAATGATGCTTATGCCCGCTCCACGTGTGGCTTCCCTGAGACTGGTGACCTCTCCCTGGCATGACCTGATGATGGAGCCTCTACCTGGGCAGCGGAAAGCCCGTAGCAACATGTTGTCCAGACTAACCTGCGCCCGCTGCTAAGATGTGCTGCAGCCGCTGTGACTCCTAACATCATGCTGAATATGGTTCTGATGAATGCCGGATTGCTGGTAAATAACTGGTAAAACTTTTCTGCTTAACGATTTCTTTCACCTCTCAGGAGCTGGTTTTTGACGGAGACATGGTTACATGTGGGTGAGGCTACACCCTTCTCCAAATTTCTCCCTCCCAACTGTACTTTTCTCAGTGCTCCACAGACCATCGGAAAAGGTGGTGGGCTGGCATGTGTTTTTAAATCCACGTTTTACTGTTGGCAGATTCCGTGTGTAAAGTATTCTAGCTCTGAGCTACAGCTCTTTGAAATGAACTCCTCTCCTCCTCGGCTGTGTGCGGTGGTATATTATACACCGAAATACAATAAGGATTTTATCCAGGAGTTTGAAAGCTTTTTGTCTGGAATCATGGTGGATTCCGATTATTGTTTAATTTCTGAAGAGTAATGCCCCAAAATGCTTTCAGAACCGTGGATAAATGAAGGTATCCACGCTTTCAGACGCTCATGTAGGCATGCTGAGAGGAAGCAGAAAAAGGACACATTTGCATGTTTCTTTGGGATTCCACAGGACTGTTTATGAGAGTATCAGAAAGCCATGAAGGCTGCTGGAAGAGACTACATTTCAAACCTTGTTTCTAAGAATATTGGTAAACCAAAGGTTTTCTTGAACGCTCTTGACTCTATTGTTAATCCTCGCGATACTGCCCCTGTTGTACAATTGCCTGCTCTCTGTAATGATTTTCTTAACTTCTTTGTTAACAAAATCTCAGCTTTTTGGTCCATACCCTTTCTTTCTGCCTATAACCCCTCTGTTCCACCTGTATGCCAAGCTGTTTTTAATGAGTTTCAAACCATATCCTTGTCCTCACTGTCTGATATCGTCTGTAAGCTACAGCCTACAAACTGGCTCTCTGAAAGTGTTCCCTCTTGCATTTTAAAAGAGGCATTTGACTCAGTTTTATTATTTTCTGGTGTATGCTTGTTTTACTTCAGGAGTCTTTCCAGCTCCTTTAAAACATGCTATAGTGTAGTCACTATTCAAGAAACCTAATCTGGACCCATCTGTCCTCTCAAATTTCAGGCCTATCTCCAAGCTGCCCTCGCTGCCAAAGTGTTGGAGAAAGTAATCTCTATTCAGCTGCAATCTTGTCTAGACAAAAATGACATCTTTGAGAAGTTCTAATCTGGTTTTAGACCGCATCAGAGCATGAAACTGCTCTTTTAAGAATGTTTAATGATCTTGTTTTAACTGTTGATTCTGGGTGTGCTGCTATCTCGGTAACACTAGATCTGACCTCCTTTATCTTATTTAGAAAAAATGTATTGGTATCAAAGGTGCTGCCCTTATGCTACTTCAGTCATACTTGACTGATAGGAGTTTCTCTGTCCATCTGGGTGAATTAACCTCTAATGTGGCTCCTCTTACCTGTGGTGTCCTCCAAGGCTCCATCTTAGGCCCTTTATTGTTATATCTGTATATGCTGCCCCTAGGTTCTAGTTTACATAAGCATAGTATTTATTTTCATTGTTATGCAGATGATGTCCAAATCTACCAAATCTACAAAGTTCCTGGCCAAAGTCAAGCCCCACCTTTCTCCCAATGATTTGGAGAAGGCTATCCATGCTTTCATATCATCTAGGCTGGATTACGGTAATGCTCTATATGTGGGTCAAGACCAGCTCTCCCTGCTGTGCCTGCAGCTACTGCAAAATGCTGTTGCACGTGTCCTGACCAGCACCGAGAAGCACTAACATATTACACCAGTACTAGGGTGGGTAGGGATTTTTAAGTCCCAGCTGAAGACTTAATTAATTTCTTTGGCTTTTGAGGCTCATTAAGCTGTACATCCCTGGCTCTTGCCTGGTTCCCTTGATTGTGTTTTGTTTCTTTCTAGTGCTATTGTTGTTGTTTTTGGTCTGTTGGCTTTACATTGTAAAGCACTTTGGTGTAGCTTCGGTTGATTTTAAATTCACTATATAAATAAAGTTGACCTTGACCTTGACTTTGACCAAGAGTAAACTGAGGTAATCTTAAATGAGCATCACTCTGAAAAGCACTATGACAATATTATTGATGTCAAAGGACTAAAGATGTTATTCAGTTAACTCAAGTTGGACTAGGTTTTTTGGGGGGTGGGCAATAGGGGTGTTCTTTAATTCTGCTGACAAAGACAGAAGCAGTGGGCTTAACAGCATTGTCTAATAAAATATGTATAGTGCTGAGATTGAAGTTATTAGAGGTACATCATGAGGTGCATCAGGTAGATAAGGTGCATTGTGTGTAATATCAATGATAGACATTGTATTCAGATGTAATATTTATGGTGTCAGTTGGGTTGAACTACAGTCACAAAGAAATGCTTTTGACACATCAAAGGTTATACTGAGAAAATATTTGCTTTATTAGAAAAAAACATTTGTGACTCTTTAACATCTCCCCTAATACAATAAATCTGATGTCATTAGACTTCAAAATCCCTTACAGATTTTTTTATGAAATTTGATAAAACGGGGATCATCAACTACACTGCAGCTGAAGTCTATTACTCACACCAAACTCTCACTAAAAAAAAACAAACTCATGAGAATGACAGTTTGCAGAGTTAAACAAACACTGAGGCAAGAAAGCAAGTAGCCGTTATTAAATGCGCCTCGTGAGTGAAATGGAAATGTTCAATCGTGAAGCCAAAGCTGGGTTATGTAGGGTAATGCTATGATGTTTTGGTTGTAGAGACAACAACATAAGCTAATGGCATATCCTTACACCTCCATGTCATCTATTTCCACGGGCTGTTGGTGGTACACATTTGCAGTTGAGTTGGTCTTGACCACAATACCCAATTGTAAATCCTGTGTAAAATTTTATATGAAGATTGTTGTTTGTATTATCAGCTTAATGCATAATTGTGAATTAGCCTTAGATGAGACTGATACCTGAGCCTGTCCCGGGTCCCTTTCTGTCAGCCCAGGCTCAGAAATAATAGCATATTTTCATCCAAAGCCTGAACAACAATTTTTGTTCAACGATGATCATGACAGTGCTCTTTTGAGCTGCACTGTGCCTCTTTATTTGGACCATGGACTTTTCTGTGTTCTGTCAGAAAACTTCAAATTTAAGTTAAAAATTTGTCTTCGTGTTGCTTTAAATCTGATCTTACATGAGAGGCAGAGGGAGTAAACAGAAGCGAGCAAGTTTGTGCTTGTTTTATGTTTTACTCTGTATGCTGGTTAAATGAGGTGAGGTATGATGCAGATGTGTTGCTAATACAGTACTGAAGAAAACAAGACTGATAGATGGATCATGTAACTTGATGTCTTAGCCTACTTATTTTGTGGTTTTAAGAAGAAGTGTCTGTACTAATAATTTTTCCCTCCATTGTAGAGATCCATAGACAGAAAGGAAATATCTCATTGTGTGTGTGGGGAGAGAGAGAGAGAGAGAGAGAGAGAGAGAGAAGCCTCAATCTGAACCCACTGCCTGAAACAAGATCTGTCCTGGTGTGTGGTCTCCTGGACTTCTACTGGGAATTACAACCATAACAATGCAGTATCCCTGTCCCATGCTTCATAATAATCCTCTATTTTTTGACTGTACTCTTTACTCCGCATGAATAATAGTCTCAACAAGCAAGCAGCTTTGGTAATGGAAAGCAGATACAGCGGCTGCACGACCATCCTATGCCAAACATCTACTCATGTGTAGTGCATAATGGGATGCCTCCAACTGTACTCTGCCCATAATTTGTTAACCCATGTTGAGTTAATACAATTTTCACAACTACATTGATTTGTCCAATATGGCTGGTCAGCGAGGAACGTGACAGCCAGTAATGGATTTTATATGAATATAACTGTGCTCTCACCGATATTAGACCCTGCTTGGGACGATTACATTATGAGTCTATGGTGATGAGATCAGCGCTGAGGTAGGTGGGTTAATAGCAAGGGGGGAAGGTTACGGGGAGAGTGAATTAAATACATGGGAGGGAAGCAGTAGGTTCAGCTACTCGTAATGAATTCCCACCAATAATCACTACAGTGCAATAAGGATGTTCAGCTGGAGCTCTGATGGAGTTGTGTGAATTTGGCCCTGATAAAGTCTTGCGCTCTGTCTTCAAAGCTGTCAGCCTGAACAGCGACTGGCTGGACTGCAGTGATGAGGCAGTACTGGGGAAATGAACTCTCTGTGTGCCTCAGGAAATTTGATTTCTAACCCTGAGACAGCACATTATTTTTGATTTTATTCATTCCGAGAATGATATCATCTTCCTTTACATGGAAGGGAGAGAGAACGAGAGAGAGAGAGAGAGAGAGATATCTGTAGGCATGTGTGCACAAGGATCAACTATTGTCAGAAAAAAGAAAGAAAGACAAAGAATTATTTCCAATGAGAGGCTGTTTTTACTGTTGTCATCCTCAGGTGTTATGTGGGTATTACACCACTGCTGCATGAATGTCAGTGAATCTCCGATGAAAAGGTTTTCCTTTACAGGCATATTAGCTCACAGAAGAGCTGACACACAGCAGTGCATTGTGTTGCCACAATTAGTGCCAGGGGACATTGTAAAGGCTTAAAGTGTTGGTTCATTCCCCAGAAGCAATATTTATTCTTTATTACAACAACTGGTGGGCTGCAGCACTTCTTGAATTTTCATTTGAATTACTGATTCACATTTATTTAGTTGATTTCTTGCCTAATCACTTTTGACTCTCTGTAACTGTTGCTAATTGGACCACTGTATTAAGTTGTCATGCCATTCATTAAAAACACAAGAAGCATGGATTGTGATCAGCCTCCAATACCTGCTGCTTCAGCCTCCTCTTTGTTTTATGTTCATAAAAGTAGCGCACTAGTAGAGTGGTGTAAAGACCTTCTGCTGCCACTTGAGGACCACTTGCACTTATGGTGCAACACCTTCTTGTTTTCATCCTTCTTCTCTGTTTTCATCAAAGCTTGGTTAATTTAGAGGTGATTTCTATGGACATAAAATCAAATGAGACTCAGAAGTAGTGAGTGATTTACAGCAAAATAATAAGTCAAGTCAAGTCAGTTTTATTTGTCTAACGCCAAATCACAACAAAAGTTATCTCATGACACTTTACAAGTAGAGCAGGTCCAGTACCTCACTCCTTCAATGAATCTACACCCAACAATTCTCCATCAGCAGCACATCCTGCAACAGTGGTGATGAAAACCTTCCTTTTAACAGGCAGGAACATCGAGCTGATCCAGGCTCAATGGGGACGGCCATCTGCTTTGACCAGTTGGGGGGCCAGAGAGGAGGGGGGCGGGGCACAGACAAAGACAACACTTTATATTCTCCACACAGCCTACCACAGGCCACTGTAGGATAGACAAAACAGTCAAACAGGAGCTGGACTCAAACCAGCTGGGACAAGACAACAAGTTCATTCCTGAGGGTTGTCTTCCTTTAGTTTGTTTTTTCTTGGCAAAGTGCATATGGTGCCTCATACTAACTCAAACTCAAACCTATTTACCACCTCACAAGAATTATGTCAAACAGTATGGAGGGAGTCTACGAATGACAGCCACTAAAGTATAGTGAAACAGCCAAAAGAAACCACCGACTCAGATGTTGCAATTACAGCAAAACATGATAAATAATAACAACAATGGAAGGCGAAAACAGCTAAATTGCAACTTACTGTTGGTCACATCACACTGCCAGTCCATCGCAGGGCCAACACATATGGACAGACAACCATTCGCTCTCACAGCCACACCTACGGTCAGTTTAGAGCAGGGGTTCTTAAACTCTTTGATCTCAGGGCCCAATTTTCCAAGGACAAAGTGACTCGGGGCCTATTCAAAAATTAACTGATCAGAGCATTCTTGATTTGTAATCAATAACTAAGTCATGTCCACTCATAATTTAACAAGCTAAAACCTTATGAAATAAATTATGTGATACACTGTGATTGTGTCTCAAAGACATTTATTTATATTGTGTATGTATGTGAACCTGACCTGTACATACAACACTGATTTAGAGACTCAAAACTGAAGAGAAATTCTAAAAAAATAAAATTCTGTGGTAATAAAATAAATACATTCATAATAATAAAAATTTCAAATTAAATAAATTTACTGCAATAAAATATAAAGTACAAACTAAAATACTAAAATACTGCTGATCAATTTGAATTTGGATGGAAGAATTAGACATTCCTCTTTAAATCTGACAAATGAATAATAACTTAACCTCTCAATGAGAGACTTGAACCTGTCTCTCAGACATATGAAAACAATAACTGCATTCAGGTTTTAATTTTGCTTTTTTTCAGACAAATTTTAGGACTTCTTACCTTACTGACAGCTAAGAGGTCCTAAAATTTGTCTGAAAAAAAAACCCGAACTGAACGACCGTAGACATTATGAACACCTTTGACATAATAACTGCATTGTTTCTGGCTATAACAAAAGGCTGATCAAATACTTTTTGTCAAGGTGGGTTTGAAAAGTTTGAGAATGACTTGGCAGAACTAAACATTCAATTTCAAATCTGTGACAAATGATGAACAATAACAAGAGTCACTCACAACAGTCCATTTTAACATCCTCCTACTCCCATCTTCACCGCTCAATGACAGACTTGGGCCTGCCTCTGAGACATGATCAGATGCAGTCTGGGTGGAATGGGGGAAAGGCTCACTCTCAGGGAAGCCTCCAGTGATGTTCTGAGTCTGTTTCGAGCTTTGGTCTTGGTTGTGGCCACAATGGAGAATCCTGATTCACACGGGTATGTGGTTGTGAATGGGAGAAGGAGTTTCACAGCCCTCTGTGCCAGAAGTGGATACTCCTTTGAAACAACAATCCAGAACGAGCCTCGGTCCAGTTTGCTCCACTGCCCCTTTAAAGTGCTGTCAGTGGAAACATCCAGAAGCTGTGACTCCAGATGTGAGGGTAAAGCAAAATCATTTTCAGTGGGATCCACTGAAAATGGGTCCACAACCCACATGTGTCCCTCTCTGGGATCCTCAAGGAAGTATTCATCAAATTGATCTGCCAGTTGTGAGAGGTGCTGAGAGACTGACTGACTGATCTTCACCTGAGGGGAGTTTTCCAAAATCTCAGACAAAAGTGCAAACATGTCCATTCTCTCTTCCTGGGCCCTCTTAGTCCATATAGAAAGTTTCCTCCTGAAAGCTTGAATTTTGTCTGCAACAAAAATATGTTGCTATTTCTCCCTTGGAGTGAGATGTTCAGCTGATTCATGTGTGAAAAAATATCACAGAGATAGGCAGGTGTAGCTGTGAACTTGGTGTTGGCATAGTCATGTGCAAAAGGAGATTTTTTTCTCAGTGAGACAAGAAAAAGCCTCATTCCTCATCTCAAACAAACGGTTGAGGAGGAGTCCTCTTGAGAGCCATCTCACCTCACTATGATAGAGCAGCTGGACATGATCTGCTTCCAAGCCCTCACAAAGCTCAGCAAAACATCGGGGTTAACAGCATTATTTTTTAGGAAGTTGATGGTTTTCACACCTACATCCATCACTTCGTGGAACTCTGGTGACATATTTTTAGCTGCAAGGCTTTCAGGGTGGAGGAAACAGTGGGTCCATTTAGCTTCTGGCACATGGTCCAGTATCTGCCTGATGACGCCGCGGTGCCTGCCAGTCATTGACGCTGCACCGTCACTGCACACTCCAACACAGTTCTGCCAGTCTCAGTGAAGTAGTTATCCATGCAGTGGAAACATTCCTCAGCTGTAGTTCGGGTTGGAAGATCTCCACAAAAGCAGCATGTCCTCATGCAAACTACTGTCCTAGCAATAACGAACAAAAACCAGCAGCAGCGCAGCATTTGTGACATCTATGGACTCGTCTAGCTGCAAAGAGAAACACAGGCTATTTTTTTATTCTCTCCAGAAGCTGATTCTGTATGTCTGAGGCCATGTCAGCAATACGGTGACTCATCGTGTCATGGTCATCAGCTGCTTTGCAGCAGCCTCCGCAATCTTCTCATGGCACATGTTCCACAGCATCAGGCAGAATTAAATCCTCTGCGATGGTGAACCCTTTCTTAAGCCTGATTTATGCTTCTGCGTCACGATGCAGACCCCTACGCGGACCCTACGCCGTAGCCTGACGCGCGCCTCCAAAAAATCCTGAATTCGCGTCGCGTCGACGCGTGACGACGTGAACATCAAGGACTGTGATTGGTCCGCTCAGAACGTAATTTCCGGCTCAGTCACAGCCCTATAGTCGCAGCACAACAACAACATCGCCACTTTCAATGTTTCTGTGGTGAAAGCTCCAAGAAAAAATGGACCAAGCCGAAGAAAGGATTATCGAGGAGGTGCGCAAGTACGACCACCTCTACAACTCCTCTTCGCGGCACTACAAAGACTGCCAAATGGCCAACAATTCGTGGAGGGAAATCTCACAACAATATAAAGACAAAGCCACACTCCCCTAGTGGCTTGGTGGTGAATTGCAGAGCAACGCGTTCCCTCGACGCAGAACTATAAATGCTCAGTGACGGCGTCCACGTGACGCAGAGGCATAAACCAGGCTTTAGTCTGTGCTACACATCTGGCTACCAAGTAGCTTGCTTTCAAAGCACATTTAGCGTTTCCAGTCGGTGATACGATGGACCGTTTCTGTATCTGTAGCCCTGCTTCTTTTCACTTGAAATATTCCACTGGTTTCCCCACAAGTTGTGCGTGTTTGGTCTCCATATGACGCCTTAATTTTGATTCCTCGCTACCTCCGTTAATAAAGCCGAACCTAATGAAGTCTGGGTTGTACTTGCGCATATTTTCTTTACTTGAGGAGGGGCCGGCCTCACACTTATCTTCCTTTTTTTCTTTTTCTCGTTATGAACTTCTCCATTTTTTGCTAAAAGTTTTTCAGTTGATGTTATCATAGAAACAGCTGTTGTCATAGAGACAATCACTCTTCTTCTGGTGTAGCTTATTGGAGCTTGTTAAACAACTGGCTGACGCTTCACCGCCACCAAGTGGTGGGAAGCTGCATTGCAGTCACACAGGTGGCAGTGCTAACCACTGTACTACCGTGCCGCCCCTAAATTCCATAAAAAAAACAGACAAACAAACATTTTGGGGTCTTAGTCTCTGCTCAAAGACCCCATATCTGCAATTAAACTTATTCCACCTTGCCTTCTTTTAAATCTCCCATACTTCCATTTTTTTGTCTTTTGATTTCTGCTGAAAAACAAAATTACTTATGGTCATTGTTAGATCACTGTTTTTAATCTGTTTTATCTGTGTTACCAAGCTAAAATAATACATGATAGAAAAAAAAACATAGGAAATACTTTTAAAGTAATTCCTACAACAATATACAACAACTGACACGAGCAGATCACATGGCAGCATATTGCATCAACCATCAGCAGTTTAAACATGAGAAGACGTTATGTGGAAGTGACCAGTAGTAACTTACAGGGACATTTTTAAATACTTTGTCCTGTCTTTGTGAGTTGATGGAGCGACAATGAAAATTTTTAAAAGTACTGGAGCAAACCAATATTTACATAGTGGAAAGGTTGATCATGTACTGTTATACAGGGAGAGAGAGGTTAGGGGTCTTTTTTGAAGGCAGATGTGAGTCCATAGCCAGTCAACCAGTGCTACCCACTCAGCATGGGTGTTGCTGAGCAACAAGGGATCCGTTGAGACGACTGGCTATTCCTGCATTGTAGTGCTCCTCATCTTCGGGAAGTGGGTGCAGGTTGTATGTTGCTCCACAACATTCCAGCCTCTCCGCTTTATGTTCAAAACATTTTTATTTCAACTTCTCTCTCCTCCTTACTTGTTATGGCATTCACAAGTGGAACCTATGATGCCAGCTATGTAGGCTAAGCAAACACCTGCTTTTGATTGCTTCAAAATGCTTGCAGTAAATGAGAGTACCCAAATAACCAGAGAGACTTAGACTGAGGATGGTGTTCAGTAAACTCAGGATTTAAAATCTCTTTTCTCCTCCACTTACTGAATTCTTTTCTGGAGCAGGCTGTTGAGTAAAGGATGATGATAGTAAGCAATGGTACTTCTAGCCTGAAATGGAAGTTAGATTAAAAAATTACATTATATGGAAGCATCTGATTTTCAGCAAATAATAAAATGTGTTGATTATAATGAACCCTTTAAGGACACACCTGGTACTGACACAATAACTCCTGCAGACTTGGCCAATCAAAGGAATGTGGACCTACTCACACCGTACCATTCTCAAGCACTTTTATCCCCCTACCCCTGCCCTAAGTGATCACTCTTCCTGGCTGTGGCTCAGTTGGAAGAGGTAGGCTTCTGCATTCTGCATACAGTATCAAAAACAACACAATTGTGTCTTGGTCATACATACTGCAATCAAGTGAATTACAACAGATGGAAAAAAAAACTACCCAGATATGCCAGAGGTTCATTTGTTTTCAAGAAGTTAGAACTGAAGGGCATCATAAGAAAAAAATTGTGAATAACAAAAAAGTTATTTTGGAATAATCCCAGAATAAAGTATTAAGAGAAGCATAATGCATCCTCTTTAACTGTCACTGACAGTCACCACAATTTCCTTTTTTTTTACCCCCACTATAACTGCTTCACTGTATGTGTGTACATTAGTGAGTCTGAGGCTTCTGTCAGGATGCTGCAAAGACAGATACAAATGTTGCTGCTTCAATCACACAGGCAGAGAGAGGGGATTAAGCAGAGGAGGGGAGTGCAAGACAGAAGTGAATGAAGAACAAGGAGAGTGGCAGGAGAGGAGGGGCCAGTGAGTGACGGCTGGATGGGTTTCTCATTGACAGTGTGTTTAGTCCTTATTGCCCGTGGTTCATCAAGGGAGACTGAGAGAGAAAGCCAAGCCAGAGGGCTGTGCAATAATGCAGGAGTTAAAGTATAATTCCAACCTGGACCATATTTCCCCATGTTTGTGTGTCTGAATGATTCACACACATTGTAAGGTGTACCATTTTTTTGCCAAAATTTAGAAATGTACAGGGCATTTTTTTAAAGTAACCTTTGCTTTCAGTTCTCAAACCTTCTGCCACTCTCACCCTATTCCACTTATTTTTGTGCCTACTGCAATCATTGAACAATGTTTTGTTTTTGTTTGTTTTGTTTTTTTGTTTGTTTTTTTACAGTACTTCAACACGGTATTTTTAACGAGTTGAGGTGCAAACTGCAGTAGAGGTTGTTTTCTGTTGTAAAATCACCTTGAACGAAAAGCAAAATAAAATTAATGCTGTGATATACTAGGTTGCCCTTTTTGGTCACATATATTAACTGTATATCATCAACATATGACACAGGGATGAAAGGACAAATGAAGGCTCAATTGGTTCGTACTGATAGCTGTGTTGTTGTTTTTTTCCCACTGTTTAATGATACAATTACAAGTATATATTACTTTTCATCACAAGTTGTATTTAAGGTTTTGTGACTGCTGGAGCATGTTGACAGCAAAATGTGTTATTTTGGTAAGTGTGCCCCTGTTTTAGTCTTTGGGGTATCTGCTTTGAAAACCTGATATCAGAGCAGACAGACGGGTTTATACAATATAATTTTTATAAAAAATTCTCATTTTATTCTTGTGATATCAGCAAAATTTAAGTATTTAAAGTTTGGAGATATCAGCTCTTTAAAAGCTAGCTGCCAATGACTGCAAATGATGTCAAACTGTTAGCAGAGAAGTACTTGACATATGATTCAAAATTTGATTGTCCTGTGGTTGTTCAGGTAAGAGGGGCAACAGCTCCTATCTGGACTATGAAGAGAAGTTGACATGAAATAACATTTTAATCACCAGTCCAATTAAACTGAACATTTTTGGCAAAAATACACAATCATTTCACAAAAAATGGGAAACCTTCTGTCTGAAAAAAGACAAATACAAAGGCCTGATTGATGAGGCAGTTTTAAGAGGGTGGCAAGCAAACATCTTCTCCATTGAGGTCGTCTGCTGGGGGTTTCCAGCCTAATCAGTGTGTTGCTTCCTCCAGAGGGTTGAGCTGGAGCCCTAACATCTTATACATTGAAGTTAGCTGCTGGGGGTTCCCAGCATAATCAGTGTGCTGCCTCCTCCAGAGGGTTGAGCTGGAGCCCAAACAGCTATAAAAAGCCATGAGGAACATAGCTGCAGAGGGTGAGTCCAGCTCAAGATGGCTGTGGCTAAAGAGAGACCATTGATTTACTAACGACCACTATCTATCAGTGCATTGCGTTGTGATGTCAGATAATCCGCCGTTTTTCCTTTATCTTCATCTGAGCCTTTTGCGTTAGGTTACATTGACATTATCTCCTAGTAGGCATCACCCCCTGCAAGGGTAGCAGACAGAACTGGCAGGAAATGGAGAGCAGAGGCTGCAGTAGAACAGGCAGAGTCACGGCTACGCCATAGAGTCCTTGTGGGAACAGTGGCCAAAGGAAGGACTGGACTGGACTGGGAACCATTGCACCCATCGGGTTTGACAAGGCTTGGGGGAAGGAGAGGAGGCAGCTGGTCCAGAATGAGGTGAGAGCAGCTGCAGAGGAGAGGACCAACAGACCAGTGGGAATGAGGCAAGTTGGGAGTAGGTTGTGGATAGGAAGATCATGTGGCCTGACCTCTGGCGGGAAGAGCCACACCACATATAAATCACAGTCCAGGCGGTCTATGATGTCCCTTCAAGCCCATCCAACCTGCACTTCTGGGGCTTGGCCGACACACCAGCATGCCCCCTCTGCCAGAGGAAGGGGACAATGGAGCGTATATTGAGTTGCTGCCCAAAAGCTCTGAGGGAAGGCCGATACGATGGTGACATGACCAGGTGCTCAAGACCATCACAGAGTGCATATGAAGTGTCATCATAAGCTGTCAGAGGTCCAAACCCATGAAGAAAACCAACTACTTCATCAGAGCTGGGGAGAAACCAACACCACCATCTAGAGCAAAATTAGGGCTCCTCAACACTGCACAGGACTGTCAGTTGTCAGTGGATATTGGCAGCAAGTGCAGCCTCATGTTCCTGCAGCATGTCTGTTAGACCAACCTCAGGCCTGACATCATCCTGGTGTCAGAGGCAATGAAGAACATTGTCATGCTGGGGCTCACAGTGTCATGGGAAGACCGTATGGACTAGGCATTCGAGCATAAGAAGGGTAAGTATTATGGCCTAGTCAGTGACTGCCATAAGGTGCATGCACGTGGAAGTTGGGTGCAAAAGGTTTGCAGTACAGTCTTTCTGCCAAACACACACTGCAGTCAGTATCACAGGTGAGAGGAGGAGAAAGGCCATCTACAACAGCACAGAGGCAGCAGAGAAAGCATCTTGGTGACTCTGGTTTGAAAGGGCAGATCCGTGGTCAAGCCCTGCTAGGGCATAAGCTGAAGACTGATCAACTTCAGCTGGGTCGCCTGAGCAAGGGTGCCTGATATTTGAAAGACCCGAAACACCCAATGACCTCAGGTAACATCACTGATGATCTGCCTAAGCTTTGCATCATAAGATGTATCATGGTGTTGGTTAATATGAGAGACTTCGGTGCACATGACAGTGAAAATATGAGTACAGTGCTAAGTACAAGTCAAGTTTCAGTATTCAATGTTAACACAGAAGAAGAGGTCAAAGTTAAGAGGTTACTGCAAAAATATTGCTCTGTTACTTACTGTTTTTATTTCTGCACAGAGCCTTGTTGGAGAACCTGAACTGAAAATAAAAATATGTTGCAAGTTGAAGGCCTCATTCTTTAATAAGATTTTTCTGTTACACTCAATATTCATGTATCAACAGTCACCCAGAATGGAAAAACCAAACTCCTTTTCATCTTTGCTTTTTGATTTTTCATCTTGAAGTGGCACCACAAATACACTGCTTGGAAGACCAAGAAGAATAACTGGTTGGTGCTGGAAAAAAACACAAAACCCATCCATCCATCCATCCATCCATCCATCCATCCATTTTCTTCCGCTTATTGCTATTACGGGTCGTGGGGGGGCTGGAGCCTATCCCAGCGGCTACGGGCAAGAGGCGGGGTTCACCCTGGACAGGTCGCCAGTCCATTGCAGCTTGAGGACCCATACATTTTCATATGGATGATTTAGCAAATGAAAAAGAAAGAGTCCTCATTATCACAGAGGCAAAAGCATGGGGCAGCAAAATGAAATGAAGAAAGGCCAAAGCAGAAAACAAAGACGTATACAAACAAAAGCCACCATTCGACAACAACAAATTCAAATCTTTGGATGTATTCCCTTTGTTTTGACCACAGGGACCAGGGTCTAAAGTCCAGGGAACTAAATGTAGTCCAGGAACTGTACTAAGAACTATTTCCTATAACTAGTTGCACTTGCCTTTCTACAACAAACTCATAATGCAAAAATGCTTGTGGGCTTGATGACATTCCACTCAGACTTTATGTATTGTGCCACTAATAAACATCTGCAATGTCTCTCAGCATGAACATGCTGTTAATTAAACCTATGTCACACAGACTCTCATATACTCTGGAAAGCATAACACATGGTTAACCCCAGGCAATACTGTGGAATACATTTATCTCATCTAAAATTGTATCAGGGTCATTTTTTTAATGTCCTGCACATTGATTAAGATATGGTCACTGAAAAATTTCCTTATTTTTTTTGTTTGCCATGGTTCATGATATATATAAGGGGAAATTGACAAAAATGTCATCTTGTCTTGTTAGAGGTTGTTTATGGAATGCTTGAAGTATAGTGTTAAAAATAATGGATAAAATCTCTTCAACAGGGCGGCACAGTGGTGCAGTGGTTAGCACTGTCGCCTCACAGCAAGAAGGTTCTGGGTTTGAGCCCTGGGGACGAGGCTGATTGATACTCTAAATGGACCGTAGGTGTGGCTGTGAGTGTGAATGGTTGTCTGTCTATATGTGTTTACCCTGTGATGGATGGCTCTCCAACATATTTATAAAAAAAACATATCTGATTTTGTGTAAATTTACTACAATTGTAGATTAAAATACTTTAAACACTGTCTTCTTTTTTTGTCCACATAATGAATTCCAGATTGCATGAATATATGAACAATTTTGATTTTCCATTCTCAGTATGTGATCTCCAGGCTTTACATTTCCACACAGAACTTATGTCTGTGGAATTTTTGATAAGGATCAGCTTCCCCAATATTTGCAATGACACTAATTCTGCTCATTGGACTGCCTTTCCAATTTGATTTTTATTGAGCTCAGGGAAAATGTACTCTTTCACCAATGAATGTGAAAACAGCCTTACATTTTACTCAGACCATCTGTGGGGACAAATAAAAAACAACAAAAAAAACAGGTTTGACTGGAAGGGGACATAGAAATGATTTGGGCATTTAAGAAATATGTCAACAATTTCTCCTCCACTACTGTCCCTACTGGTACTTGTGTAAATGCCTGTGCTATTGACTGTTCTGATCTAGGAGCAGAGTGATATTTTCCTGTCAAGGACCACTTGTGTTTGCTCTTGTATTGCTCACCAGCTCAGACCAGGTCAGTGATCCATGGCAGTAACTCACTGATGTGCTTTCATGTCCTCTGATATTTCTGTGGCTCTTGCACACAGAGCAAGCATCCTCTCCAAGAGCAAAGGATCTTATGCTAAGAATTGACTAAATTATGTAACTTGTGGTTTTTGTTGATGTTGATTGATTTACTGAGGGTCAGGGGCTGGTTGCTGTTCTCTCTGAGCTTAAACTATGATGCAGTCCACCCCTTGTTATTGACTTATTTTCATTTCTTTACACTTAAACCTGTTTTGAGGTGATAGAATATCACAGCAATGCATTCTCTCTCTCTGATTTTAGTGCTTGCTCTGGTAACTGTATACTCTCCATATTTACCCCCCATTGTGTTTTCTCCACAATGAATTTGTTTCTAAGCACCAATTCACTGATTCACTGTACACTACGTGTCACCTCTTATTTCCAGTTTTTAAAAGTAACACACCAAACAAAAGCACACTTGTATACATCATCATACAATGTTTTGACTCATCACTTAAATGTGCAAATGAGACATTGATCAAATATGCTCTCATCTCTCAAAATCTAGAAATACTGAATTGCTGTTGTGTTCCACCAGAGTACGTGTCTTTCCCAGTGACCTTTGTCCACCAAAATGTTTTCAAGCCACTCTTTGGTTCATCCCTGAGTCACAGTAGATATTTGTGGCAAACTTCCCTCAAGATGTTCCTGAGATATCACATTAAGAAGAATGTGACAGATACTGCACTTGTGAGGTGACATTAACCTTGACTGTTTACCACTCAAATCGTTTCAGTTCATTGAGTTATTGATTCCCAGTTAATTTTTGGTTTCCCAAGATATCATGAAGATGGATAACCCAAAAACATCATGCAAGAGTTTACCAGCATGGATGAATAACAATGTGAAGACATTGTCAAACTTGTTGGGTGCACCGCTGGATTCCCAAAAAAGGTTAGGGTCCAGACAGAAATCATTCAGATACATGACAAAATGAACAATAATAATAATAAAAAATAATAATTAAGCTAACAATAACTAATTAACCTAGCAATAACTAAGTAAAAAAAAAAAAAAACTCAAACAACACATCTTGAGTACCTGTTTGAAATAGTGCACTTATTATTTTTTCATTACTTAATTATAACTCGTATTTATTAAATGATAAACACTAACATATTTCTGTATGTAAGCTATACAATTTGTGAATATAACAACCATTCTCATTCCATACACTAATCACAATGACCTGCACTTGCAGAGAGAGAAGGAAGTCAACTCATGACTCTTCTGCTTCCCCTGAAACATTTACCTGGATGAAGGCTGTGATGTGAGGATATATTGCAAAAACACTGAGTTAATAATCAGTTCATATATTGCATTTGATCCTTACTTTTAGATAACAGTGTCTGTTAAAACAGTTGAATGATAGAGACAAATTCCCCCTGGTCGATAAGCTTTACTTCATCCACAGTCTTTATGACTGTAAGACTGGCAGTGATGTCACTGTCCCCATTTCAATTCATTACCATGTCCTGCCATCAGTGTTTTCAGCATAGAAATGTCTGTACTAGATCTTTTCTGTTAGATATTTTGATTGTGGAGAAAATGACTTAAATGCCTTCCTGGAGATTTGGCTTCCAATTGTGTTCACAGTTTATTTATGCAACACACTAATTTCCTCTTAATCAGTACAAAAGAAACTCAGCAACTAAAAAGCTTTTCACACAAATGACAATATGTAATGTAATGTCATCATAATATATTTGGAAATGAAACAGGGAGGCAGAAACTTAAAGCAGAATACAGACAGGAGTATTAACACTGAGGGGTAGATGACAGTGCATTTGAAACCAGACAGTAATTCACCCACTTTTCAATGCTGTGTCTATTTAATTTAGTTTGAATGTTTTAAACCTGAAGCTGATAAAATAATCAGCAGCGGAATGAGACAGCCAAAACTGAACAAAATCCTTCAGTCACTGGTGCAACAGTGAAACTGTCAGGACCTGTCCACACCCAATGGACCAGACAGTTCATTGAACAATGTAGAAATAGGCTCTGTTTCAGACTGAAAATGTTACTCAATCCACACTGTCATTTCCATGTAGGGAAGGGATGAGGAGAAAAAGAGAACAGGTGACCAGAAAGCTCTGAGGCTACTGTAATCGCAGGAAAAATACTGGAAGCAGACAGAGCCAGTCCATTATCACTGTGTGTGTTTGTGTGTGTGCGTGTGTGTGCATGTGTGTGTGTGTGTGTGTGAAAACACGGGCGCAGGCGAGCACGTGTGCACTTTCGTGTGTGTATGCTCTTCAATATTCCTTGTGTATTTTTTATTCGTATGTATATAATTCTACTGTAAATCTTAAACACTTAACTATGTGAACAAGAAGAGAAACATTTTTAAGTTTGATAATTGTGTCAGTAACACATATTGTAACAACAAAATGTGTAACTGAGACTATTTTTCCTCAAACTCATGATGACTGATGATTAATGGCAGTGGAAGAATTGTGCTGAACGTGAAGTAAAGATCATTGAGTGAACAGCTCCCTCTCACTTGATGTCTGTCTGTGTCAATTTTCACAGGCGTTATTGGCGTGATAACGCTGTACATGTTACCAACACAAGATTAAACATTGAAAATGGAATACGAATAAGAAAACACAAAATTCAGTTGCAAATACAGCCCAGCCCATGCTCAACTTTTGTTGCAAATGAAGTTTCTGTAGTTATTGAGTAAAAAATCTGATGGTGACAACTGGCAAGGTTAATTGTAGCCTTTTCTTGAAAGAAGGGCCTTTAACTCTTTGCCTGTCAACTTGCAAAGCTGAATAAACCTGCACATATCTTAAGACTAGCATGTTGTACAGCATTGCTTAGCATGTTTCTTAAATTTGTAGAGCAATTGCCATGCTTGTTTTTCATTTTTGGTGAAGAGCAAAAGATATACTGTATGTTTTGTCAGTGTACTTGACAGCAGTTTCACCAAATAGAGTGCAAAGAGAGCAAAGCACAGAAAATCAAACAGGGTGGTTGATTTGTGTGCACAGGTGTGTACATGGATGAAGCTACAGGATAGAATGGTAGCGTGCCCAGTAAAGAGTGCATGTTTTGTATTTGTTTGTATGCTCAGTTGTGTACATTGTGTCTAAAGAGCTGGCTTGGGAAAAAATCCCAGATCCAGGTAATGAGAGGGGGGAGGAGTGTATGTCTAAGTCTCAAAGGAGATGCTGGGCTTGCTTTGTTTAATTGGAGAAATACAAATTCAGATGCACATGTCCATACGTGGTATTTGGACACACTTTCATATCAGCATAACAAAACACACAGGCAAACATGGCACAGCTGTTCAGTGCTGCATTGATGTATGTCTTCTCTCTCCTCCACACACTCATTTTAATCTTTTCTCTTATCTCAGAATGAGGAGCATGGGCAGCTCCGCCCAATCCATTACACAGTCATTCCGCTTACCAAAATATATAACAGCACACAGACTCTAGAACATAGGTCTGTCGGGTGGTTGGAGTGACTGAGTCTGTAGAACCTTCCCCGACACTCACATGTACACTTTTCTGTCATCGTTGCTTGTTCCTGCAACACGGACAAAGAAAAGACTTTTTTTTTTCTTCCCAACTTTCCACACTTAAACCAGAGAAATAATAGAATAGAGCATAAACGACCATAAAATAATGAACTAAAATAGGTAACAGCTGCTACAGAGAATTGAAGGTAGAGTATCATAATGGAGACCTTTTTTATGATTTTTAAATAGTCAAGAACGATTAAGGTCAGCACACTGCAGCATGCCTAGATGCTTTTCAAAGAGACATCCTTTGGTGACACCAGGGGTGTTACAAGTATTGTGCACCTCCAAAATCTCAGCAGGATTTAGTCCAGCCCTGAGCCTCCAACAATGAAAATTTCTGAAAGAGAAGCAATCACACAATTAAATATATAGATCCTGACCCAGGGTGGCATGGTGATGTAGTGGTTAGCACCGTCGCCTCACAGCAAGAAGGTTCCGGGTTCGAGTCCCAGCTCGGGCACGGGATCTTTCTGTGTGGAGTCTCCATGTTCTCCCTGTGCCTGCGTGGGTTCTCTCCGGTACTCCAGCTTCCTCCCAGAGGGGACGAGGCTGATTGATACTCTAAATTGACCGTAGGCATGACTGTGAGTGTGAATGGTTGTCTGTCTATATGTGTTGGCCCTGAGATGTACTGGCAGCCTATCCAGGGTGAACCCCGCCTCTCGCTTGAAAGCTGCTGGGATAGGCTCCACCCCCTTAACAAGATAAGCAGAAGAAAATGGATGGATGGATGGATCCTGACCCTTGTCTTTTACTGATGCTACAGGGGCTACTGTACAAAGCTTGATGCCATAAAATCAAGTGCAGTTCCCATCCATCCACCCACCCATCCATCCATCTCTACCACTTATCCTGTTAAGGGTCACAGGGGGGTACACCCTGGACAGGTCACCAGTCCATCGCAGGGCCAACACAAGAGGAAAGGCACTCTTACATCTAGGGTGTAAAAAATGTTTATAAAATACAAAACATAGTCTATGTATGAATTCAAAGAAAAATTGTGAAGTTGAACGGGAGGGGCTTGCTTCATAGCATTTTCTAGATGTATATGTATTAGCAGGATACCGTAAACTGTCACTTTGGGTAATAATTTAACTGACACAGGTTGGGGTTTCTTTTGGAAATGTGGTCCTCTCATGAGATTAAGATACAACATTGATTCCCTTGCTCTCATGGGAGTCCATTTCCCATAACCGTACTTCATACTATGACATACAGAGTCGCTAACTGAGATTTGCTGATTGTAAATTAAGAGTCATTTTAATGTCAGGTTAACCAACTAGAATATTGATCAATCCTATGAATCCATCCATCCATCCATTGTCTTCCGCTTATTCCTACATTAAGGGTCGCGGGGGGGCTGGAGCCTATCCCAGCGTCATTGGGCAAGAGGTGGGGTTCACCCTGGACAGGTCGCCAGTCCATCGCAGGGCCAACATATATAGACAGACAACAGCGGTCAATTTAGAGAATCCAATCAGCCTAGTCCCTAATTGCATGTCTTTGGAAGGTGGGAGGAAGCCAGAGTACCTGGAGAGAACCCACGCAGGCACGGGGAGAACATGCAGAACTGGCGACAGTGCTGACCACTGCACCACCGTGCCGCCCGCAATCCTATGAATATCCAAGGAATTTAAGAATATCACAGTTTGTTTTCATTTGCATTCATGTTTTTTAATCAATGCGATATTAAACAAATGCAAAGCCTCTCAAAATTTTGCAAATATTTCTGGAACCAGTGTTCCCATAGGAACTGTTCGAAGCAGCTGAAAGCCTTTCTGCTCGATGTCATAGTATTGTACTGTTAAGTATTACTTTGAGCATGCATGCTTGCAGTTGTACATGAATGTTGATAATGCTTTAATTTAGCTACTGTATGGATTCAGTGGTAAGGTATTCATTTAATTTTGGTGTTAACAAGCATTTCCAAGCTTTTGGTACCTATTGAACAGCTTGCACGTCTGCCATGTTAAGAGCGCACTGAATAGATCTTGTCGCTGGTTGTGCATATGTCTGGTGTTGTGGGGCAGCATGGGTCTGTGGAAGAGTGGCCTCGTATTAGTAGCAGTGATGTAGTAACTAAGCTGCTGAGAAAGATACTGAACCCCTTAGAGCTCCTGATGAGTGGAGCACAAGGGGTTCAGGCCTCAACCATTGGTTTGTTACTGCAACATTGTAGATAGGGATGAGCCATACCAGGTATGTAACCCCCCCCCCACACACACACACACACACACACCATCACCACCACCACCACACACACACACAGCTAAGAAGCAGAGATCCTTTTCCTGTGGCTGTGTCCATCACACTGAAGATTGACACGTTTCCTCATTGCCCTGTGCAGACACAACTTCTCTGTGTAGATGGTTCACTTCTCTTCTTCTCTCATTGCTGTTTGTACAATGTTAGGGATCGATTCCTCCCTCAACCTGCCTCTGTTTGGAAAATAACAAATAAGCGGACGTAACTGAGCTCACCTTTTTTTCTCTACATCAGATCGTGTATCAGGTTGCAGATTGACAGAAAAACAGACCAGGGGCCTTTGCAAAAAACAGAACACACCTTATCATCCCCAGGTTCATAGTCACTCTGTCAATTCATTCAAAAAAATAAACAAAACACAACCATCATTCAGCCTGTGAGTAATATCATTCCCCCTTTTATTTCTGTCCCATAAAATGTGCATGGGAAAACATACACTAACCAAACACACTTGCATGCACACACACACACACTCTCTCTCACACACACACACAAACACACACACTCACACACAGTCTCTTGTTCTTTCTCAATTTATTTTATTTTCATTTTACCTGAAACATTTAAATACTAGGGGCAGCATGGGTCAGAGGTAGAGTAGCTGCCTAGAAAACAAAGGGTCGCTGGTTTGATCCTCACTTCCCCAGTGACCATGTCAAAGTATCCTTGGGCAAGATCCTGAGCCCCTAATTGCCCTGCGGCAGACTGGTGACCCATCCAGGGTGAACACTCCTCTCGCCCAATGTCAGATGGGATATATAAATGGATGGACATTTATGTACTCAGGACAATGTGTAAAATAGATTTTGATTTGTCCGACAGAGACATCGAAGCAACAGTCAGCTGCTCTATATTACAAGTCAGTCAGCATCAAGTCAGTGGCAGTAGAAACTTAATCTGAGACTTCTCAAAAATAATCATTAAAGGCAACTGGACTCACCTCTTGTGAGAGGTCCACAATTAGGATGACCTGGATAACTGAGAAGATACACAAACACATCCTTAATCTGAGACTGATCAGTGAATTGTTAATTTAGTCAACTGATCAGAAACATTGTTCTCAAAATAAAGTGAAAGTTTTCAGAAATGTTTCTGATATGTTATAAATATAGAAAATTCTGATGAATCCCTATTAATTTTTTGAAACCTACTCTGTGAATCATAGATCCACACTAAGCCAGAGCAGTCACTTCTGGATAAAAATCATTTTGGTGGTTGTATAGATAAAGATAGAGATAATGTTGTACTCACTCATTCCTAATTGTAAAGCATTCTGAGTTCTGCTAAGGTAGAGAAGTGCTATATAAATAGAATCCATTTTTCCATTTGATTGTGCAATGTGTGAAAAAAGATCTGATATTAACCTGCCACGTGTCCTCTTTCTGAGCTGATCGCTGTGCATCTCTCTGGTGTTCATGCCACCCATCTGCAATTGTCAACCTGTCTCTGCTTTCTGCCTCTTACTCAAAAGAGAGTATTTGTTACTTCATAGTGTCTTGTAGGTGCATGTTACCAGGGGTGAAAACAGGCCAGTCGGGTCAGTTACTGCTTTCATCAAAAAGAGTCAGTGGAGGTACACAGTTCTGTTAAGAGGGTAAAGGATCTGCCTTTCAAAACCCACATTCCAAACTAGTCAAGGTTGCACTTTAAGCAAGAAAACATGTCTGCTAATGTTACGGTCTTGCAATGACTGTTTGTTTTGTGTAGCTGACATGAACAGTTCTTTCAGTTACTTGTTCCTGCTGTTCCTTCGCTTTCTTGTTTTTCTGCCATTCTACTTCATCTTCTCAATCCGCCTCTCCTCAGCCACGGTTAGTGCCTGCTGATGAAAGTGCCCGTGCCCATTTTAGCCAGTGGCCAGCCTGTGCTTCATCATGAGCAGTAGGCCCTTGCATCTGCCATGTGATTATTCTGCATTTTGAAAGGTTGCAGTTAACTTGTTTGAGGTTCTCATTTTGTGAGGAAATTTTGTGTTAGCCAGGGAAGCAGATACCTGTGTTTTATTTTAACATTTACATACAAGCTGGTAAATTCCCATATTACTATCACTAGGCCCTATGGTTGGTGGCTGTAGTGTGGTAATCAAGGTAAGTGTGAGTAGTCAGAAGGACTATTTGTTTTTGTCAGGTAAGTTAGCACAACTTAAGTAAGTGTTTTATTCTTTTTATGTTTGTTGTCACCAGCAAATCGTCTCCCAGTTACCTACTGCCGTGTATTTGTTATCTTTATATTAGACAAATGTAATTAACTGCTTTTACGCCAGATAACAATAGCACGTTGTAGCACTTATTCCCCCTGGATCTCTAAACCATCCTAAAAGGTTGACACCACAATTTCATTTCAATTACTTCTAAGTCGTTCTGGATTGCTTCTGAACCATCCATTTTGCGTTTTGATCCTGTTTGATGGACCCCAGCTGCCTTTCATGATGCAGTTTTGCTACAAGCCCACGTCAGTGTGAGCTTTGGTTAACTTCCTGCAGCTGATTGAAAAGCTATGTGTTACCGTCAGGGACTCAATGGTATGGTACTGTGATTGTCCATCTTGCTTTACTCCCTAAATATTGCCAGTGAAAAGATGCATTTGATTTATTGTTCTGGGACATTTGATTTTTTTTATAATGCAGAAGAGAACAAATATTCAAATGTTAAGCATCATGTTCGGAAGTCCAAAGACAGACACTTAATTATTGTTGTGTTAAATTAAATTAAATTAATCTGATATGAGTTGAAATAAATCAAGTTATTGCAATTTTGAAAGTTTTCTTATAACCATTAAAACAAATATTTTGCTGCACAAGTTGTCAAGTGTTTTTTTAAATTTTCTTTTCATACAGAAATTGAAGTACTGACTCGTGTTTGTTTTCAAGGGCGCGTAAATCTGACAGGAGTATGAAGAGATGAAGGTTGTGGCAGTGGTACCAGCAAGAATTTAAAACTGTTCTCATATAACTTTTCATTTAACTTTATGTATTATCTCATTAGCTCTGGCTTTTACTTTCTTCTTTCTAATTTTCCAAATAGGTTTTCCAAATTTATTAAGAAATTAAAATTTATTTGAGGAGTCACTGCTGAAAATGACTCTGGTGACAACAGAACAACCTGTTGGACATTTTAACCTATTGACCATGAAAACCATGAAACCATGAAAAAATAAAGGCATGTCAGTTTTTCACGAACTGAACAGAGTGCCTTGGAATGTTTTGAAGGAAACTTCCATGTTTACATTTTCTTATTAAAACATCACCATTGGAAAGAGCTCTTAGAAAATGAAATTCAAATATACTTCACTCTGATATGTGAGCTGTGTTGTTGTGAGACTGGTACAGCTGATGGGAGGGAGTCATATTTGGGCCCAGCGCCTGGGTTTGGAGGGCTTTAGACCTGAGGGTGTCTACATGTTCTTCCACTTATCCTATTCAGGGTCAAAGGGGGGCTGCAGCCTATCCCAGAGGCTTTCACCCTGGACAGGTCACCAGTCCATCACAGGGCCAACACATAGAGACAGACAACCATTCACACTCACAGCCACACCTACGGTCAGTTTAGAGTATCAATCAGCCTCGTCCCCTCTTGATGTCTTTGGACTGTGGAGGAAGCTGGAGTACCAGAGAGAACCCACACAGGAACAGGGAGAACATGCAGACTCCACACAGAAAGATCCCATACCAGAGCCAGGACTCAAACCCGGAACCTTCTTGCTGATAGGCCACAGTGCTGACCACTGCACCACCGTGCAGCCTGTCAAGAGGGAAGTCTTTATGGAAATAAAACATGTCAGTGCTTTATTTTGAATGCTAATGATCAGGTCTTAGTATTCTTCCCAGCTCCCTTGATTGTAGTGTCATTGTTAAGGTACAGTGGTGGTGAACATGCACTTGCAGATCTAGCCTATATTTCAACACACTATTAAAAAAGTTCAGCGATACCCTCAAAGGAATCATTGGGTTGAATGAGCAAGTCATCCAAAGTAGGGGCATTACCTTGAGTGGATTTTGGCCAGGGTGGTACGGTGGTCACCTCACTTCAAGAAGGTTCAGGGTCTTTCTGTGTGAGTCTCCATGTTCTCCCTGTGCCTGCGTGGGTTCTCTCTGGTACTCCAGCTTCCTTCCACAGTCTACAGACATGCAGGAGGGGACAAGGCTAATCGGATACTCTAAATTGACCGCTGTTGTCTGTCTATATATGTTGACCCTGTGATGGACTGGCGACCCATCCAGGGTGAACCCCATCGCTCAGCCAAAGGCAGCTAGGATAGGCTCCACCCTCCAACCCTTAACAGGATAAACGGTAGAAAATGGATGGATAGATGGATTTTGGTCAGCACATGTTCCGTGCAGGGAAGCAGACAGCAGAGACAGCTCACCAAACAATCACCTATTAAAAAATGTATATTTGTTTACAATAACACTACATTGGTAACTTTTTCACCCCTTTAACCATCAAACAGCCCTTTCATTTCCTGCACAATATTGCTTAGAAGTATTGCGGATCAGCTGAACGCAGATGCTATGGATGAATTCCTCACTCAACCCCACTTCAAAAACTCAGTTATCCTGTTAACTGCACCCACATGAAAACTGAAAGATCATTCTGAATAGTTTCTTCATGTATCTACCAATTTCAAACATGTGGACAGTTTCAATTATGATTTTCCTCCAAAATTTCAAAGTCTATTTATTTACTCATTTGGAGGAGGAGGTTGCTGACCTTAATACTGTAATGGATGGCTTCACATCTTGTGTTGAGGTTTAGGATGACCTGGTTACAAAGTGATGCATTTACAGTGATGTCCCTGTGAAAAACTCAAACGGTGCAGTGGCTCTTACAGATGTGACAAGTGGGAGTAAAGTAAATGAAAGTAAAGTGAGTGAGTCAAATGTTGATCATGGCTTCATTGAGAACCCTAGTCATTTTGAGGGTCTAAATGGTTGTTTGACCCCCACATCGCTAACTAGAGTTAAACCTGAAACCTGAGTCAGATCAGGTCCAGATTTGTTGAATCAGGTCTGATCCCGGCCATCCTCAGTTGTAGCAATTTGACTGTCAAGTCAAGCAGTTATTACTTAAGAACAAATAAACTCAAACTATTCCATCTCAGTCTATTATATTCTATCAACCAATGATAATAGATCAGAAAGTAAATCCTGTGAAAATAATCTTTAATGGGAAGCATTAAAGTCATCATATCGTTTCTCAGAAAGAGGAAGAAGTGGTTGCAATCTTCATCAAGTTGGGAAAGACTGAGCAAGTAATATGCTGATCTTTAAGATAACTCTGGCTATTTCAGTGGCAAGGCAAGGCAAGGCAAGGCAATTTTATCTGTAGAGCCCGTTTTCACCACCAGTTTGTCTCCAGGCTTCATGGCATCATAACAACATCCTCTGTCCTCAGACCCTCACATCGACTGAGGAAAAACTCCATAGAAAACCCTTTTAACAGGGAAAAATCTGAGAAACCTCAGGGTGAGCAACAGAGGAGGGATCCCTCACCCAGGACGGACAGACGTGCAGTAGATGTTGCTACAGACAAGAAAACAGTTTACAATACAAAATGTGGGAAACATGGAAATGTTAATAACAGTTGAAGAAGGAAGCTTCTGGTAGGCAAGGGAGGCAAGAGGACTGTGGATGGCAGACTGGTTCATGCGAGGGGAGTGCAGGCCGGTGTAGCAGCAGGGGAAAAGGGGGGTGGGGGTGCAATGCAGGCAGCGGCAGGTGTATAGAGATGGAGCATTATGCAATAGCAATCAGCAACCTTTTTATGTGCAGCTCAGAAGTTAATAAAGTGTCCATTTGTGTCAGCGATTCATCTGTTCTTCCATCATTATCTGCTGGCTGTACTTATGATCTTACTTGAGATAAGTAAAAGTGCAGGTCTACAGTCTAGAAGGTTGGTTGAATGTATTCTAGTTTGGTTTTGGTCACAGATAGGTTTGCCAACAGGGTTTTGGGCTCCATGAAAAGATATCACATGGTCCCCCATCACACATAAGGCCACGCCAAGCCTGTGAAATTAATGCAGTGCCACCTATAGAACCCAGTTCCCAGAGCCCATCTTTAAATAACTACTTTTTATAGATCTGCAAAGTCTTGTCAACTGACATGTATTTGCTGACAGTGAATTTTGAAAATATAACTCCACAGTCTGCGAACCACAGACTTTGCTATTTGATTAGAAACTGATATGTTATCTAATGTAAAATTGTTAAAGTTGTACGATACATCCCAAAATGGAAAGTGATAATGGCGGCACGGTGGTGCAGTGGTCAGCACTGTTGCCTCACAGCAAGAAGGTTCCGGGTTTGAGTCACCGCCCTGGTGCGGGATCTGTCTGTGTGGAGTCTCCATGTTCTCCCTGTTCCTGCTGGGTTCTCTCTGGTACTCCAGCTTCCTCCACAGTCCAAAGACATCAAGAGGGGACGAGGCTGATTGATACTCTAAATTGACCGTAGGTGTGAATGTGAGTGTGAATGGTTGTTTGTCCATGTGTTGCAATGGACTGGCGACCTGTCCAGGGTGAACCCTGCCTCTCGCCCAAAGGCTGCTGGGATAGGCTCCAGCCCCCCCGCGACCCTTAATAGGAATAAGTGGAAGAAAATGGATGGATGGATTAGTGGAAAGTGATAAAAACTGGCCTGCGTTTAAAAACGTTTTTAAAAAGGTCAAAGGTTTTTCACCTTATTTGTGTATATTTTGGTGCGCTGAATCAAAAAATAACACCCATTTTCTTTGATCAGGTCAAGTTTTTAAGATATGATAAGTGCGCGTTTTGACCCTCAAATAGTACTTATTCAAGAAAAACTAGCCTTCATCCATGATTAGCTTTTGGGTAATGTATAATCATTATTTTCTGAAGTTTGTTAGATAAAATGCTTGCTTTTTGTGAATCACATTATCCAAAATAAAAGGTACTAAATAGTAATAAAGGGAGTTAATAACAATTATTTTACAACCCCATATCTCAAAAACTTGACCTGATCGGACAAAATGAGCATGATTTTTGGATTTTGCAGAGCAAACTACCCTAGGGTCACTTATCACATGCTTGCCCTTTTTTTCTTGGCAGGCCAGTGTAATCAAATAAAAGCTGGTCTGACATGGAAATAAAATTCACAATATGGTTTTATCCAAATGCATTCATCATATCGTCACCCTGTTACTTCTCCACTGTCATGGTATTAAAGAGTTTACTGCTCACCTTCAGCTCAGGGTGGTTAATTTGTGTTGGTGGTGTTAGAGGGACAGAGGGCTGCTGCATCTGTTGAATGATTCAATAGGAGTAGCCAGCTTCAGGTTTGTTTGACTAAATATGAGTTTAAAGATGTTCTGAATTTAAACAGTAAAAATTTTATATAAAGATTACTTCAGGGGGTTAAAATAATGATAGCCTCCTTTGTATGCTTCGCTAATGAATTGTTACGACCACACTCATAATTTAGACCGAACCACCAACCTCTTAAAAGAAAAAGAGGGGAAACATACTGTCCCCTTTCTGTCTCTCCTGACTTCATTGTCTCTCTTTGTTGTTTATTATAGCCAGACTTCCCCTTGGAAAGCTGCAGCAGAGACATGACGCTGTGGGCTGCATGGGCAGGCAGGACCAAACACTTTTATGTGGGGGGGGGGGGGGGAAGAGGAGCACACTTTCTTTTTACTTGATTTTACCCTAATCAAGTTTCAAAAAGACATCGCTAGTTTTATGAGTGCAATCAAACAAAATGTTCTTTTTGATAACAGAGGAATAATTTTATCGCTACAAAAATGGCTATATGTTTCATACCCTGTTGGCCGTCAGCCATGTCTTCCTCCGACCCCATTTGGCACCCATGATCACAGATATGGTCGAATATTCATCTCTCTTGATGAATGAGTGACTATGTTTTACAGCTACAGAGCTCTATGGTCTCGTATGAAAGCCACTGAGTGATTCAGTGTAACAAAATACAGACATTGCATAGACAAGTTATGATAGCATTTTTCAACAGCTTTATTTGCATTTTCTATTGAGAATACATAAGCTAATGCTGTTTTTTTTTTTGTTTGTTTGTTTGTTTTCATTTCAAAGGTTCGTCACCTGATAGAACTCAGTATGGCTAAATAGCTGAAAGGCTAAATGCTATTAACCAGTGACAGATACAACTAATAGAACAATCAACTAGCAACCAACAAGCATAAATAAAACAGTTATATTAAGGCTGAATTGCCCTCTGTTGCTTGTTAAATGTGCAACTTAAATGTGTTCTTTCTCATCATCTATATGAGAATATGTATCCGTTACAATACTTCCTCCCTACCCCTGGAATCAGTGCAGTATTTTTATATTTCTTCTGCCCATTTTTGTTTTTTGGGTTGTTGTTTTTTTGTTTTATTTTACATCAAACCACCATAGCCTGTAGTGCTTTTCAGGCTTTGAAAGTGTTGGACAAGTGGGATGATCAATGTTTACAGCCAGTAAACAGCTACTATTAGACCTCAGTGTTTAACTTAAGCCTTAGATTCAGTTGTCAGCTGTCTGTCTGCAACCCTTTGGGGCCTATAACTATCTTAGAGATTAGCTTTTCTCTGGAAAGGTCCAAGAGGCTGGCCTCCAGGGCTGGAGAGAGACAACAAACAAACAAAAATCTATTCATTTCTTTCTCTTTGCTGTTTGTCAGCTGCACAGGAAGGGTTAGGAAGCTTAGGGGAGTTGTTTGTCTAGTGAAAATGTCAATGTATTTCATCAAAAACACAAGAAAAACAGGGTGTGGGGGGTACACCTGTGCTCAAGATGAATGCTCACATTATGCATGCCATATGGTGCAGTCCCATTAGCCTCTGCAGCTGTGCATGTTGAGGTTTGTCATAAGCAGACAGTGTGTAATAAATGTTTAGGGAACAAACATGGCTTGTTTATAGAATAGTAAATGTAGCATTTAGTGCCTTTCTACCTTAGTTGTACTCAAAGCGCTTTATAATGCTGCCTAAATCACCCATTCACTCACAGACATTCACAAGCTGATGACCATGCAGTAGACGAAGAACAGTAAGGTTTTATGCTGTAGAAGCAGCCTGTAGATCAAATCAAAGAACTAATAATTCATAATCCCTGATGGGCCCAAATATGTGGCGAATTAATTACAAAGGTGATAAGAGTGGTGCTTTCCTTTGCACTAACTTTACTGAAATGAGCCAAAATCCCCTTTGGAGGTAGAAGTAATGGGGCTCAGGCTAAAGATCATGATCACTCTGTACGTGAGCATTTGTTATTTTATTAAAGGTTTGTGTGTGTTAAAACCTGCAAAATTGATATCGCTAAAATTTGTGAAATGAGAGAAAGAGAAATGAGAAGAGAATGCCTTTTTTTCTTTTCCAGTGATCGTATCACAGAAATGAAAAAAACCCCAACATATTTCTTATTCACTGATTCAATCAGGAGCTTTTGGGTGAGTTAAGTACTGATTTGGATCAAGGAACTGTAAGAACACATATACTTTAGATTCCCAGAAAAAACCCTGGACACAGGCAACCAAGATAAAACTATTAAGACAATGAAGATATTCGAAAAAAAAAAAAGAATTTAAATAATAAAGATTAAAATAAATCGTTTTATCAACTGACACTAATGATGGAGGTTTTTTGTTTTTTTTTCCACAGGAAAGAATACCAGCACTCTTCTGCTTCCTCGGTCTTCATCTGCAAATATCAACATTCCTGCAAGGTCCTGTGAACATCATCAGATCAGTGTGTCGATTAAAAAAAAAAGAAAAAAGGGAAACAGTCCATCGATTGTGAGAGGTTTTCTGAGACAGAGAAAACCCTTTGGCGTTGTCAAGCATCTATATGAAAGATATCGATTTTTTGTGGAGGGAATTGCTCATCTTTGTTGGATCGATTCAAGCCTAATACCATGACTGATCAAAGCTCTAAAGCCTGCTTGACCTTTGCAAGTAAGCATATTTACTGCTTTGAGTTATGTTCTTAATGTATTCCTCACTTGCTCCCAAGACGAAGAGTGCCCTACAGACCCTAAACATGATTTTTTTTTAAATTTTATAGCTTTTGGTTAAGTAACTGTTGCCTTTGGCTTTTTATTGATTGATATTACTCCGATTGTTTACAGTTTATGGTTTTTTCTTCCTCCATGAATCTAGTGCCAAAACCGCTGTCAGTAAAGTCACTCACAGCACACAATGAAACTGCTGTACCCCCCCCCCCCCAACATAGCGGCCATAACAATACGCAGAAAAAAACATAAAAGAATGCATTCCCACCTGCAAAGACAAAAAAGAAACTGTATTCATGTCACCTTTTAGATTTGGTCCTTTTTACAAATGGGTAATGAGATGTAAACATGTGTTAACTGAAATGTATTCCATTGTTTGGACATGAAATTGGCCCTAATTGGAAAAATCTAATTTTGTTGACTACCAATGCATCATGTTGCTCTCATTGTTCTGCTTTCACAAATAGCTCACAAACAGGTGGAGACAGAAGGCACATGGTCTCCTGTATGACAGTGCTACTTCTTGCTAGACAGGAGACCAAGGGCGTGATAAATACATACACACTTTGGCATAAATGTCCACTGAAACTCAAGGATTAACAGAAAAATGAGGTGATCAAAGGTCAATGCCATTGTCATCTGTCACGTCCCCATGGTCATGGGCATGGGGGCGTGGCATCATTTGTGACTTCCTTCCCTTCCCAGGTTGGAGCTTTACGGGGCGGAGCTGCTGACTCATTGGGAGCACCTGGGCCTGGCGTCTCCCAGCTATAAAGCAGGCGGCCAACCTGGCCGACGGGCTCTCGCTCACTCCTCCTGGCCCACGTCGGAGCGATGGTTGTGTCTCTTCAGTTATGTCTTGTTTAGTTCTCTGCATCCATCACATCGCGCACATACACCCCCTGTACACTCATGCACACACTCGCACTCACCACTGACACTACTGATAACCACACTCCATTGTACGTAATGGTTTGCCTTGTTTTGATTTTGCATTGTTAATAATAAATTATTAGTTGTGTGTGACGTTGACTCCGCGTTTCCCTCCTTCGATGTCACGATCTGTGAGCCGGGTCGTGACATATGGGGGCTCGTCCGGGATCCTTGTAGTTTTGTTGGTTGTGGCTCGTCTGTCTGTCCTGCCTGGTGGTCGGGCAGTGTTCGGCGCTCTTCCGGGTGCGTTTCATTTGTGACGTCACTGGAGCTACGGTGGCCGCAGTGCCAGCGGTGGCCGCGTCGTGGTGGAGGGCGCGGAGTCCTATTCGCGGGCATGACGGCTCGGCTATAGGTAAGTGAATGTTCCTGGTGTTGGCTGTGTGCGCTTTTGTGGAGAGCGAGTGTTCCCCTGCCAGGTAAAGAGGCGTTGCTCCTTTGGGTTTCGCCTGGTTGTTGTTTTCTTTTAGTGTTGCGGAGAAAGTGGTTAGAGCTACATGCTCGGGAGCACGTCCGTGGGTCAGAGTGGGTCGCCAGTTTCTGGTTGCTCTACTCGTCCGCTGGTTTACTGTGCGTAATTACCCGCCACCTGTACCTGCACGAAGACCAGGGTTGAGTTAGGTAGGTAGACACGGCTAGGCAGTGAGCTAGTGGGGTTCGCTTGCTCACTTGCGCTGCGGCAGTCAGTGCACCGGTTGGGGCTTCACTTGTGCGCTTCGTTCTTAGGTTTGCAGTAAGATGGCGTCAGTGGACGACTTTTTTGCTTGCCCCTCGGGGGACTTGCTTGATTTGTTCACCAAGGAGCAGCTGTGTAGGATTGCTGAGCATTATGATGTAGAAGTTGATGATCGGGGCCAGAAACAGCGAGTGAAGGCCGTGTTAAGAGCGAGTTTGCAGGACAAGGGTGTTCTGCCGGAAGTTGAGTCGCCGTTGAACCCGTCGGCGTCGAGTTTATCGTACGAGCAGCAGAAGGAACTTCTCCTACTGCAGTTAGAACAGGAGAAGTTCAAGCTCGAAAAGGAGAGGTTGCGCCAGCAGGGCCAGCAGGCCCGGCTGGAGGTTGACCAGGTTGGCGCGGCAAAGTTTGTCAGCAAGTTTGACCTCCTGAAGGGTTATTGGCAAATTCCCCTTTCCCCGCGAGCACGGGAGATTGCAGCGTTTATCACTCCAACAGGTTTATACTCATACACGGTAATGCCGTTTGGGCTGAGGAACGCTCCAGCTACATTTCAACGTCTGATGAACCGTGTGGTGGGTGATATGCAGGGATGCGCCGTATATTTAGATGATGTTGTGGTGTTCTCTGACACCTGGGAAGCTCACATGGGCCGCGTCCGTGAGTTGTTCAGCCGGTTAGCAGAGGCTAGGTTCACAGTTAATCTTGCAAAGTGTGAGTTTGCAAGGGCAACTGTGACCTACCTTGGCAGAGTGGTTGGGCAGGGTGAGGTGCGTCCGGTGGGTGCGAAGGTTGAGGCTGTGTCGAACTATTCAGTTCCAACGTCAAAGAAGGAGCTGATGCGGTTCCTTGGCCTTGTGGGTTATTATAGAAGTTTCTGCAGGAATTTCTCCACAGTGGTGGCACCTCTCACTGACCTACTTAAGGAGAAAGCCAAGTATGTCTGGACGCCAGCCTGCCACAACGCATTTGAACAGGTTAAAACACTCCTTTGCAGGGCTCCAGTCCTGGCAGCACCACGTCTGGACCGACCGTTCCAGATGTCTGTTGACGCCAGTCACGTCGGAGCAGGAGCTGTGCTTATGCAGGTTGATGACCTGGGAGTAGAGAGGCCTGTCAGTTTTTTTTCCAAAAAGTTTACTCCATGCCAAATGAACTACTCGGTTATTGAGAAGGAGGCGCTAGCTCTGATTTTAGCCTTGAAACACTTTGATGTTTATGTAGGCGGCAGCACTCCGCTGGTTGTTTTTACAGATCATAACCCCCTGACTTTCCTTCATTCACTGCAGTGTCCAAACCAGCGCCTGATTAGGTGGTCCCTCTTCCTGCAGTCGTACTGCTTGGACATTCGGCATGTGAAAGGGCCGGATAACGTGGTGGCAGACGCGTTGTCCAGGGTTCCCTGATTCTTTCCAGAGTCTTCATGTGTTCTGTTTGCTGTTCTCTCCTGGCCTCCTCCTGCCTCTTAATTTGCTTCCCAGGTGCACCGGTTGCTGGGGTAGGCTGTTGGTTCGGGATTTGTCAAGCTTCCAGAACAATCGGTGGTGGTTCTCTTCTGGCTGGTTGGTTATGTGGGTCTCTCTTGGTCCTTCTGTCGGTGGATTTGTTCTCTTTCCTTGGTGTTCAGTTGTAGTGGCACACGTGCTGGCTTGTGGGCGCGCACTTTAGTTGTTTTTGTTTTTTGCTCTGTGGTCGGGGTTCCTTTTGGGACCCCGTTTTTGTGGGGGGGGGTGTCACGTCCCCATGGTCATGGGCATGGGGGCGTGGCATCATTTGTGACTTCCTTCCCTTCCCAGGTTGGAGCTTTACGGGGCGGAGCTGCTGACTAATTGGGAGCACCTGGGCCTGGCGTCTCCCAGCTATAAAGCAGGCGGCCAACCTGGCTGGCTGGCTCTCGCTCACTCCTCCTGGCCCACGCCGGAGCGATGGTTGTGTTTCTTCAGTTATGTCTTATTTAGTTCTCTGCATCCATCACATCGCGCACATACACCCACTGTACACTCATGC